>NW_027667208.1:600000-997500 GCF_963924665.1 Micromys minutus
TGAAATTTCTGCAATTTTGCCCCAAAATAAGAGAAATTTCTGGAACTTTGCCCCAAAATAAGTGGAATTTCTGAGTTTTGCCCCAAAATAAGGAGAATTTCTGTCTTTTTGCCCCAACTTATAGGGAATTTCTGCCTTTTTGCCCCACAATTAGGGGAATTTCAGCAATTTTGCTCCAAAATACGGGGAATTTCTGCTTTTTAGCCTGAAAATAAGAAGAATGCATACCTTTTTGCCATAAAAAAAATTTCTTCATTTTTGCTCTAAAATAGAGTAATTTCTGCATTTTTGCCTGTAAATCATTGGAATTTCTGTCTTTTTCCCCTAAAACAAAGGGAATTTCTGTCTTTTTTTGCCCCAAAATAAGAAAAATGTCTGACTTATTACCCTGAAATAAGTGAAATTTCTGCAATATTGCCCCAAAATAAGGGAAATTTCTGCCTTTTTGCCCCCAAATAAGGGGAATTTCAGTCTTTTTACCTCATAATAAGGGGAATTTCTGCATTTTTGCCCCAAAATATGGGAAATTTCTGCATTTTTTCCCAAAAATAAGAAAAATTTCTTCAATTTTGTTCCAAAATAAAAGAAATTTCTTCCTTTTTGCCCGAAAATACGAAATTTTCTGCTTTTTTTCTGAAATAAGTCAAATTTTTGGAATTTTGCACCAAAATATGGGAAATTTCTGGAAATCCCCCAAAATAAGTGGAATTTCTGAGTTTTGTCCCAAAATAAAGAGAATTTCTGTCTTTTTGTCCCAACATATAGGGAATTTTGCCTTTTTGCCCCACAATTAGGAGAATTTCTGATATTTTGCCCCAAAATACCGGGAATTTCTGCCTTTTTGCCCGAAAATAAGAAGAATGCATACCTTTTTGCCATAAAAAAAGGAAATTTCTTCACTTTTTCCCCCTAAATTAGGGGAATTTCAGTCTTTTTACCTCAAAATAAGGGCAATTTCTGCATTTTTGCCACAAAATTTTAGGAATTTCTGCCTTTTTGCCCCAAAATAAGGAAAATTTCTGCCTTTTTTCCTTGAAATAAGTGAAATTTCTGCAATTTTGCCCCAAAATAAGTGGAATTTCTGAGTTTTGCCCCAAAATAAAGAGAATTTCTCTCTTTTTGCCCAAACATATAGGGAATTTCTGCCATTTTGCCCCACAATTAGGGGAATTTCTGCAATTTTGCTCCAAAATACAAGGAAATTCTGCTTTTTAGCCTGAAAATAAGAAGAATGCATATCTTTTTGCCATAAAAAAGGGAAATTTCTTCATTTTTGCTCTAAAATAGGGGGAATATCTGCATTTTTGCCTCTAAATAAGTGGAATTTCTGTCTTTTTTTCCCAAAACAAAGGGAATTTCTGTCTTTTTTGCCCCAAAATAAGAAAAATGTCTGACTTATTACCCTGAAATAAGTGAAATATCTGCAATTTTGCCCAAAAATAAAGAAAATTTCTGCTTTTTTTGCCCCGAAAAAAGGGGAATTTCAGCCTTTTTACCTCAAAATAAGGGGAATTTCTGCATTTTTGCCCCAAAATATGAGAAATTTCTGCCATTTTGCCCCAAAATAAGGGGAATTTCTGCATTTTTGCCCCAAAATATACAAAATTTCTGCCTTTTTGACCCAAAATAAGACAAAATTCAGCAATTTTTTACCAAAATAAAAAAAATTTCTGCCTTTTTGCCCCAAAATAAGAAAATTTCTGCTTTTTTTTCTGAAATAAGTGAAATTTCTGCAATTTTGCCCCAAAATAATTAAAATTTCTGCAATTTTGCCCCCAAATATGGAAAATTTCTGGAATTCTGCCCCAAAATAAGTTCAATTTCTGAGTTTTGCCCCAAAATAAAAAAAATTTCTGTCTTTTTGCCCCAACATATAGGAAATTTCTGCCTTTTTGCCCCACAATTAGGGTAATTTTTGCAATTTTGCTCCAAAATAGGGGGAATTTCTGCCTTTTTGCCCGAAAATATAAAGAATGCATAACATTTTGCCATAAAAAAGGGAAATTTCTTCATTTTTGCTCCAAAATAAGGGGAATTTCTGCATTTTTCCCTCTAAACAAGTGGAATTTCTGTCTTTTTTCCCCAAAACAAATGGAATTTCTGACTTTTTTGCCCCAAAATAAGGAAAATTTCTGACTTATTACCCTGAAATAAGTGAAATTTCTGCAATTTTGCCCCAAAATAAGGGAAATTTCTGCTTTTTGCCCCCAAAAATTGAATTTCAGCCTTTTACCTCAAAATAAGGGGAATTTCTGCATTTTTGCCACAAAATATTAGGAATTTCTAACTTTTGCCCCAAAATAAAAAAAATTTCTGCCTTTTTTCCCTGAAATAAGTGAAGTTTCTGCAATTGTGCCCCAAAATAAGTGAAATTTTTGCAATTTTGCTCCAAAATAAGGGAAATTTCTGGAATTTTGCTCCAAATAAGTGGAATTTCTGAGTTTTGCCCCAAAATAAGGAGAATTTCTGTCTTTTTGCCCATAATATAAAGAATTTCTGCTTTTTGCCCCACAATTAGGGGAATTTCTGCAATTTTGCTCCAAAATATAAGGAATTTCTTCCTTTTTGCCTGAAAATAAGAAGAATGCATACCTTTTTGCAATAAAAAAATGAAATTTCTTCATTTTTGCTCTAAAATAAGGGGAATTTCTGCTTTCTTGCCTCTAAATATGTGGAATTTCTGTCTTTTTCCCCCAAAACAAAGTGAATTTCTGTCTTTTTTGCCCCAAAATAAGGGGAATTTCTGACTTATTACCCTGAAATAAGTGAAATTTCTGCAATTTTCCCCAAAATAAGAGAAATTTTTTCCTTTTTGCCCCCAAATAAGGGGAATTTCAGCCTTTTTACCTCAAAATAAGGTGAATTTCTGCCTTTTTGCCACAAAATATTAGGAATTTCTGCATTTTTGCTCCAAAATAAGGATAATTTCTGCCTTTTTTCCCTGAAATAAATGAAATTTCTGCAATTTTGCCCCAAAATAAGTGAAATTTCTGCAATTTTGCCCCAAAATAAGTGGAATTTCTGACTTTTGCCCAAAAAAAAAAAATATCTGTTTTTTTGCCCCAACATATAGGGAATTTCTGCCTTTTTGCCCCACAATTAGGGGAATTTCTGCAATTTTGCTCCAAAATACGGGGAATTTCTGCTTTTTAGCCTGAAATAAGAAGAATGCATACCTTTTTGCCATAAAAAAGGGAAATTTCTTCATTTTTGCTCTAAAATAAAGGGAATTTCTGCATTTTTGCCTCTATATAAGTGCAATTTCTGTCTTTTTCCCCCAAAACAAAGGGAATTTCTGTCTTTTGTGCCCCAAAATAAGGAAAATGTCAGAATTATTACCCAGAAAAAAGTAAAATTTCTGAAATTTTGCCACAAAATAAGGGAAATTTCTGCATTTTTGCCACCAAATAAGGAGAAATTCAGCCTTTTTACCTCAAAATAAGGGGAATTTCTGCATTTTTGCCCCAAAATATTGGAAATTTTTGCCTTTTTGCCCCAAAATAAGAAAAATTTCTGCAATTTTGTATCAAAATAAAAGAAATTTCAGCCTTTTTGCCCCCAAATAAGAAAATTTCTGCTTTTTTTCTGAAATAAATCAAATTTCTTCAATTTTGCCCCAAAAAAAAGTAAATTTCTGGAATTTTGCCCCAAAATAAGTGGATTTTCTGAGTTTTGCCCCAAAATAATGAGAATTTCTGTCTTTTTGCCCCAACATATAGGGAATTTCTGCCTTTTTGCCCCACAATTAGGGGAATTTCTGCAATTTTGCTCCAAAATACGGGGAATTTCTGCCTTTTTGCCTGTAAATAAGAAGAATGCATACCTTTTGCCATAAAAAAGAGAAATTTCTTCATTTTTGCTCCAAAATAAGGGGAATTTCTTATTTTTTGCCTCTAAATAAGTGGAATTTCTGTCTTTTCCCCCAAAACAAAGGGAATTTCTGTCTTTTTGCCCCAAGATAAGGAAAATTTCTGATTTATTACTCTGAAATAAGTGAAATTTCTGCAATTTTGCTCCAAAATAAGGGAAATTTCTGCCTTTGCTCCCAAATAAGGAGAATTTCTGCATTTTTGCCACAAAATATTAGGAATTTCTGCCTTTTTGCCCCAAAGTAAGAAAATTTCTGCTTTTTTCCTGAAATAAGTGAAACTTCTGTAATTTTGCCCCAAAATAAGTGAAATTTCTGCAATTTTGCCCCAAAATAAGAGAAATTTCTGGAACTTTGCCCCAAAATAAGTGGAATTTCTGAGTTTTGCCCCAAAATAAGGAGAATTTCTGTCTTTTTGCCCCAACTTATAGGGAATTTCTGCCTTTTTGCCCCACAATTAGGGGAATTTCAGCAATTTTGCTCCAAAATACGGGGAATTTCTGCTTTTTAGCCTGAAAATAAGAAGAATGCATACCTTTTTGCCATAAAAAAAATTTCTTCATTTTTGCTCTAAAATAGAGTAATTTCTGCATTTTTGCCTGTAAATCATTGGAATTTCTGTCTTTTTCCCCTAAAACAAAGGGAATTTCTGTCTTTTTTTGCCCCAAAATAAGAAAAATGTCTGACTTATTACCCTGAAATAAGTGAAATTTCTGCAATATTGCCCCAAAATAAGGGAAATTTCTGCCTTTTTGCCCCCAAATAAGGGGAATTTCAGTCTTTTTACCTCATAATAAGGGGAATTTCTGCATTTTTGCCCCAAAATATGGGAAATTTCTGCATTTTTTTCCCAAAAATAAGAAAAATTTCTTCAATTTTGTTCCAAAATAAAAGAAATTTCTTCCTTTTTGCCCGAAAATACGAAATTTTCTGCTTTTTTTTCTGAAATAAGTCAAATTTTTGGAATTTTGCACCAAAATATGGGAAATTTCTGGAATATTGCCCCAAAATAAGTGGAATTTCTGAGTTTTGTCCCAAAATAAAGAGAATTTCTGTCTTTTTGTCCCAACATATAGGGAATTTTGCCTTTTTGCCCCACAATTAGGAGAATTTCTGATATTTTGCCCCAAAATACCGGGAATTTCTGCCTTTTTGCCCGAAAATAAGAAGAATGCATACCTTTTTGCCATAAAAAAAGGAAATTTCTTCACTTTTTCCCCCTAAATTAGGGGAATTTCAGTCTTTTTACCTCAAAATAAGGGCAATTTCTGCATTTTTGCCACAAAATTTTAGGAATTTCTGCCTTTTTGCCCCAAAATAAGGAAAATTTCTGCCTTTTTTCCTTGAAATAAGTGAAATTTCTGCAATTTTGCCCCAAAATAAGTGGAATTTCTGAGTTTTGCCCCAAAATAAAGAGAATTTCTCTCTTTTTGCCCAAACATATAGGGAATTTCTGCCATTTTGCCCCACAATTAGGGGAATTTCTGCAATTTTGCTCCAAAATACAAGGAAATTCTGCTTTTTAGCCTGAAAATAAGAAGAATGCATATCTTTTTGCCATAAAAAAGGGAAATTTCTTCATTTTTGCTCTAAAATAGGGGGAATATCTGCATTTTTGCCTCTAAATAAGTGGAATTTCTGTCTTTTTTTCCCAAAACAAAGGGAATTTCTGTCTTTTTTGCCCCAAAATAAGAAAAATGTCTGACTTATTACCCTGAAATAAGTGAAATATCTGCAATTTTGCCCCAAAATAAAGAAAATTTCTGCTTTTTTTGCCCCGAAAAAAGGGGAATTTCAGCCTTTTTACCTCAAAATAAGGGGAATTTCTGCATTTTTGCCCCAAAATATGAGAAATTTCTGCCATTTTGCCCCAAAATAAGGGGAATTTCTGCATTTTTGCCCCAAAATATACAAAATTTCTGCCTTTTTGACCCAAAATAAGACAAAATTCAGCAATTTTTTACCAAAATAAAAAAAATTTCTGCCTTTTTGCCCCAAAATAAGAAAATTTCTGCTTTTTTTTCTGAAATAAGTGAAATTTCTGCAATTTTGCCCCAAAATAATTAAAATTTCTGCAATTTTGCCCCCAAATATGGAAAATTTCTGGAATTCTGCCCCAAAATAAGTTCAATTTCTGAGTTTTGCCCCAAAATAAAAAAAATTTCTGTCTTTTTGCCCCAACATATAGGAAATTTCTGCCTTTTTGCCCCACAATTAGGGTAATTTCTGCAATTTTGCTCCAAAGTAGGGGGAATTTCTGCCTTTTTGCCCGAAAATATAAAGAATGCATAACATTTTGCCATAAAAAAGGGAAATTTCTTCATTTTTGCTCCAAAATAAGGGGAATTTCTGAATTTTTCCCTCTAAACAAGTGGAATTTCTGTCTTTTTTCCCCAAAACAAATGGAATTTCTGACTTTTTTGCCCCAAAATAAGGAAAATTTCTGACTTATTACCCTGAAATAAGTGAAATTTCTGCAATTTTGCCCCAAAATAAGGGAAATTTCTGCTTTTTGCCCCCAAAAATGGAATTTCAGCCTTTTACCTCAAAATAAGGGGAATTTCTGCATTTTTGCCACAAAATATTAGGAATTTCTAACTTTTGCCCCAAAATAAAGAAAATTTCTGCCTTTTTTCCCTGAAATAAGTGAAGTTTCTGCAATTGTGCCCCAAAATAAGTGAAATTTTTGCAATTTTGCTCCAAAATAAGGGAAATTTCTGGAATTTTGCTCCAAATCAGTGGAATTTCTGAGTTTTGCCCCAAAATAAGGAGAATTTCTGTCTTTTTGCCCATAATATAAAGAATTTCTGCTTTTTGCCCCACAATTAGGGGAATTTCTGCAATTTCGCTCCAAAATATAAGGAATTTCTTTATTTTTGCCTGAAAATAAGAAGAATGCATAACTTTTTGCAATAAAAAAAGGAAATTTCTTCATTTTTGCTCTAAAATAAGGGGAATTTCTGCTTTTTTGCCTCTAAATATGTGGAATTTCTGTCTTTTTCCCCCAAAACAAAGTGAATTTCTGTCTTTTTTGCCCCAAAATAAGGGGAATTTCTGACTTATTACCCTGAAATAAGTGAAATTTCTGCAATTTTCCCCAAAATAAGAGAAATTTTTTCCTTTTTGCCCCCAAATAAGGGGAATTTCAGCCTTTTTACCTCAAAATAAGGTGAATTTCTGCCTTTTTGCCACAAAATATTAGGAATTTCTGCATTTTTGCTCCAAAATAAGGATAATTTCTGCCTTTTTTCCCTGAAATAAATGAAATTTCTGCAATTTTGCCCCAAAATAAGTGAAATTTCTGCAATTTTGCCCCAAAATAAGTGGAATTTCTGACTTTTGCCCAAAAAAAAAAATATCTGTTTTTTTGCCCCAACATATAGGGAATTTCTGCCTTTTTGCCCCACAATTAGGGGAATTTCTGCAATTTTGCTCCAAAATACGGGGAATTTCTGCTTTTTAGCCTGAAATAAGAAGAATTCATACCTTTTTGCCATAAAAAAGGGAAATTTCTTCATTTTTGCTCTAAAATAAAGGGAATTTCTGCATTTTTGCCTCTATATAAGTGCAATTTCTGTATTTTTCCCCCAAAACAAAGGGAATTTCTGTCTTTTGTGTCCCAAAATAAGGAAAATGTCAGAATTATTACCCAGAAAAAAGTAAAATTTCTGAAATTTTGCCACAAAATAAGGGAAATTTCTGCATTTTTGCCACCAAATAAGGAGAAATTCAGCCTTTTTACCTCAAAATAAGGGGAATTTCTGCATTTTTGCCCCAAAATATTGGAAATTTCTGCCTTTTTGCCCCAAAATAAGAAAAATTTCTGCAATTTTGTATCAAAATAAAAGAAATTTCAGCCTTTTTGCCCCCAAATAAGAAAATTTCTGCTTTTTTTCTGAAATAAATCAAATTTCTTCAATTTTGCCCCAAAAAAAAGTAAATTTCTGGAATTTTGCCCCAAAATAAGTGGATTTTCTGAGTTTTGCCCCAAAATAATGAGAATTTCTGTCTTTTTGCCCCAACATATAGGGAATTTCTGCCTTTTTGCCCCACAATTAGGGGAATTTCTGCAATTTTGCTCCAAAATACGGGGAATTTCTGCCTTTTTGCCTGTAAATAAGAAGAATGCATACCTTTTGCCATAAAAAAGAGAAATTTCTTCATTTTTGCTCCAAAATAAGGGGAATTTCTTATTTTTTGCCTCTAAATAAGTGGAATTTCTGTCTTTTCCCCCAAAACAAAGGGAATTTCTGTCTTTTTGCCCCAAGATAAGGAAAATTTCTGATTTATTACTCTGAAATAAGTGAAATTTCTGCAATTTTGCTCCAAAATAAGGGAAATTTCTGCCTTTGCTCCCAAATAAGGAGAATTTCTGCATTTTTGCCACAAAATATTAGGAATTTCTGGCTTTTTGCCCCAAAGTAAGAAAATTTCTGCTTTTTTCCTGAAATAAGTGAAACTTCTGTAATTTTGCCCCAAAATAAGTGAAATTTCTGCAATTTTGCCCCAAAATAAGAGAAATTTCTGGAACTTTGCCCCAAAATAAGTGGAATTTCTGAGTTTTGCCCCAAAATAAGGAGAATTTCTGTCTTTTTGCCCCAACTTATAGGGAATTTCTGCCTTTTTGCCCCACAATTAGGGGAATTTCAGCAATTTTGCTCCAAAATACGGGGAATTTCTGCTTTTTAGCCTGAAAATAAGAAGAATGCATACCTTTTTGCCATAAAAAAATTTCTTCATTTTTGCTCTAAAATAGAGTAATTTCTGCATTTTTGCCTGTAAATCATTGGAATTTCTGTCTTTTTCCCCTAAAACAAAGGGAATTTCTGTCTTTTTTTGCCCCAAAATAAGAAAAATGTCTGACTTATTACCCTGAAATAAGTGAAATTTCTGCAATATTGCCCCAAAATAAGGGAAATTTCTGCCTTTTTGCCCCCAAATAAGGGGAATTTCAGTCTTTTTACCTCATAATAAGGGGAATTTCTGCATTTTTGCCCCAAAATATGGGAAATTTCTGCATTTTTTTCCTAAAAATAAGAAAAATTTCTTCAATTTTGTTCCAAAATAAAAGAAATTTCTTCCTTTTTGCCCGAAAATACGAAATTTTCTGCTTTTTTTCTGAAATAAGTCAAATTTTTGGAATTTTGCACCAAAATATGGGAAATTTCTGGAATATTGCCCCAAAATAAGTGGAATTTCTGAGTTTTGTCCCAAAATAAAGAGAATTTCTGTCTTTTTGTCCCAACATATAGGGAATTTTGCCTTTTTGCCCCACAATTAGGAGAATTTCTGATATTTTGCCCCAAAATACCGGGAATTTCTGCCTTTTTGCCCGAAAATAAGAAGAATGCATACCTTTTTGCCATAAAAAAAAGGAAATTTCATCACTTTTTCCCCCTAAATTAGGGGAATTTCAGTCTTTTTACCTCAAAATAAGGGCAATTTCTGCATCTTTGCCACAAAATTTTAGGAATTTCTGCCTTTTTGCCCCAAAATAAGGAAAATTTCTGCCTTTTTTCCTTGAAATAAGTGAAATTTCTGCAATTTTGCCCCAAAATAAGTGGAATTTCTGAGTTTTGCCCCAAAATAAAGAGAATTTCTCTCTTTTTGCCCAAACATATAGGGAATTTCTGCCATTTTGCCCCACAATTAGGGGAATTTCTGCAATTTTGCTCCAAAATACAAGGAAATTCTGCTTTTTAGCCTGAAAATAAGAAGAATGCATATCTTTTTGCCATAAAAAAGGGAAATTTCTTCATTTTTGCTCTAAAATAGGGGGAATATCTGCATTTTTGCCTCTAAATAAGTGGAATTTCTGTCTTTTTTCCCAAAACAAAGGGAATTTCTGTCTTTTTTGCCCCAAAATAAGAAAAATGTCTGACTTATTACCCTGAAATAAGTGAAATATCTGCAATTTTGCCCCAAAATAAAGAAAATTTCTGCTTTTTTTGCCCCGAAAAAAGGGGAATTTCAGCCTTTTTACCTCAAAATAAGGGGAATTTCTGCATTTTTGCCCCAAAATATGAGAAATTTCTGCCATTTTGCCCCAAAATAAGGGGAATTTCTGCATTTTTGCCCCAAAATATACAAAATTTCTGCCTTTTTGACACAAAATAAGACAAAATTCAGCAATTTTTTACCAAAATAAAAAAAATTTCTGCCTTTTTGCCCCAAAATAAGAAAATTTCTGCTTTTTTTTCTGAAATAAGTGAAATTTCTGCAATTTTGCCCCAAAATAATTAAAATTTCTGCAATTTTGCCCCCAAATATGGAAAATTTCTGGAATTCTGCCCCAAAATAAGTTCAATTTCTGAGTTTTGCCCCAAAATAAAAAAAATTTCTGTCTTTTTGCCCCAACATATAGGAAATTTCTGCCTTTTTGCCCCACAATTAGGGTAATTTCTGCAATTTTGCTCCAAAATAGGGGGAATTTCTGCCTTTTTGCCCGAAAATATAAAGAATGCATAACATTTTGCCATAAAAAAGGGAAATTTCTTCATTTTTGCTCCAAAATAAGGGGAATTTCTGCATTTTTCCCTCTAAACAAGTGGAATTTCTGTCTTTTTTCCCCAAAACAAATGGAATTTCTGACTTTTTTGCCCCAAAATAAGGAAAATTTCTGACTTATTACCCTGAAATAAGTGAAATTTCTGCAATTTTGCCCCAAAATAAGGGAAATTTCTGCTTTTTGCCCCCAAAAATGGAATTTCAGCCTTTTACCTCAAAATAAGGGGAATTTCTGCATTTTTGCCACAAAATATTAGGAATTTCTAACTTTTGCCCCAAAATAAAGAAAATTTCTGCCTTTTTTCCCTGAAATAAGTGAAGTTTCTGCAATTGTGCCCCAAAATAAGTGAAATTTTTGCAATTTTGCTCCAAAATAAGGGAAATTTCTGGAATTTTGCTCCAAATCAGTGGAATTTCTGAGTTTTGCCCCAAAATAAGGAGAATTTCTGTCTTTTTGCCCATAATATAAAGAATTTCTGCTTTTTGCCCCACAATTAGGGGAATTTCTGCAATTTCGCTCCAAAATATAAGGAATTTCTTTCTTTTTGCCTGAAAATAAGAAGAATGCATACCTTTTTGCAATAAAAAAAGGAAATTTCTTCATTTTTGCTCTAAAATAAGGGGAATTTCTGCTTTTTTGCCTCTAAATATGTGGAATTTCTGTCTTTTTCCCCCAAAACAAAGTGAATTTCTGTCTTTTTTGCCCCAAAATAAGGGGAATTTCTGACTTATTACCCTGAAATAAGTGAAATTTCTGCAATTTTCCCCAAAATAAGAGAAATTTTTTCCTTTTTGCCCCCAAATAAGGGGAATTTCAGCCTTTTTACCTCAAAATAAGGTGAATTTCTGCCTTTTTGCCACAAAATATTAGGAATTTCTGCATTTTTGCTCCAAAATAAGGATAATTTCTGCCTTTTTTCCCTGAAATAAATGAAATTTCTGCAATTTTGCCCCAAAATAAGTGAAATTTCTGCAATTTTGCCCCAAAATAAGTGGAATTTCTGACTTTTGCCCAAAAAAAAAAAAAATCTGTTTTTTTGCCCCAACATATAGGGAATTTCTGCCTTTTTGCCCCACAATTAGGGGAATTTCTGCAATTTTGCTCCAAAATACGGGGAATTTCTGCTTTTTAGCCTGAAATAAGAAGAATTCATACCTTTTTGCCATAAAAAAGGGAAATTTCTTCATTTTTGCTCTAAAATAATGGGAATTTCTGCATTTTTGCCTCTACATAAGTGCAATTTCTGTCTTTTTCCCCCAAAACAAAGGGAATTTCTGTCTTTTGTGCCCCAAAATAAGGAAAATGTCAAAATTATTACCCAGAAAAAAGTAAAATTTCTGAAATTTTGCCACAAAATAAGGGAAATTTCTGCATTTTTGCCACCAAATAAGGAGAAATTGAGCCTTTTTACCTCAAAATAAGGGGAATTTCTGCATTTTTGCCCCAAAATATTGGAAATTTCTGCCTTTTTGCCCCAAAATAAGAAAAATTTCTGCAATTTTGTATCAAAATAAAAGAAATTTCAGCCTTTTTGCCCCCAAATAAGAAAATTTCTGCTTTTTTTCTGAAATAAGTCAAATTTCTTCAATTTTGCCCCAAAAAAAAGTAAATTTCTGGAATTTTGCCCCAAAATAAGTGGATTTTCTGAGTTTTGCCCCAAAATAATGAGAATTTCTGTCTTTTTGCCCCAACATATAGGGAATTTCTGCCTTTTTGCCCCACAATTAGGGGAATTTCTGCAATTTTGCTCCAAAATACGGGGAATTTCTGCCTTTTTGCCTGTAAATAAGAAGAATGCATACCTTTTGCCATAAAAAAGAGAAATTTCTTCATTTTTGCTCCAAAATAAGGGGAATTTCTTCTTTTTTGCCTCTAAATAAGTGGAATTTCTGTCTTTTCCCCCAAAACAAAGGGAATTTCTGTCTTTTTGCCCCAAGATAAGGAAAATTTCTGATTTATTACTCTGAAATAAGTGAAATTTCTGCAATTTTGCCCCAAAATAAGGGAAATTTCTGCCTTTGCTCCCAAATAAGGAGAATTTCTGCATTTTTGCTACAAAATATTAGGAATTTCTGCCTTTTTGCCCCAAAATAAGAAAATTTCTGCTTTTTTCCTGAAATAAGTGAAACTTCTGTAATTTTGCCCCAAAATAAGTGAAATTTCTGCAATTTTGCCCCAAAATAAGAGAAATTTCTGGAACTTTGCCCCAAAATAAGTGGAATTTCTGAGTTTTGCCCCAAAATAAGGAGAATTTCTGTCTTTTTGCCCCAACTTATAGGGAATTTCTGCCTTTTTGCCCCACAATTAGGGGAATTTCAGCAATTTTGCTCCAAAATACGGGGAATTTCTGCTTTTTAGCCTGAAAATAAGAAGAATGCATACCTTTTTGCCATAAAAAAAATTTCTTCATTTTTACTCTAAAATAGAGTAATTTCTGCATTTTTGCCTGTAAATAATTGGAATTTCTGTCTTTTTCCCCCAAAACAAAGGGAATTTCTGTCTTTTTTTGCCCCAAAATAAGAAAAATGTCTGACTTATTACCCTGAAATAAGTGAAATTTCTGCAATATTGCCCCAAAATAAGGGAAATTTCTGCCTTTTTGCCCCCAAATAAGGGGAATTTCAGTCTTTTTACCTCATAATAAGGGAAATTTCTGCATTTTTGCCCCAAAATATGGGAAATTTCTGCATTTTTTTCCCAAAAATAAGAAAAATTTCTTCAATTTTGTTCCAAAATAAAAGAAATTTCTTCCTTTTTGCCCGAAAATACGAAAATTTCTGCTTTTTTTCTGAAATAAGTCAAATTTTTGGAATTTTGCACCAAAGTAAGGGAAATTTCTGGAATTTTGCCCCAAAATAATTAGAATTTCTGAGTTTTGCCCCAAAATAAAAAAAATATCTGTCTTTTTGCCCCAACATATAGGGAATTTCTGCCTTTTTACCCTACAATTAGGGGAATTTCTGCAATTTTGCTCCAAAATACGGGGAATTTCTGCTTTTTAGCCCGAAAACAAGGGGAATGTATACCTTTTGCCACAAAAAAGGGAAATTTCTTCATTTTTTACCCAAAATAGAAGGAATTTCTGCCTTTTTGCCCAAAAATAAGAAGAATGCATACCTTTTTGCCATAAAAAAAATTCTTCATTTTTGCTCTAAAATAACGGGAATTTCTGCTTTTTTGCCTCCAAATATGTGGAATTTCTGTCTTTTTCCCCCAAAACAAAGGATATTTCTGTCTTTTTTGCCCCAAAATAAGGGGAATTTCTGACTTATTACCCTGAAATAAGTGAAATTTCTGCAATTTTGCCCCAAAATAAAAGAAATTTTTGAATTTTTGCCTCCAAATAAAAGGAATTTCAGCCTTTTTACCTCAAAATAAGGGGAATTTCTGCATTTTTGCAACAAAATATTAGGAATTTCTGTATTTTTGTTCCAAAATAAGGAAAATTTCTGCCTTTTTTCCCTGAAATAAGTGAAATTTCTGCAATTTTGCCCAAAAATAAGTGAAATTTTTGCAATTTTGCACCAAAATAAGGGAAATTTCTGGAATTTTGCCCCAAAATAAGTGGAACTTCTGAGTTTTGCCCCAAAATAAGGAGAATTTCTGTCTTTTTGCCCCACAATTAGGGGAATTTCTGCAATTTGGCTCCAAAATATAGGGAATTTCTGCCTTTTTGCCCGAAAATAAGAAGAATGCATACTTTTTCCCAAAAAAAAGGAAATTTCTTCATTTTTGCTCCAAAATAAGGGGAATTTCTGCTTTTTCCCCTTTAAATAAGTGGAATTTCTGTCTCTTTCCCCCAAAACAAAGAAAATTTCTGTCTTTTTTGCCCCAAAATAAGGAAAATTTTTGACTATTTATCCTGAAATAAGTGAAATTTCTGCAATTTTGCCCCAAAATAAGGGAAATTTCTGCCCTTTGCCCCCAAATAAGGGGAATTTCAGATTTTTTACCTCAAAATATGGGGAATTTCTGCATTTTTGCCACAAAATATTAGGAATTTCTGTTTTTTTTCCCTGAAATAAGTGAAATTTCTGCAATTTTGCCCCAAAATAATTGAAATTTCTGCAATTTTGCCCTAAAATAAGGGAAATTTCTGAAATTTTGCTCCAAAATAAATGGAATTTCTGAGTTTTGCCCCAAAATAAGGAGAATTACTGTCTTTTCACCCCAACATATAGGGAATTTCTGCCTTTTTGCCCCACAATTAGGGGAATTTCTGCAATTTTGCTCCAAAATACGGGGAATTTCTGCCTTTTTACCCGAAAATAAGAAGAATGCATACCTTTTTGCCATAAAAAAGGGAAATTTCTTTATTTTTGCCAGAAAATAAGAGGAATTTCTGCCTATTTACCTCAAAATAAGTTAAATTTCTGCCTTTTTACCCAAAAATGAACGGAATTTCTGTCTTTTTGCCCCAAAATAAAAGGTATTTTTGAATTATGCCCTGAAATAAGTGAAATTTCTGCACTTTTGCCCCAAAATAAAAGAAATTTCTGCCTTTTTGCCACAAAATAAGGGGAATTTCTGTCTTTTTGCCCCAAAATAAGGGAAATTTCAGCTTTTTTGCCCCCAAATAAGGGGAATTTCAGCCTTTTTACCTCAAAATAAGGGGAATTCCTGCCTTTTTGCCACAAAATATTAGGAATTTCTCCCTTTTTGCCCCAAAATAAGAAAATTTCTGCTTTTTTTCCCTGAAATAAGTGAAACTTCTGCAATTTTGCCCCAAAATAAGTGAAATTTCGGCAATTTTTCCCCAAAATAAGAGAAATTTCTGGAACTTTGCCCCAAAATAAGTGGAATTTCTGAGTTTTGCCCCAAAATAAGGAGAATTTCTGTCTTTTTGCCCCAACATATAAGAAATTTCTGCCTTTTTGCCCCACAATTAGGGGAATTTCTGCAATTTTGCTCCAAAATACGAGGAATTTCTGCTTTTTAGCATGAAAATAAGAAGAATGCATACCTTTTTGACATAAAAAAAAGAAATTTCTTCATATTTGCTCTAAAATAGGGGGAATTTCTGCATTTTTGCCTGTAAATAATTGGAATTTCTGTCTTTTCCCCCAAAAACAAAAGGAATTTCTGTCTTTTTTGCCCCAAAATAAGGAAAATGTCTGACTTATTACCCTGAAATAAGTGAAATTTCTGCAATATTGCCCCAAAATAAGGGAAATTTCTGCCTTTTTGCCCCCAAATAAGGGGAATTTCAGCATTTTTACCTCAAAATAAGGGGAATTTCTGCATTTTTGCCTTAAAATATGGGAAATTTCTGCCTTTTTTCCCCAAAATAAGAAAAATTTCTTCAATTTTGTACCAAAATATAAGAAATTTCTTCCTTTCTGCCCGAAAATACGAAAATTTCTGCTTTTTTTTTTAATAAGTCAAATTTCTGGAATTTTGCACCAAAATAAGGGAAATTTCTGGAATTTTGCCCCAAAATAATTGGAATTTCTGAGTTTTGCCCCAAAATAAAAAGAATATCTTTCTTTGTGCCCCAACATATAAGGAATTTCTGCCTTTTTGCCCCACAATTAGGGGAATTTCTGCAATTTTGCGCCAAAATACGGGGAATTTATGCCTTTTTGCCCAAAAATAAAAAGAATGAATATATTTTGCCATAAAAAAGGGAAATTTCTTAATTTTTGCTCCAAAATAAGAGTAATTTCTGCTTTTTTGCCTCTAAATAAGTGGAATTTCTGTATTTTCCCTGAAAACAAAGGGAATTTCTGTCTTTTTTGCCCCAAAATAAGGAAAATTTCTGACTTATTTCCCTGAAATAAGTGAAATTTCTGCAATATTGCCCCAAAATAAGGGAAATTTCTGCCTTTTTGCCCCCAAATAAGGGGAATTTCAGTCTTTTTACCTTATAATAAGGGGAATTTCTGCATTTTTGCCCCAAAATATGGGAAATTTCTGCATTTTTTTCCCAAAAATAAGAAAAATTTCTTCAATTTTGTTCCAAAATAAAAGAAATTTCTTCCTTTTTGCCCGAAAATACGAAATTTTCTGCTTTTTTTCTGAAATAAGTCAAATTTTTGGAATTTTGCACCAAAATATGGGAAATTTCTGGAATATTGCCCCAAAATAAGTGGAATTTCTGAGTTTTGTCCCAAAATAAAGAGAATTTCTGTCTTTTTGTCCCAACATATAGGGAATTTTGCCTTTTTGCCCCACAATTAGGAGAATTTCTGATATTTTGCCCCAAAATACCGGGAATTTCTGCCTTTTTGCCCGAAAATAAGAAGAATGCATACCTTTTTGCCATAAAAAAAGGAAATTTCATCACTTTTTCCCCCTAAATTAGGGGAATTTCAGTCTTTTTACCTCAAAATAAGGGCAATTTCTGCATTTTTGCCACAAAATTTTAGGAATTTCTGCCTTTTTGCCCCAAAATAAGGAAAATTTCTGCCTTTTTTCCTTGAAATAAGTGAAATTTCTGCAATTTTGCCCCAAAATAAGTGGAATTTCTGAGTTTTGCCCCAAAATAAGGAGAATTTCTCTCTTTTTGCCCAAACATATAGGGAATTTCTGCCATTTTGCCCCACAATTAGGGGAATTTCTGCAATTTTGCTCCAAAATACAAGGAAATTCTGCTTTTTAGCCTGAAAATAAGAAGAATGCATATCTTTTTGCCATAAAAAAGGGAAATTTCTTCATTTTTGCTCTAAAATAGGGGGAATATCTGCATTTTGCCTCTAAATAAGTGGAATTTCTGTCTTTTTTTCCCAAAACAAAGGGAATTTCTGTCTTTTTTGCCCCAAAATAAGAAAAATGTCTGACTTATTACCCTGAAATAAGTGAAATATCTGCAATTTTGCCCCAAAATAAAGAAAATTTCTGCTTTTTTTGCCCCGAAAAAAGGGGAATTTCAGCCTTTTTACCTCAAAATAAGGGGAATTTCTGCATTTTTGCCCCAAAATATGAGAAATTTCTGCCATTTTGCCCCAAAATAAGGGGAATTTCTGCATTTTTGCCCCAAAATATACAAAATTTCTGCCTTTTTGACACAAAATAAGACAAAATTCAGCAATTTTTTACCAAAATAAAAAAAATTTCTGCCTTTTTGCCCCAAAATAAGAAAATTTCTGCTTTTTTTTCTGAAATAAGTGAAATTTCTGCAATTTTGCCCCAAAATAATTAAAATTTCTGCAATTTTGCCCCCAAATATGGAAAATTTCTGGAATTCTGCCCCAAAATAAGTTCAATTTCTGAGTTTTGCCCCAAAATAAAAAGAATTTCTGTCTTTTTGCCCCAACATATAGGAAATTTCTGCCTTTTTGCCCCACAATTAGGGAAATTTTTGCAATTTTGCTCCAAAATAGGGGGAATTTCTGCCTTTTTGCCCGAAAATATAAAGAATGCATAACATTTTGCCATAAAAAAGGGAAATTTCTTCATTTTTGCTCCAAAATAAGGGGAATTTCTGCATTTTTCCCTCTAAACAAGTGGAATTTCTGTCTTTTTTCCCCAAAACAAATGGAATTTCTGACTTTTTTGCCCCAAAATAAGGAAAATTTCTGACTTATTACCCTGAAATAAGTGAAATTTCTGCAATTTTGCCCCAAAATAAGGGAAATTTCTGCTTTTTGCCCCCAAAAATGGAATTTCAGCCTTTTACCTCAAAATAAGAGGAATTTCTGCATTTTTGCCACAAAATATTAGGAATTTCTAACTTTTGCCCCAAAATAAAAAAAATTTCTGCCTTTTTTCCCTGAAATAAGTGAAGTTTCTGCAATTGTGCCCCAAAATAAGTGAAATTTTTGCAATTTTGCCCAAAAATAAGGGAAATTTCTGGAATTTTGCTCCAAATAAGTGGAATTTCTGAGTTTTGCCCCAAAATAAGGAGAATTTCTGTCTTTTTGCCCATAATATAAAGAATTTCTGCTTTTTGCCCCACAATTAGAGGAATTTCTGCAATTTTGCTCCAAAATATAAGGAATTTCTTCCTTTTTGCCTGAAAATAAGAAGAATGCATACCTTTTTGCAATAAAAAAAATGAAATTTCTTCATTTTTGCTCTAAAATAAGGGGAATTTCTGCTTTTTTGCCTCTAAATATGTGGAATTTCTGTCTTTTTCCCCCAAAACAAAGTGAATTTCTGTCTTTTTTGCCCCAAAATAAGGGGAATTTCTGACTTATTACCCTGAAATAAGTGAAATTTCTGCAATTTTCCCCAAAATAAGAGAAATTTTTTCCTTTTTGCCCCCAAATAAGGGGAATTTCAGCCTTTTTACCTCAAAATAAGGTGAATTTCTGCCTTTTTGCCACAAAATATTAGGAATTTCTGCATTTTTGCTCCAAAATAAGGATAATTTCTGCCTTTTTTCCCTGAAATAAATGAAATTTCTGCAATTTTGCCCCAAAATAAGTGAAATTTCTGCAATTTTGCCCCAAAATAAGTGGAATTTCTGACTTTTGCCCAAAAATAAAAAAAATATCTGTTTTTTTGCCCCAACATATAGGGAATTTCTGCCTTTTTGCCCCACAATTAGGGGAATTTCTGCAATTTTGCTCCAAAATACGGGGAATTTCTGCTTTTTAGCCTGAAATAAGAAGAATGCATACCTTTTTGCCATAAAAAAGGGAAATTTCTTCATTTTTGCTCTAAAATAAAGGGAATTTCTGCATTTTTGCCTCTACATAAGTGCAATTTCTGTCTTTTTCCCCCAAAACAAAGGGAATTTCTGTCTTTTGTGCCCCAAAATAAGGAAAATGTCAGAATTATTACCCAGAAAAAAGTAAAATTTCTGAAATTTTGCCACAAAATAAGGGAAATTTCTGCATTTTTGCCACCAAATAAGGAGAAATTCAGCCTTTTTCCTCAAAATAAGGGGAATTTCTGCATTTTTGCCCCAAAATATTGGAAATTTCTGCCTTTTTGCCCCAAAATAAGAAAAATTTCTGCAATTTTGTATCAAAATAAAAGAAATTTCAGCCTTTTTGCCCCCAAATAAGAAAATTTCTGCTTTTTTTCTGAAATAAATCAAATTTCTTCAATTTTGCCCCAAAAAAAAGTAAATTTCTGGAATTTTGCCCCAAAATAAGTGGATATTCTGAGTTTTGCCCCAAAATAATGAGAATTTCTGTCTTTTTGCCCCAACATATAGGGAATTTCTGCCTTTTTGCCCCACAATTAGGGGAATTTCTGCAATTTTGCTCCAAAATACGGGGAATTTCTGCCTTTTTGCCTGTAAATAAGAAGAATGCATACCTTTTGCCATAAAAAAGAGAAATTTCTTCATTTTTGCTCCAAAATAAGGGGAATTTCTTCTTTTTTGCCTCTAAATAAGTGGAATTTCTGTCTTTTCCCCCAAAACAAAGGGAATTTCTGTCTTTTTGCCCCAAGATAAGGAAAATTTCTGATTTATTACTCTGAAATAAGTGAAATTTCTGCAATTTTGCTCCAAAATAAGGGAAATTTCTGCCTTTGCTCCCAAATAAGGAGAATTTCTGCATTTTTGCCACAAAATATTAGGAATTTCTGCCTTTTTGCCCCAAAGTAAGAAAATTTCTGCTTTTTTCCTGAAATAAGTGAAACTTCTGTAATTTTGCCCCAAAATAAGTGAAATTTCTGCAATTTTGCCCCAAAATAAGAGAAATTTCTGGAACTTTGCCCCAAAATAAGTGGAATTTCTGAGTTTTGCCCCAAAATAAGGAGAATTTCTGTCTTTTTGCCCCAACTTATAGGGAATTTCTGCCTTTTTGCCCCACAATTAGGGGAATTTCAGCAATTTTGCTCCAAAATACGGGGAATTTCTGCTTTTTAGCCTGAAAATAAGAAGAATGCATACCTTTTTGCCATAAAAAAAATTTCTTCATTTTTGCTCTAAAATAGAGTAATTTCTGCATTTTTGCATGTAAATAATTGGAATTTCTGTCTTTTTCCCCTAAAACAAAGGGAATTTCTGTCTTTTTTTGCCCCAAAATAAGAAAAATGTCTGACTTATTACCCTGAAATAAGTGAAATTTCTGCAATATTGCCCCAAAATAAGGGAAATTTCTGCCTTTTTGCCCCCAAATAAGGGGAATTTCAGTCTTTTTACCTCATAATAAGGGGAATTTCTGCATTTTTGCCCCAAAATATGGGAAATTTCTGCATTTTTTTCCCAAAAATAAGAAAAATTTCTTCAATTTTGTTCCAAAATAAAAGAAATTTCTTCCTTTTTGCCCGAAAATACGAAAATTTCTGCTTTTTTTCTGAAATAAGTCAAATTTTTGGAATTTTGCACCAAAATAAGGGAAATTTCTGGAATTTTGCCCCAAAATAATTAGAATTTCTGAGTTTTGCCCCAAAATAAAAAAAAATATCTTTCTTTTTGCCCCAACATATAGGGAATTTCTGCCTTTTTACCCTACAATTAGGGGAATTTCTGCAATTTTGCTCCAAAATACGGGGAATTTCTGCTTTTTAGCCCGAAAACAAGGGGAATGTATACCTTTTGCCACAAAAAAGGGAAATTTCTTCATTTTTTACCCAAAATAAAAGGAATTTCTGCCTTTTTGCCCAAAAATAAGAAGAATGCATACCTTTTTGCCATAAAAAAAAATTCTTCATTTTTGCTCTAAAATAACGGGAATTTCTGCTTTTTTGCCTCCAAATATGTGGAATTTCTGTCTTTTTCCCCCAAAACAAAGGATATTTCTGTCTTTTTTGCCCCAAAATAAGGGGAATTTCTGACTTATTACCCTGAAATAAGTGAAATTTCTGCAATTTTGCCCCAAAATAAAAGAAATTTTTGAATTTTTGCCTTCAAATAAAAGGAATTTCAGCCTTTTTACCTCAAAATAAGGGGAATTTCTGCATTTTTGCAACAAAATATTAGGAATTTCTGTATTTTTGTTCCAAAATAAGGAAAATTTCTGCCTTTTTCCCCTGAAATAAGTGAAATTTCTGCAATTTTGCCCAAAAATAAGTGAAATTTTTGCAATTTTGCACCAAAATAAGGGAAATTTCTGGAATTTTGCCCCAAAATAAGTGGAACTTCTGAGTTTTGCCCCAAAATAAGGAGAATTTCTGTCTTTTTGCCCCACAATTAGGGGAATTTCTGCAATTTGGCTCCAAAATATAGGGAATTTCTGCCTTTTTGCCCGAAAATAAGAAGAATGCATACTTTTTCCCAAAAAAAAGGAAATTTCTTCATTTTTGCTCCAAAATAAGGGGAATTTCTGCTTTTTCCCCTTTAAATAAGTGGAATTTCTGTCTCTTTCCCCCAAAACAAAGAAAATTTCTGTCTTTTTTGCCCAAAAATAAGGAAAATTTTTGACTATTTATCCTGAAATAAGTGAAATTTCTGCAATTTTGCCCCAAAATAAGGGAAATTTCTGCCCTTTGTCCCCAAATAAGGGGAATTTCAGCCTTTTTACCTCAAAATATGGGGAATTTCTGCATTTTTGCCACAAAATATTAGGAATTTCTGTTTTTTTTCCCTGAAATAAGTGAAATTTCTGCAATTTTGCCCCAAAATAATTGAAATTTCTGCAATTTTGCCCCAAAATAAGGGAAATTTCTGAAATTTTGCTCCAAAATAAGTGGAATTTCTGAGTTTTGCCCCAAAATAAGGAGAATTACTGTCTTTTCACCCCAACATATAGGGAATTTCTGCCTTTTTGCCCCACAATTAGGGGAATTTCTGCAATTTTGCTCCAAAATACGGGGAATTTCTGCCTTTTTACCCGAAAATAAGAAGAATGCATACCTTTTTGCCATAAAAAAGGGAAATTTCTTTATTTTTGCCAGAAAATAAGAGGAATTTCTGCCTATTTACCTCAAAATAAGTTAAATTTCTGCCTTTTTACCCAAAAATGAACGGAATTTCTGTCTTTTTGCCCCAAAATAAAAGGTATTTTTGAATTATGCCCTGAAATAAGTGAAATTTCTGCACTTTTGCCCCAAAATAAAAGAAATTTCTGCCTTTTTGCCACAAAATAAGGGGAATTTCTGTCTTTTTGCCCCAAAATAAGGGAAATTTCAGCTTTTTTGCCCCCAAATAAGGGGAATTTCAGCCTTTTTACCTCAAAATAAGGGGAATTCCTGCCTTTTTGCCACAAAATATTAGGAATTTCTCCCTTTTTGGCCCAAAATAAGAAAATTTCTGCTTTTTTTCCCTGAAATAAGTGAAACTTCTGCAATTTTGCCCCAAAATAAGTGAAATTTCGGCAATTTTGCCCCAAAATAAGAGAAATTTCTGGAACTTTGCCCCAAAATAAGTGGAATTTCTGAGTTTTGCCCCAAAATAAGGAGAATTTCTGTCTTTTTGCCCCAACATATAAGAAATTTCTGCCTTTATGCCCCACAATTAGGGGAATTTCTGCAATTTTGCTCCAAAATACGAGGAATTTCTGCTTTTTAGCATGAAAATAAGAAGAATGCATACCTTTTTGACATAAAAAAAAGAAATTTCTTCATATTTGCTCTAAAATAGGGGGAATTTCTGCATTTTTGCCTGTAAATAATTGGAATTTCTGTCTTTTCCCCCAAAAACAAAAGAAATTTCTGTCTTTTTTGCCCCAAAATAAGGAAAATGTCTGACTTATTACCCTGAAATAAGTGAAATTTCTGCAATATTGCCCCAAAATAAGGGAAATTTCTGCCTTTTTGCCCCCAAATAAGGGGAATTTCAGCCTTTTTACCTCAAAATAAGGGGAATTTCTGCATTTTTGCCTTAAAATATGGGAAATTTCTGCCTTTTTTCCCCAAAATAAGAAAAATTTCTTCAATTTTGTACCAAAATATAAGAAATTTCTTCCTTTCTGCCCGAAAATACGAAAATTTCTGCTTTTTTTTTTAATAAGTCAAAATTTTTGGAATTTTGCACCAAAATAAGGGAAATTTCTGGAATTTTGCCCCAAAATAATTGGAATTTCTGAGTTTTGCCCCAAAATAAAAAGAATATCTTTCTTTGTGCCCCAACATATAAGGAATTTCTGCCTTTTTGCCCCACAATTAGGGGAATTTCTGCAATTTTGCGCCAAAATACGGGGAATTTATGCCTTTTTGCCCAAAAATAAAAAGAATGAATATATTTTGCCATAAAAAAGGGAAATTTCTTAATTTTTGCTCCAAAATAAGAGTAATTTCTGCTTTTTTGCCTCTAAATAAGTGGAATTTCTGTATTTTCCCTGAAAACAAAGGGAATTTCTGTCTTTTTTGCCCCAAAATAAGGAAAATTTCTGACTTATTTCCCTGAAATAAGTGAAATTTCTGCAATTTTGCCCCAAAATAAGGAAAATTTCTGCCTTTTTGCCCCCAAATAAGGGGAATTTCAGCCTTTTTAACCCAAAATAAAGGGATTTCTGCATTTTTGCCACAAAATATTAGGAATTTCTGCTTTTTCTCTCAAAATAAGAAAATTTCTGCTTTTTTTCCCTGAAATATGTGAAATTTCTGCAATTTTGCCCCAAAATATGGGAAATTTCTGGAACTTTGCCCCAAAATAAGTGGAATTTCTGAGTTTTGTCCCAAAATAAAGAGAATTTCTGTCTTTTTGCCCCAACATATAGGGAATTTCTGCCTTTTTGCCCTACAATTAGGAGAATTTCTGCAATTTTGCCCCAAAATACCGGGAATTTCTGCCTTTTTGCCCGAAAATAAGAAGAATGCATACCTTTTTGCCATATAAAAGAGAAATTTCTTCAGTTTTTCCCCCTAAATTAGGGGAATTTCAGTCTTATTACCTCAAAATAAGGGCAATTTCTTCTTTTTTGCCCCAAAATAAGGAAAATTTCTGCATTTTTTCCCGGAAATAAGTGAAATTTCTGCAATTTTGCCCCAAAATAAGTGGAATTTCTGAGTTTTGCCTCAAAATAAAGAGAATTTCTTTCTTTTTGCCCCAACATATAGGGAATTTCTGCCTTTTTGCCCCACAATTAGGGGAATTTCTGCAATTTTGCTTCAAAATATGGGGAATTTCTGCTTTTTAGCCTGAAAATAAGAAGAATGCATACCTTTTTGCCATAAAAAAGGGAAATTTCTTCATTTTTGCTCTAAAATAAAGGGAATTTCTGCATTTTTGCCTCTACATAAGTGCAATTTCTGTCTTTTTCCCCCAAAACAAAGGCAATTTCTGTCTTTTGTGCCCCAAAATAAGGAAAATGTCAGAATTATTACCCAGAAAAAAGTAAAATTTCTGAAATTTTGCCACAAAATAAGGGAAATTTCTGCATTTTTGCCACCAAATAAGGAGAAATTCAGCCTTTTTACCTCAAAATAAGGGGAATTTCTGCATTTTTGCCCCAAAATATTGGAAATTTCTGCCTTTTTGCCACCAAATAAGAAAAATTTCTGCAATTTTGTATCAAAATAAAAGAAATTTCAGCCTTTTTGCCCCCAAATAAGAAAATTTCTGCTTTTTTTCTGAAATAAGTCAAATTTCTTCAATTTTGCCCCAAAAAAAAGTAAATTTCTGGAATTTTGCCCCAAAATAAGTGGATTTTCTGAGTTTTGCCCCAAAATAATGAGAATTTCTGTCTTTTTGCCCCAACATATAGGGAATTTCTGCCTTTTTGCCCCACAATTAGGGGAATTTCTGCAATTTTGCTCCAAAATACGGGGAATTTCTGCCTTTTTGCCTGTAAATAAGAAGAATGCATACCTTTTGCCATAAAAAAGGGAAATTTCTTCATTTTTGCTCCAAAATAAGGGGAATTTCTTCTTTTTTGCCTCTAAATAAGTGGAATTTCTGTCTTTTCCCCCAAAACAAAGGGAATTTCTGTCTTTTTGCCCCAAGATAAGGAAAATTTCTGATTTATTACTCTGAAATAAGTGAAATTTCTGCAATTTTGCCCCAAAATAAGGGAAATTTCTGCCTTTGCTCCCAAATAAGGAGAATTTCTGCATTTTTGCTACAAAATATTAGGAATTTCTGCCTTTTTGCCCCAAAATAAGAAAATTTCTGCTTTTTTCCTGAAATAAGTGAAACTTCTGTAATTTTGCCCCAAAATAAGTGAAATTTCTGCAATTTTGCCCCAAAATAAGAGAAATTTCTGGAACTTTGCCCCAAAATAAGTGGAATTTCTGAGTTTTGCCCCAAAATAAGGAGAATTTCTGTCTTTTTGCCCCAACTTATAGGGAATTTCTGCCTTTTTGCCCCACAATTAGGGGAATTTCAGCAATTTTGCTCCAAAATACGGGGAATTTCTGCTTTTTAGCCTGAAAATAAGAAGAATGCATACCTTTTTGCCATAAAAAAATTTCTTCATTTTTGCTCTAAAATAGAGTAATTTCTGCATTTTTGCCTGTAAATAATTGGAATTTCTGTCTTTTTCCCCCAAAACAAAGGGAATTTCTGTCTTTTTTTCCCCCCAAATAAGAAAAATGTCTGACTTATTACCCTGAAATAAGTGAAATTTCTGCAATATTGCCCCAAAATAAGGGAAATTTCTGCCTTTTTGCCCCCAAATAAGGGGAATTTCAGTCTTTTTACCTCATAATAAGGGGAATTTCTGCATTTTTGCCCCAAAATATGGGAAATTTCTGCATTTTTTTCCCAAAAATAAGAAAAATTTCTTCAATTTTGTTCCAAAATAAAAGAAATTTCTTCCTTTTTGCCCGAAAATACGAAAATTTCTGCTTTTTTTCTGAAATAAGTCAAATTTTTGGAATTTTGCACCAAAATAAGGGAAATTTCTGGAATTTTGCCCCAAAATAATTAGAATTTCTGAGTTTTGCCCCAAAATAAAAAAAATATCTTTCTTTTTGCCCCAACATATAGGGAATTTCTGCCTTTTTACCCTACAATTAGGGGAATTTCTGCAATTTTGCTCCAAAATACGGGGAATTTCTGCTTTTTAGCCCGAAAACAAGGGGAATGTATACCTTTTGCCACAAAAAAGGGAAATTTCTTCATTTTTTACCCAAAATAAAAGGAATTTCTGCCTTTTTGCCCAAAAATAAGAAGAATGCATACCTTTTTGCCATAAAAAAAAATTCTTCATTTTTGCTCTAAAATAACGGGAATTTCTGCTTTTTTGCCTCCAAATATGTGGAATTTCTGTCTTTTTCCCCCAAAACAAAGGATATTTCTGTCTTTTTTGCCCCAAAATAAGGGGAATTTCTGACTTATTACCCTGAAATAAGTGAAATTTCTGCAATTTTGCCCCAAAATAAAAGAAATTTTTGAATTTTTGCCTTCAAATAAAAGGAATTTCAGCCTTTTTACCTCAAAATAAGGGGAATTTCTGCATTTTTGCAACAAAATATTAGGAATTTCTGTATTTTTGTTCCAAAATAAGGAAAATTTCTGCCTTTTTCCCCTGAAATAAGTGAAATTTCTGCAATTTTGCCCAAAAATAAGTGAAATTTTTGCAATTTTGCACCAAAATAAGGGAAATTTCTGGAATTTTGCCCCAAAATAAGTGGAACTTCTGAGTTTTGCCCCAAAATAAGGAGAATTTCTGTCTTTTTGCCCCACAATTAGGGGAATTTCTGCAATTTGGCTCCAAAATATAGGGAATTTCTGCCTTTTTGCCCGAAAATAAGAAGAATGCATACTTTTTCCCAAAAAAAAGGAAATTTCTTCATTTTTGCTCCAAAATAAGGGGAATTTCTGCTTTTTCCCCTTTAAATAAGTGGAATTTCTGTCTCTTTCCCCCAAAACAAAGAAAATTTCTGTCTTTTTTGCCCAAAAATAAGGAAAATTTTTGACTATTTATCCTGAAATAAGTGAAATTTCTGCAATTTTGCCCCAAAATAAGGGAAATTTCTGCCCTTTGTCCCCAAATAAGGGGAATTTCAGCCTTTTTACCTCAAAATATGGGGAATTTCTGCATTTTTGCCACAAAATATTAGGAATTTCTGTTTTTTTTCCCTGAAATAAGTGAAATTTCTGCAATTTTGCCCCAAAATAATTGAAATTTCTGCAATTTTGCCCCAAAATAAGGGAAATTTCTGAAATTTTGCTCCAAAATAAGTGGAATTTCTGAGTTTTGCCCCAAAATAAGGAGAATTACTGTCTTTTCACCCCAACATATAGGGAATTTCTGCCTTTTTGCCCCACAATTAGGGGAATTTCTGCAATTTTGCTCCAAAATACGGGGAATTTCTGCCTTTTTACCCGAAAATAAGAAGAATGCATACCTTTTTGCCATAAAAAAGGGAAATTTCTTTATTTTTGCCAGAAAATAAGAGGAATTTCTGCCTATTTACCTCAAAATAAGTTAAATTTCTGCCTTTTTACCCAAAAATGAACGGAATTTCTGTCTTTTTGCCCCAAAATAAAAGGTATTTTTGAATTATGCCCTGAAATAAGTGAAATTTCTGCACTTTTGCCCCAAAATAAAAGAAATTTCTGCCTTTTTGCCACAAAATAAGGGGAATTTCTGTCTTTTTGCCCCAAAATAAGGGAAATTTCAGCTTTTTTGCCCCCAAATAAGGGGAATTTCAGCCTTTTTACCTCAAAATAAGGGGAATTCCTGCCTTTTTGCCACAAAATATTAGGAATTTCTCCCTTTTTGGCCCAAAATAAGAAAATTTCTGCTTTTTTTCCCTGAAATAAGTGAAACTTCTGCAATTTTGCCCCAAAATAAGTGAAATTTCGGCAATTTTGCCCCAAAATAAGAGAAATTTCTGGAACTTTGCCCCAAAATAAGTGGAATTTCTGAGTTTTGCCCCAAAATAAGGAGAATTTCTGTCTTTTTGCCCCAACATATAAGAAATTTCTGCCTTTATGCCCCACAATTAGGGGAATTTCTGCAATTTTGCTCCAAAATACGAGGAATTTCTGCTTTTTAGCATGAAAATAAGAAGAATGCATACCTTTTTGACATAAAAAAAAGAAATTTCTTCATATTTGCTCTAAAATAGGGGGAATTTCTGCATTTTTGCCTGTAAATAATTGGAATTTCTGTCTTTTCCCCCAAAAACAAAAGGAATTTCTGTCTTTTTTGCCCCAAAATAAGGAAAATGTCTGACTTATTACCCTGAAATAAGTGAAATTTCTGCAATATTGCCCCAAAATAAGGGAAATTTCTGCCTTTTTGCCCCCAAATAAGGGGAATTTCAGCCTTTTTACCTCAAAATAAGGGGAATTTCTGCATTTTTGCCTTAAAATATGGGAAATTTCTGCCTTTTTTCCCCAAAATAAGAAAAATTTCTTCAATTTTGTACCAAAATATAAGAAATTTCTTCCTTTCTGCCCGAAAATACGAAAATTTCTGCTTTTTTTTTTAATAAGTCAAAATTTTTGGAATTTTGCACCAAAATAAGGGAAATTTCTGGAATTTTGCCCCAAAATAATTGGAATTTCTGAGTTTTGCCCCAAAATAAAAAGAATATCTTTCTTTGTGCCCCAACATATAAGGAATTTCTGCCTTTTTGCCCCACAATTAGGGGAATTTCTGCAATTTTGCGCCAAAATACGGGGAATTTATGCCTTTTTGCCCAAAAATAAAAAGAATGAATATATTTTGCCATAAAAAAGGGAAATTTCTTAATTTTTGCTCCAAAATAAGAGTAATTTCTGCTTTTTTGCCTCTAAATAAGTGGAATTTCTGTATTTTCCCTGAAAACAAAGGGAATTTCTGTCTTTTTTGCCCCAAAATAAGGAAAATTTCTGACTTATTTCCCTGAAATAAGTGAAATTTCTGCAATTTTGCCCCAAAATAAGGAAAATTTCTGCCTTTTTGCCCCCAAATAAGGGGAATTTCAGCCTTTTTAACCCAAAATAAAGGGATTTCTGCATTTTTGCCACAAAATATTAGGAATTTCTGCTTTTTCTCTCAAAATAAGAAAATTTCTGCTTTTTTTCCCTGAAATATGTGAAATTTCTGCAATTTTGCCCCAAAATATGGGAAATTTCTGGAACTTTGCCCCAAAATAAGTGGAATTTCTGAGTTTTGTCCCAAAATAAAGAGAATTTCTGTCTTTTTGCCCCAACATATAGGGAATTTCTGCCTTTTTGCCCTACAATTAGGAGAATTTCTGCAATTTTGCCCCAAAATACCGGGAATTTCTGCCTTTTTGCCCGAAAATAAGAAGAATGCATACCTTTTTGCCATATAAAAGAGAAATTTCTTCAGTTTTTCCCCCTAAATTAGGGGAATTTCAGTCTTATTACCTCAAAATAAGGGCAATTTCTTCTTTTTTGCCCCAAAATAAGGAAAATTTCTGCATTTTTTCCCGGAAATAAGTGAAATTTCTGCAATTTTGCCCCAAAATAAGTGGAATTTCTGAGTTTTGCCTCAAAATAAAGAGAATTTCTTTCTTTTTGCCCCAACATATAGGGAATTTCTGCCTTTTTGCCCCACAATTAGGGGAATTTCTGCAATTTTGCTTCAAAATATGGGGAATTTCTGCTTTTTAGCCTGAAAATAAGAAGAATGCATACCTTTTTGCCATAAAAAAGGGAAATTTCTTCATTTTTGCTCTAAAATAAAGGGAATTTCTGCATTTTTGCCTCTACATAAGTGCAATTTCTGTCTTTTTCCCCCAAAACAAAGGCAATTTCTGTCTTTTGTGCCCCAAAATAAGGAAAATGTCAGAATTATTACCCAGAAAAAAGTAAAATTTCTGAAATTTTGCCACAAAATAAGGGAAATTTCTGCATTTTTGCCACCAAATAAGGAGAAATTCAGCCTTTTTACCTCAAAATAAGGGGAATTTCTGCATTTTTGCCCCAAAATATTGGAAATTTCTGCCTTTTTGCCCCCAAATAAGAAAAATTTCTGCAATTTTGTATCAAAATAAAAGAAATTTCAGCCTTTTTACCCCCAAATAAGAAAATTTCTGCTTTTTTTCTGATATAAGTCAAATTTCTTCAATTTTGCCCCAAAAAAAAGTAAATTTCTGGAATTTTGCCCCAAAATAAGTGGATTTTCTGAGTTTTGCCCCAAAATAATGAGAATTTCTGTCTTTTTGCCCCAACATATAGGGAATTTCTGCCTTTTTGCCCCACAATTAGGGGAATTTCTGCAATTTTGCTCCAAAATACGGGGAATTTCTGCCTTTTTGCCTGTAAATAAGAAGAATGCATACCTTTTGCCATAAAAAAGGGAAATTTCTTCATTTTTGCTCCAAAATAAGGGGAATTTCTTCTTTTTTGCCTCTAAATAAGTGGAATTTCTGTCTTTTCCCCCAAAACAAAGGGAATTTCTGTCTTTTTGCCCCAAGATAAGGAAAATTTCTGATTTATTACTCTGAAATAAGTGAAATTTCTGCAATTTTGCCCCAAAATAAGGGAAATTTCTGCCTTTGCTCCCAAATAAGGAGAATTTCTGCATTTTTGCTACAAAATATTAGGAATTTCTGCCTTTTTGCCCCAAAATAAGAAAATTTCTGCTTTTTTCCTGAAATAAGTGAAACTTCTGTAATTTTGCCCCAAAATAAGTGAAATTTCTGCAATTTTGCCCCAAAATAAGAGAAATTTCTGGAACTTTGCCCCAAAATAATTGGAATTTCTGAGTTTTGCCCCAAAATAAGGAGAATTTCTGTCTTTTTGCCCCAACTTATAGGGAATTTCTGCCTTTTTGCCCCACAATTAGGGGAATTTCAGCAATTTTGCTCCAAAATACGGGGAATTTCTGCTTTTTAGCCTGAAAATAAGAAGAATGCATACCTTTTTGCCATAAAAAAAAATTTCTTCATTTTTGCTCTAAAATAGAGTAATTTCTGCATTTTTGCCTGTAAATAATTGGAATTTCTGTCTTTTTCCCCCAAAACAAAGGGAATTTCTGTCTTTTTTTGCCCCCAAATAAGAAAAATGTCTGACTTATTACCCTGAAATAAGTGAAATTTCTGCAATATTGCCCCAAAATAAGGGAAATTTCTGCCTTTTTGCCCCCAAATAAGGGGAATTTCAGTCTTTTTACCTCATAATAAGGGGAATTTCTGCATTTTTGCCCCAAAATATGGGAAATTTCTGCATTTTTTTCCCAAAAATAAGAAAAATTTCTTCAATTTTGTTCCAAAATAAAAGAAATTTCTTCCTTTTTGCCCGAAAATACGAAAATTTCTGCTTTTTTTCTGAAATAAGTCAAATTTTTTGAATTTTGCACCAAAATAAGGGAAATTTCTGGAATTTTGCCCCAAAATAATTAGAATTTCTGAGTTTTGCCCCAAAATAAAAAAAAATATCTGTCTTTTTGCCCCAACATATAGGGAATTTCTGCCTTTTTACCCTACAATTAGGGGAATTTCTGCAATTTTGCTCCAAAATACGGGGAATTTCTGCTTTTTAGCCCGAAAACAAGGGGAATGTATACCTTTTGCCACAAAAAAGGGAAATTTCTTCATTTTTTACCCAAAATAAAAGGAATTTCTGCCTTTTTGCCCAAAAATAAGAAGAATGCATACCTTTTTGCCATAAAAAAAAATTCTTCATTTTTGCTCTAAAATAACGGGAATTTCTGCTTTTTTGCCTCCAAATATGTGGAATTTCTGTCTTTTTCCCCCAAAACAAAGGATATTTCTGTCTTTTTTGCCCCAAAATAAGGGGAATTTCTGACTTATTACCCTGAAATAAGTGAAATTTCTGCAATTTTGCCCCAAAATAAAAGAAATTTTTGAATTTTTGCCTCCAAATAAAAGGAATTTCAGCCTTTTTACCTCAAAATAAGGGGAATTTCTGCATTTTTGCCACAAAATATTAGGAATTTCTGTATTTTTGTTCCAAAATAAGGAAAATTTCTGCCTTTTTTCCCTGAAATAAGTGAAATTTCTGCAATTTTGCCCAAAAATAAGTGAAATTTTTGCAATTTTGCACCAAAATAAGGGAAATTTCTGGAATTTTGCCTCAAAATAAGTGGTACTTCTGAGTTTTGCCCCAAAATAAGGAGAATTTCTGTCTTTTTGCCCCACAATTAGGGGAATTTCTGCAATTTGGCTCCAAAATATAGGGAATTTCTGCCTTTTTGCCCGAAAATAAGAAGAATGCATACTTTTTTCCAAAAAAAAGGAAATTTCTTCATTTTTGCTCCAAAATAAGGGGAATTCTGCTTTTTCCCCTTTAAATAAGTGGAATTTCTGTCTCTTTCCCCCAAAACAAAGAAAATTTCTGTCTTTTTTGCCCCAAAATAAGGAAAATTTCTGACTATTTATCCTGAAATAAGTGAAATTTCTGCAATTTTGCCCCAAAATAAGGGAAATTTCTGCCCTTTGCCCCCAAATAAGGGGAATTTCAGCCTTTTTACCTAAAAATATGGGGAATTTCTGCATTTTTGCCACAAAATATTAGGAATTTCTGTTTTTTTTCCCTGAAATAAGTGAAATTTCTGCAATTTTGCCCCAAAATAATTGAAATTTCTGCAATTTTGCCCCAAAATAAGGGAAATTTCTGGAATTTTGCTCCAAAATAAGTGGAATTTCTGAGTTTTGCCCCAAAATAAGGAGAATTACTGTCTTTTCACCCCAACATATAGGGAATTTCTGCCTTTTTGCCCCACAATTAGGGGAATTTTTGCAATTTTGCTCCAAAATACTGGGAATTTCTGCGTTTTTACCCGAAAATAAGAAGAATGCATACCTTTTTGCCATAAAAAAGGGAAATTTCTTTATTTTTGCCAGAAAATAAGAGGAATTTCTGCCTATTTACCTCAAAATAAGTTAAATTTCTGCCTTTTTACCCAAAAATGAACGGAATTTCTGTCTTTTTGCCCCAAAATAAAAGGTATTTTTGAATTATGCCCTGAAATAAGTGAAATTTCTGCACTTTTGCCCCAAAATAAAAGAAATTTCTGCCTTTTTGCCACAAAATAAGGGGAATTTCTGTCTTTTTGCCCCAAAATAAGGGAAATTTCAGCTTTTTTGCCCCCAAATAAGGGGAATTTCAGCCTTTTTACCTCAAAATAAGGGGAATTCCTGCCTTTTTGCCACAAAATATTAGGAATTTCTCCCTTTTTGGCCCAAAATAAGAAAATTTCTGCTTTTTTTCCCTGAAATAAGTGAAACTTCTGCAATTTTGCCCCAAAATAAGTGAAATTTCGGCAATTTTGCCCCAAAATAAGAGAAATTTCTGGAACTTTGCCCCAAAATAAGTGGAATTTCTGAGTTTTGCCCCAAAATAAGGAGAATTTCTGTCTTTTTGCCCCAACATATAAGAAATTTCTGCCTTTTTGCCCCACAATTAGGGGAATTTCTGCAATTTTGCTCCAAAATACGAGGAATTTCTGCTTTTTAGCATGAAAATAAGAAGAATGCATACCTTTTTGACATAAAAAAAAGAAATTTCTTCATATTTGCTCTAAAATAGGGGGAATTTCTGCATTTTTGCCTGTAAATAATTGGAATTTCTGTCTTTTCCCCCAAAAACAAAAGGAATTTCTGTCTTTTTTGCCCCAAAATAAGGAAAATGTCTGACTTATTACCCTGAAATAAGTGAAATTTCTGCAATATTGCCCCAAAATAAGGGAAATTTCTGCCTTTTTGCCCCCAAATAAGGGGAATTTCAGCCTTTTTACCTCAAAATAAGGGGAATTTCTGCATTTTTGCCTTAAAATATGGGAAATTTCTGCCTTTTTTCCCCAAAATAAGAAAAATTTCTTCAATTTTGTACCAAAATATAAGAAATTTCTTCCTTTCTGCCCGAAAATACGAAAATTTCTGCTTTTTTTTTTAATAAGTCAAAATTTTTGGAATTTTGCACCAAAATAAGGGAAATTTCTGGAATTTTGCCCCAAAATAATTGGAATTTCTGAGTTTTGCCCCAAAATAAAAAGAATATCTTTCTTTGTGCCCCAACATATAAGGAATTTCTGCCTTTTTGCCCCACAATTAGGGGAATTTCTGCAATTTTGCGCCAAAATACGGGGAATTTATGCCTTTTTGCCCAAAAATAAAAAGAATGAATATATTTTGCCATAAAAAAGGGAAATTTCTTAATTTTTGCTCCAAAATAAGAGTAATTTCTGCTTTTTTGCCTCTAAATAAGTGGAATTTCTGTATTTTCCCTGAAAACAAAGGGAATTTCTGTCTTTTTTGCCCCAAAATAAGGAAAATTTCTGACTTATTTCCCTGAAATAAGTGAAATTTCTGCAATTTTGCCCCAAAATAAGGAAAATTTCTGCCTTTTTGCCCCCAAATAAGGGGAATTTCAGCCTTTTTAACCCAAAATAAAGGGATTTCTGCATTTTTGCCACAAAATATTAGGAATTTCTGCTTTTTCTCTCAAAATAAGAAAATTTCTGCTTTTTTTCCCTGAAATATGTGAAATTTCTGCAATTTTGCCCCAAAATATGGGAAATTTCTGGAACTTTGCCCCAAAATAAGTGGAATTTCTGAGTTTTGTCCCAAAATAAAGAGAATTTCTGTCTTTTTGCCCCAACATATAGGGAATTTCTGCCTTTTTGCCCTACAATTAGGAGAATTTCTGCAATTTTGCCCCAAAATACCGGGAATTTCTGCCTTTTTGCCCGAAAATAAGAAGAATGCATACCTTTTTGCCATATAAAAGAGAAATTTCTCCAGTTTTTCCCCCTAAATTAGGGGAATTTCAGTCTTATTACCTCAAAATAAGGGCAATTTCTTCTTTTTTGCCCCAAAATAAGGAAAATTTCTGCATTTTTTCCCGGAAATAAGTGAAATTTCTGCAATTTTGCCCCAAAATAAGTGGAATTTCTGAGTTTTGCCTCAAAATAAAGAGAATTTCTTTCTTTTTGCCCCAACATATAGGGAATTTCTGCCTTTTTGCCCCACAATTAGGGGAATTTCTGCAATTTTGCTTCAAAATATGGGGAATTTCTGCTTTTTAGCCTGAAAATAAGAAGAATGCATACCTTTTTGCCATAAAAAAGGGAAATTTCTTCATTTTTGCTCTAAAATAAAGGGAATTTCTGCATTTTTGCCTCTACATAAGTGCAATTTCTGTCTTTTTCCCCCAAAACAAAGGCAATTTCTGTCTTTTGTGCCCCAAAATAAGGAAAATGTCAGAATTATTACCCAGAAAAAAGTAAAATTTCTGAAATTTTGCCACAAAATAAGGGAAATTTCTGCATTTTTGCCACCAAATAAGGAGAAATTCAGCCTTTTTACCTCAAAATAAGGGGAATTTCTGCATTTTTGCCCCAAAATATTGGAAATTTCTGCCTTTTTGCCCCCAAATAAGAAAAATTTCTGCAATTTTGTATCAAAATAAAAGAAATTTCAGCCTTTTTACCCCCAAATAAGAAAATTTCTGCTTTTTTTCTGAAATAAGTCAAATTTCTTCAATTTTGCCCCAAAAAAAAGTAAATTTCTGGAATTTTGCCCCAAAATAAGTGGATTTTCTGAGTTTTGCCCCAAAATAATGAGAATTTCTGTCTTTTTGCCCCAACATATAGGGAATTTCTGCCTTTTTGCCCCACAATTAGGGGAATTTCTGCAATTTTGCTCCAAAATACGGGGAATTTCTGCCTTTTTGCCTGTAAATAAGAAGAATGCATACCTTTTGCCATAAAAAAGGGAAATTTCTTCATTTTTGCTCCAAAATAAGGGGAATTTCTTCTTTTTTGCCTCTAAATAAGTGGAATTTCTGTCTTTTCCCCCAAAACAAAGGGAATTTCTGTCTTTTTGCCCCAAGATAAGGAAAATTTCTGATTTATTACTCTGAAATAAGTGAAATTTCTGCAATTTTGCCCCAAAATAAGGGAAATTTCTGCCTTTGCTCCCAAATAAGGAGAATTTCTGCATTTTTGCTACAAAATATTAGGAATTTCTGCCTTTTTGCCCCAAAATAAGAAAATTTCTGCTTTTTTCCTGAAATAAGTGAAACTTCTGTAATTTTGCCCCAAAATAAGTGAAATTTCTGCAATTTTGCCCCAAAATAAGAGAAATTTCTGGAACTTTGCCCCAAAATAATTGGAATTTCTGAGTTTTGCCCCAAAATAAGGAGAATTTCTGTCTTTTTGCCCCAACTTATAGGGAATTTCTGCCTTTTTGCCCCACAATTAGGGGAATTTCAGCAATTTTGCTCCAAAATACGGGGAATTTCTGCTTTTTAGCCTGAAAATAAGAAGAATGCATACCTTTTTGCCATAAAAAAAATTTCTTCATTTTTGCTCTAAAATAGAGTAATTTCTGCATTTTTGCCTGTAAATAATTGGAATTTCTGTCTTTTTCCCCCAAAACAAAGGGAATTTCTGTCTTTTTTTGCCCCCAAATAAGAAAAATGTCTGACTTATTACCCTGAAATAAGTGAAATTTCTGCAATATTGCCCCAAAATAAGGGAAATTTCTGCCTTTTTGCCCCCAAATAAGGGGAATTTCAGTCTTTTTACCTCATAATAAGGGGAATTTCTGCATTTTTGCCCCAAAATATGGGAAAATTCTGCATTTTTTTCCCAAAAATAAGAAAAATTTCTTCAATTTTGTTCCAAAATAAAAGAAATTTCTTCCTTTTTGCCCGAAAATACGAAAATTTCTGCTTTTTTTCTGAAATAAGTCAAATTTTTTGAATTTTGCACCAAAATAAGGGAAATTTCTGGAATTTTGCCCCAAAATAATTAGAATTTCTGAGTTTTGCCCCAAAATAAAAAAAATATCTGTCTTTTTGCCCCAACATATAGGGAATTTCTGCCTTTTTACCCTACAATTAGGGGAATTTCTGCAATTTTGCTCCAAAATACGGGGAATTTCTGCTTTTTAGCCCGAAAACAAGGGGAATGTATACCTTTTGCCACAAAAAAGGGAAATTTCTTCATTTTTTACCCAAAATAAAAGGAATTTCTGCCTTTTTGCCCAAAAATAAGAAGAATGCATACCTTTTTGCCATAAAAAAAAATTCTTCATTTTTGCTCTAAAATAACGGGAATTTCTGCTTTTTTGCCTCCAAATATGTGGAATTTCTGTCTTTTTCCCCCAAAACAAAGGATATTTCTGTCTTTTTTGCCCCAAAATAAGGGGAATTTCTGACTTATTACCCTGAAATAAGTGAAATTTCTGCAATTTTGCCCCAAAATAAAAGAAATTTTTGAATTTTTGCCTCCAAATAAAAGGAATTTCAGCCTTTTTACCTCAAAATAAGGGGAATTTCTGCATTTTTGCCACAAAATATTAGGAATTTCTGTATTTTTGTTCCAAAATAAGGAAAATTTCTGCCTTTTTTCCCTGAAATAAGTGAAATTTCTGCAATTTTGCCCAAAAATAAGTGAAATTTTTGCAATTTTGCACCAAAATAAGGGAAATTTCTGGAATTTTGCCTCAAAATAAGTGGTACTTCTGAGTTTTGCCCCAAAATAAGGAGAATTTCTGTCTTTTTGCCCCACAATTAGGGGAATTTCTGCAATTTGGCTCCAAAATATAGGGAATTTCTGCCTTTTTGCCCGAAAATAAGAAGAATGCATACTTTTTTCCAAAAAAAAGGAAATTTCTTCATTTTTGCTCCAAAATAAGGGGAATTCTGCTTTTTCCCCTTTAAATAAGTGGAATTTCTGTCTCTTTCCCCCAAAACAAAGAAAATTTCTGTCTTTTTTGCCCCAAAATAAGGAAAATTTCTGACTATTTATCCTGAAATAAGTGAAATTTCTGCAATTTTGCCCCAAAATAAGGGAAATTTCTGCCCTTTGCCCCCAAATAAGGGGAATTTCAGCCTTTTTACCTAAAAATATGGGGAATTTCTGCATTTTTGCCACAAAATATTAGGAATTTCTGTTTTTTTTCCCTGAAATAAGTGAAATTTCTGCAATTTTGCCCCAAAATAATTGAAATTTCTGCAATTTTGCCCCAAAATAAGGGAAATTTCTGGAATTTTGCTCCAAAATAAGTGGAATTTCTGAGTTTTGCCCCAAAATAAGGAGAATTACTGTCTTTTCACCCCAACATATAGGGAATTTCTGCCTTTTTGCCCCACAATTAGGGGAATTTTTGCAATTTTGCTCCAAAATACTGGGAATTTCTGCGTTTTTACCCGAAAATAAGAAGAATGCATACCTTTTTGCCATAAAAAAGGGAAATTTCTTTATTTTTGCCAGAAAATAAGAGGAATTTCTGCCTATTTACCTCAAAATAAGTTAAATTTCTGCCTTTTTACCCAAAAATGAACGGAATTTCTGTCTTTTTGCCCCAAAATAAAAGGTATTTTTGAATTATGCCCTGAAATAAGTGAAATTTCTGCACTTTTGCCCCAAAATAAAAGAAATTTCTGCCTTTTTGCCACAAAATAAGGGGAATTTCTGTCTTTTTGCCCCAAAATAAGGGAAATTTCAGCTTTTTTGCCCCCAAATAAGGGGAATTTCAGCCTTTTTACCTCAAAATAAGGGGAATTCCTGCCTTTTTGCCACAAAATATTAGGAATTTCTCCCTTTTTGGCCCAAAATAAGAAAATTTCTGCTTTTTTTCCCTGAAATAAGTGAAACTTCTGCAATTTTGCCCCAAAATAAGTGAAATTTCGGCAATTTTGCCCCAAAATAAGAGAAATTTCTGGAACTTTGCCCCAAAATAAGTGGAATTTCTGAGTTTTGCCCCAAAATAAGGAGAATTTCTGTCTTTTTGCCCCAACATATAAGAAATTTCTGCCTTTTTGCCCCACAATTAGGGGAATTTCTGCAATTTTGCTCCAAAATACGAGGAATTTCTGCTTTTTAGCATGAAAATAAGAAGAATGCATACCTTTTTGACATAAAAAAAAGAAATTTCTTCATATTTGCTCTAAAATAGGGGGAATTTCTGCATTTTTGCCTGTAAATAATTGGAATTTCTGTCTTTTCCCCCAAAAACAAAAGGAATTTCTGTCTTTTTTGCCCCAAAATAAGGAAAATGTCTGACTTATTACCCTGAAATAAGTGAAATTTCTGCAATATTACCCCAAAATAAGGGAAATTTCTGCCTTTTTGCCCCCAAATAAGGGGAATTTCAGCCTTTTTACCTCAAAATAAGGGGAATTTCTGCATTTTTGCCTTAAAATATGGGAAATTTCTGCCTTTTTTCCCCAAAATAAGAAAAATTTCTTCAATTTTATACCAAAATATAAGAAATTACTTCCTTTCTGCCCGAAAATACGAAAATTTCTGCTTTTTTTTTTAATAAGTCAAATTTCTGGAATTTTGCACCAAAATAAGGGAAATTTCTGGAATTTTGCCCCAAAATAATTGGAATTTCTGAGTTTTGCCCCAAAATAAAAAGAATATCTTTCTTTGTGCCCCAACATATAAGGAATTTCTGCCTTTTTGCCCCACAATTAGGGGAATTTCTGCAATTTTGCGCCAAAATACTGGGAATTTATGCCTTTTTGCCCAAAAATAAAAAGAATGAATATATTTTGCCATAAAAAAGGGAAATTTCTTCATTTTTGCTCCAAAATAAGAGTAATTTCTGCTTTTTTGCCTCTAAATAAGTGGAATTTCTGTATTTTCCCTGAAAACAAAGGGAATTTCTGTCTTTTTTGCCCCAAAATAAGAAAAATTTCTGACTTATTTCCCTGAAACAAGTGAAATTTCTGCAATTTTGCCCCAAAATAAAGAAAATTTCTGCCTTTTTGCCCCCAAATAAGGGGAATTTCAGCCTTTTTAACCCAAAAAACAGGGATTTCTGCATTTTTGCCACAAAATATTAGGAATTTCTGCTTTTTCTCTCAAAATAAGAAAATTTCTGCTTTTTTTCCCTGAAATAAGTGAAATTTCTGCAATTTTGCCCCAAAATATGGGAAATTTCTGGAACTTTGCCCCAAAATAAGTGGAATTTCTGAGTTTTGTCCCAAAATAAAGAGAATTTCTGTCTTTTTGCCCCAACATATAGGGAATTTCTGCCTTTTTGCCCTACAATTAGGAGAATTTCTGCAATTTTGCCCCAAAATACCGGGAATTTCTGCCTTTTTGCCCGAAAATAAGAAGAATGCATACCTTTTTGCCATATAAAAGGGAAATTTCTTCACTTTTTCCCCCAAAATTAGGGGAATTTCAGTCTTTTTACCTCAAAATAAGGGCAATTTCTTCTTTTTTGCCCCAAAATAAGGAAAATTTCTGCATTTTTTCCCGGAAATAAGTGAAATTTCTGCAATTTTGCCCCAAAATAAGTGGAATTTCTGAGTTTTGCCTCAAAATAAAGAGAATTTCTTTCTTTTTGCCCCAACATATAGGGAATTTCTGCCTTTTTGCCCCACAATTAGGGGAATTTCTGCAATTTTGCTTCAAAATATGGGGAATTTCTGCTTTTTAGCCTGAAAATAAGAAGAATGCATACCTTTTTGCCATAAAAAAGGGAAATTTCTTCATTTTTGCTCTAAAATAGGGGGAATATCTGCATTTTTGCCTCTAAATAAGTGGAATTTCTCTCTTTTTCCCCCAAAACAAAGAGAATTTCTGTCTTTTTTGCCCCAAAATAAGAAAAATGTCTGACTTCTTACCCTGAAATAAGTGAAATTTCTGCAATTTTGCTCCAAAATAAAAAAAATTTCTGCCTTTTTGCCCCGAATAAAGAGGACTTTCAGCCTTTTTACCTCAAAATAAGGGGAATTTCTGCATTTTTGCCCCAAAATATGAGAAATTTCTGCCATTTTGCTCCAAAATAAGGGGAATTTCTTCATTTTTGCCCCAAAATATACAAAATTTCTGCCTTTTTGCCCCAAAATAAGAAAAAATTCAGCAATTTTTTACCAAAATAAAAAAATTTCTGCCTTTTTGCCCCAAAATAAGAAAATTTCTGCTTTTTTTTCTGAAATAAGTGAAATTTCTGCAATTTTGCCACAAAATAAGTGAAATTTCTGCAATTTTGCCCCCAAATAAGGGAAATTTCTGGAATTTTGCCCCAAAATAAGTTGAATTTCTGAGTTTTGCCGCAAAATAAAAAGAATTTCTGTATTTTTGCCCCAACATATAGGAAATTTCTGCATTTTTGCCCCACAACTACGGTAATTTCTGCAATTTTGCTCCAAAATAGGGGGAATTTCTGCCTTTTTGCCCGAAAATATAAAGAATGCATAACATTTTGCCATAAAAAAGGGAAATTTCTTCATTTTTGCTCCAAAATAAGGGGAATTTCTGCATTTTTCCCTCTAAATAAGTGGAATTTCTGTCTTTTTTCCCCAAAACAAATGGAATTTCTGACTTTTTTGCCCCAAAATAAGGAAAATTTCTGACTTATTACCCTGAAATAAGTGAAATTTCTGCAATTTTGCCCCAAAATAAGGGAAATTTCTGCTTTTTGCCCCCAAAAATGGAATTTCAGCCTTTTACCTCAAAATAAGGGGAATTTCTGCATTTTTGCCACAAAATATTAGGAATTTCTAACTTTTGCCCCAAAATAAAGAAAATTTCTGCCTTTTTTCCATGAAATAAGTGAAGTTTCTGCAATTGTGCCCCAAAATAAGTGAAATTTTTGCAATTTTGCCCCAAAATAAGGGAAATTTCTGGATTTTGCTCCAAATAAATCGAATTTCTGAGTTTTGCCCCAAAATAAGGAGAATTTCTGTCTTTTTTCCCATAATATAGGGAATTTCTGCCTTTTTGCCCCACAATTAGGGGAATTTTTGCAATTTTGCTCCAAAATATAAGGAATTTCTTCCTTTTGGCCCGAAAATAAGAAGAATGCATAACTTTTTGCAATAAAAAAAGGAAATTTCTTCATTTTTGCTCTAAAATAAGGGGAATTTCTGCTTTTTTGCCTCTAAATATGTGGAATTTCTGTCTTTTTCCCCCAAAACAAAGGGAATTTCTGTATTTTTTGCCCCAAAATAAGGGGAATTTCTGACTTATTACCCTGAAATAAGTGAAATTTCTGCAATTTTTCCCCAAAATAAGGGAAATTTCTGCCTTTTTGCCCCCAAATAAGGGGAATTTCAGCCTTTTTACCTCAAAATAAGGTGAATTTCTGCATTTTTGCCACAAAATATTAGGAATTTCTGCATTTTTGCTCCAAAATAAGGATAAATTCTGCCTTTTTTCCCTGAAATAAATGAAATTTCTGCAATTTTGCCCCAAAATAAGTGAAATTTCTGCAATTTTGCCCCAAAATAATTAGAATTTCTGACTTTTGCCCAAAAATAAAAAAAAATCTGTCTTTTTGCCCCAACATATAGGGAATTTCTGCCTTTTTGCCCCAAAATTAGGGGAATTTCTGCAATTTTGCTCCATAATACGGGGAATTTCTGCTTTTTAGCCTGAAATAAGAAGAATGCATACCTTTTTGCCATAAAAAGTGAAATTTCTTCATTTTTGCTCTAAAATAAAGGGAATTTCTGCATTTTTGCCTCTACATAAGTGCAATTTCTGTCTTTTTCCCCCAAAACAAAGGGAATTTCTGTCTTTTGTGCCCCAAAATAAGGAAAATGTCTGACTTATTACCCAGAAATAAGTAAAATTTCTGCAATTTTGCCACAAAATAAGGGAAATTTCTGCATTTTTGCCACCAAATAAGGGGAATTTCAGCCTTTTTACCTCAAAATAAGGAAAATTTCTGCATTTTTGACCCAAAATATTGGAAATTTCTGCCTTTTTGCCCTAAAATAAGAAAAATTTCTGCAATTTTGTACCAAAATAAAAGAAATTTCAGCCTTTTTGCCCCCAAATAAAAAAATTTCTGCTTTTTTTCTGAAACAAGTCAAATTTCTTCAATTTTGCCCCCAAAAAAGGGAAATTTCTGGAATTTTGCCCCAAAATAAGTGGATTTTCTGAGTTTTGCCCCAAAATAAGGAGAATTTCTGTTTTTTGCCCCAACATATAGATAATTTCTGCCTCTTTGCCCCACAATTAGGGGAATTTCTGCAATTTTGCTCCAAAATATGGGGAATTTCTGCCTTTTTGCCCGTAAATAAAAAGAATGCATACCTTTTGCCATAAAAAAGGGAAATTTCTTCATTTTTGCTCCAAAATAAGGGGAATTTCTGCTTTTTTGCCTCTAAATAAGTGGAATTCTTTCTTTTCCCCAAAAACAAAGGGAATTTCTGTCTTTTTGCCCCAAGATAAGGAAAATTTCTGATTTATTACTCTGAAATATGTGAAATTTCTGCAATTTTGCCCCAAAATAAGGGAAATTTCTGCCTTTGCTCCCAAATAAGGGGAATTTCAGGATTTTTACCTCAAAATAAGGGGAATTTCTGCATTTTTGCCACAAAATATTAGGAATTTCTGCATTTTGTCCCAAAATAAAAAAATTTCTGCTTTTTTTCCCTGAAATAACTGAAACTTCTGCAATTTTGCACAAAAATAAGTGAAATTTCTGCAATTTTGCCCCAAAATAAGTGGAATTTCTGGAACTTTGCTCCAAAATAAGCGGAATTTCTGAGTTTTGCCTCAAAATAGGGAGAAATTCTGTCTTTTTGCCCCAACATATAGGGAATTTCTGCCTTTTTGCCCCACAATTAGGGGAATTTCTGCAATTTTGCTCCAAAATACGGGGAATTTCTGCTTTTTAGCCTGAAAGTAAGAAGAATGCATACCTTTTTGCCATAAAAAAAAGAAATTTCTTCATTTTTGCTCTAAAATAGGGGGAATTTTTGCATTTTTGCCTGTAAATAATTGGAATTTCTGTCTTTTTCCCTCAAAACAAAGGGAATTTCTGTCTTTTTTGCCCCAAAATAAGGAAAATGTCTGACTTATTACCCTGAAATAAGTGAAATTTCTGCAATATTGCCCCAAAATAAGGGAAATTTCTGCCTTTTTGCCCAAAAATAAGGGGAATTTCAGCCTTTTTACCTCAAAATAAGGGGATTTTCTGCATTTTTGCCCCAAAATATGGGAAATTTCTGCCTTTTTTCCCCAAAATAAGAAAAATTTCTTCAATTTTGTACCAAAATAAAAGAAATTTCTCCCTTTTTGCCTGAAAATACAAAAATTTCTGCTTTTTTTCTGAAATAAGTCAAATTTCTGGAATTTTGCACCAAAATAAAAGAAATTTCTGGAATTTTGCCCCAAAATAATTGGAATTTCTGAGTTTTGCCCCAAAATAAAAAGAATATCTGTCTTTTTGCCCCAACATATAAGACATTTCTGCCTTTTTGCCCCACAATTTGGGGAATTTCTGCAATTTTGCGCCAAAATACGGGGAATTTATGCCTTTTTGCCCAAAAATAAAAGGAATGAATACATTTTGCCATACAAAAGGGAAATTTCTTCATTTTTGCTCCAAAATAAGGGTAATTTCTGCTTTTTTGCCTCTAAATAAGTGGAATTTCTGTATTTTCCCTGAAAACAATGGGAATTTCTGTCTTTTTTGCCCCAAAATAAGGAAAATTTCTGACTTATTACCCTGAAATAAGTGAAATTTCTGCAATTTTGCCCCAAAATAAGGGAAATTTCTGCATTTTTCCCCCAAATAAGGGGAATTATAGCCTTTTTAACCCAAAATAAAGGAATCTGCATTTTTGCCACAAAATATTAGGAATTTCTGCCTTTTTCTCTCAAAATAAGAAAATTTCTGCTTTTTTTCCCTGAAATAAGTAAAATTTCTGCAATTTTGCCCCAAAATATGGGATATTTCTGGAATATTGCCCCAAAATAAGTGGAATTTCTGAGTTTTGTCCCAAAATAAAGAGAATTTCTGTCTTTTTGTCCCAACATATAGGGAATTTTGCCTTTTTGCCCCACAATTAGGAGAATTTCTGATATTTTGCCCCAAAATACCGGGAATTTCTACCTTTTTGCCCGAAAATAAGAAGAATGCATACCTTTTTGCCATAAAAAAAGGAAATTTCTTCACTTTTTCCCCCTAAATTAGGGGAATTTCAGTCTTTTTACCTCAAAATAAGGGCAATTTCTGCATTTTTGCTACAAAATTTTTAGGAATTTCTGTCTTTTTGCCCCAAAATAAGGAAAATTTCTGCCTTTTTTCCTTGAAATAAGTGAAATTTCTGCAATTTTGCCCCAAAATAAGTGGAATTTCTGAGTTTTGCCCCAAAATAAGGAGAATTTCTCTCTTTTTGCCCAAACATATAGGGAATTTCTGCCATTTTGCCCCACAATTAGGGGAATTTCTGCAATTTTGCTCCAAAATACAAGGAAATTCTGCTTTTTAGCCTGAAAATAAGAAGAATGCATATCTTTTTGCCATAAAAAAGGGAAATTTCTTCATTTTTGCTCTAAAATAGGGGGAATATCTGCATTTTGCCTCTAAATAAGTGGAATTTCTGTCTTTTTTTCCCAAAACAAAGGGAATTTCTGTCTTTTTTGCCCCAAAATAAGAAAAATGTCTGACTTATTACCCTGAAATAAGTGAAATATCTGCAATTTTGCCCCAAAATAAAGAAAATTTCTGCTTTTTTTGCCCCGAAAAAAGGGGAATTTCAGCCTTTTTACCTCAAAATAAGGGGAATTTCTGCATTTTTGCCCCAAAATATGAGAAATTTCTGCCATTTTGCCCCAAAATAAGGGGAATTTCTGCATTTTTGCCCCAAAATATACAAAATTTCTGCCTTTTTGACACAAAATAAGACAAAATTCAGCAATTTTTTACCAAAATAAAAAAAATTTCTGCCTTTTTGCCCCAAAATAAGAAAATTTCTGCTTTTTTTTCTGAAATAAGTGAAATTTCTGCAATTTTGCCCCAAAATAATTAAAATTTCTGCAATTTTGCCCCCAAATATGGAAAATTTCTGGAATTCTGCCCCAAAATAAGTTCAATTTCTGAGTTTTGCCCCAAAATAAAAAGAATTTCTGTCTTTTTGCCCCAACATATAGGAAATTTCTGCCTTTTTGCCCCACAATTAGGGAAATTTTTGCAATTTTGCTCCAAAATAGGGGGAATTTCTGCCTTTTTGCCCGAAAATATAAAGAATGCATAACATTTTGCCATAAAAAAGGGAAATTTCTTCATTTTTGCTCCAAAATAAGGGGAATTTCTGCATTTTTCCCTCTAAACAAGTGGAATTTCTGTCTTTTTTCCCCAAAACAAATGGAATTTCTGACTTTTTTGCCCCAAAATAAGGAAAATTTCTGACTTATTACCCTGAAATAAGTGAAATTTCTGCAATTTTGCCCCAAAATAAGGGAAATTTCTGCTTTTTGCCCCCAAAAATGGAATTTCAGCCTTTTACCTCAAAATAAGAGGAATTTCTGCATTTTTGCCACAAAATATTAGGAATTTCTAACTTTTGCCCCAAAATAAAAAAAATTTCTGCCTTTTTTCCCTGAAATAAGTGAAGTTTCTGCAATTGTGCCCCAAAATAAGTGAAATTTTTGCAATTTTGCCCAAAAATAAGGGAAATTTCTGGAATTTTGCTCCAAATAAGTGGAATTTCTGAGTTTTGCCCCAAAATAAGGAGAATTTCTGTCTTTTTGCCCATAATATAAAGAATTTCTGCTTTTTGCCCCACAATTAGAGGAATTTCTGCAATTTTGCTCCAAAATATAAGGAATTTCTTCCTTTTTGCCTGAAAATAAGAAGAATGCATACCTTTTTGCAATAAAAAAAATGAAATTTCTTCATTTTTGCTCTAAAATAAGGGGAATTTCTGCTTTTTTGCCTCTAAATATGTGGAATTTCTGTCTTTTTCCCCCAAAACAAAGTGAATTTCTGTCTTTTTTGCCCCAAAATAAGGGGAATTTCTGACTTATTACCCTGAAATAAGTGAAATTTCTGCAATTTTCCCCAAAATAAGAGAAATTTTTTCCTTTTTGCCCCCAAATAAGGGGAATTTCAGCCTTTTTACCTCAAAATAAGGTGAATTTCTGCCTTTTTGCCACAAAATATTAGGAATTTCTGCATTTTTGCTCCAAAATAAGGATAATTTCTGCCTTTTTTCCCTGAAATAAATGAAATTTCTGCAATTTTGCCCCAAAATAAGTGAAATTTCTGCAATTTTGCCCCAAAATAAGTGGAATTTCTGACTTTTGCCCAAAAATAAAAAAAATATCTGTTTTTTTGCCCCAACATATAGGGAATTTCTGCCTTTTTGCCCCACAATTAGGGGAATTTCTGCAATTTTGCTCCAAAATACGGGGAATTTCTGCTTTTTAGCCTGAAATAAGAAGAATGCATACCTTTTTGCCATAAAAAAGGGAAATTTCTTCATTTTTGCTCTAAAATAAAGGGAATTTCTGCATTTTTGCCTCTACATAAGTGCAATTTCTGTCTTTTTCCCCCAAAACAAAGGGAATTTCTGTCTTTTGTGCCCCAAAATAAGGAAAATGTCAGAATTATTACCCAGAAAAAAGTAAAATTTCTGAAATTTTGCCACAAAATAAGGGAAATTTCTGCATTTTTGCCACCAAATAAGGAGAAATTCAGCCTTTTTCCTCAAAATAAGGGGAATTTCTGCATTTTTGCCCCAAAATATTGGAAATTTCTGCCTTTTTGCCCCAAAATAAGAAAAATTTCTGCAATTTTGTATCAAAATAAAAGAAATTTCAGCCTTTTTGCCCCCAAATAAGAAAATTTCTGCTTTTTTTCTGAAATAAATCAAATTTCTTCAATTTTGCCCCAAAAAAAAGTAAATTTCTGGAATTTTGCCCCAAAATAAGTGGATATTCTGAGTTTTGCCCCAAAATAATGAGAATTTCTGTCTTTTTGCCCCAACATATAGGGAATTTCTGCCTTTTTGCCCCACAATTAGGGGAATTTCTGCAATTTTGCTCCAAAATACGGGGAATTTCTGCCTTTTTGCCTGTAAATAAGAAGAATGCATACCTTTTGCCATAAAAAAGAGAAATTTCTTCATTTTTGCTCCAAAATAAGGGGAATTTCTTATTTTTTGTCTCTAAATAAGTGGAATTTCTGTCTTTTCCCCCAAAACAAAGGGAATTTCTGTCTTTTTGCCCCAAGATAAGGAAAATTTCTGATTTATTACTCTGAAATAAGTGAAATTTCTGCAATTTTGCTCCAAAATAAGGGAAATTTCTGCCTTTGCTCCCAAATAAGGAGAATTTCTGCATTTTTGCCACAAAATATTAGGAATTTCTGCCTTTTTGCCCCAAAGTAAGAAAATTTCTGCTTTTTTCCTGAAATAAGTGAAACTTCTGTAATTTTGCCCCAAAATAAGTGAAATTTCTGCAATTTTGCCCCAAAATAAGAGAAATTTCTGGAACTTTGCCCCAAAATAAGTGGAATTTCTGAGTTTTGCCCCAAAATAAGGAGAATTTCTGTCTTTTTGCCCCAACTTATAGGGAATTTCTGCCTTTTTGCCCCACAATTAGGGGAATTTCAGCAATTTTGCTCCAAAATACGGGGAATTTCTGCTTTTTAGCCTGAAAATAAGAAGAATGCATACCTTTTTGCCATAAAAAAAATTTCTTCATTTTTGCTCTAAAATAGAGTAATTTCTGCATTTTTGCATGTAAATAATTGGAATTTCTGTCTTTTTCCCCTAAAACAAAGGGAATTTCTGTCTTTTTTTGCCCCAAAATAAGAAAAATGTCTGACTTATTACCCTGAAATAAGTGAAATTTCTGCAATATTGCCCCAAAATAAGGGAAATTTCTGCCTTTTTGCCCCCAAATAAGGGGAATTTCAGTCTTTTTACCTCATAATAAGGGGAATTTCTGCATTTTTGCCCCAAAATATGGGAAATTTCTGCATTTTTTTCCCAAAAATAAGAAAAATTTCTTCAATTTTGTTCCAAAATAAAAGAAATTTCTTCCTTTTTGCCCGAAAATACGAAAATTTCTGCTTTTTTTCTGAAATAATCAAATTTTTGGAATTTTGCACCAAAATATGGGAAATTTCTGGAATATTGCCCCAAAATAAGTGGAATTTCTGAGTTTTGTCCCAAAATAAAGAGAATTTCTGTCTTTTTCTCCCAACATATAGGGAATTTTGCCTTTTTGCCCCACAATTAGGAGAATTTCTGATATTTTGCCCCAAAATACCGGGAATTTCTGCCTTTTTGCCCGAAAATAAGAAGAATGCATACCTTTTTGCCATAAAAAAAGGAAATTTCTTCACTTTTTCCCCCTAAATTAGGGGAATTTCAGTCTTTTTACCTCAAAATAAGGGCAATTTCTGCATTTTTGCCACAAAATTTTAGGAATTTCTGCCTTTTTGCCCCAAAATAAGGAAAATTTCTGCCTTTTTTCCTTGAAATAAGTGAAATTTCTGCAATTTTGCCCCAAAATAAGTGGAATTTCTGAGTTTTGCCCCAAAATAAGGAGAATTTCTCTCTTTTTGCCCAAACATATAGGGAATTTCTGCCATTTTGCCCCACAATTAGGGGAATTTCTGCAATTTTGCTCCAAAATACAAGGAAATTCTGCTTTTTAGCCTGAAAATAAGAAGAATGCATATCTTTTTGCCATAAAAAAGGGAAATTTCTTCATTTTTGCTCTAAAATAGGGGGAATATCTGCATTTTTGCCTCTAAATAAGTGGAATTTCTGTCTTTTTTTCCCAAAACAAAGGGAATTTCTGTCTTTTTTGCCCCAAAATAAGAAAAATGTCTGACTTATTACCCTGAAATAAGTGAAATATCTGCAATTTTGCCCCAAAATAAAGAAAATTTCTGCTTTTTTTGCCCCGAAAAAAGGGGAATTTCAGCCTTTTTACCTCAAAATAAGGGGAATTTCTGCATTTTTGCCCCAAAATATGAGAAATTTTTGCCATTTTGCCCCAAAATAAGGGGAATTTCTGCATTTTTGCCCCAAAATATACAAAATTTCTGCCTTTTTGCCCCAAAATAAGACAAAATTCAGCAATTTTTTACCAAAATAAAAAAAATTTCTGCCTTTTTGCCCCAAAATAAGAAAATTTCTGCTTTTTTTCTGAAATAAGTGAAATTTCTGCAATTTTGCCCCAAAATAATTAAAATTTCTGCAATTTTGCCCCCAAATATGGAAAATTTCTGGAATTCTGCCCCAAAATAAGTTCAATTTCTGAGTTTTGCCCCAAAATAAAAAAAATTTCTGTCTTTTTGCCCCAACATATAGGAAATTTCTGCCTTTTTGCCCCACAATTAGGGTAATTTCTGCAATTTTGCTCCAAAATAGGGGGAATTTCTGCCTTTTTGCCCGAAAATATAAAGAATGCATAACATTTTGCCATAAAAAAGGGAAATTTCTTCATTTTTGCTCCAAAAAAAGGGGAATTTCTGCATTTTTCCCTCTAAACAAGTGGAATTTCTGTCTTTTTTCCCCAAAACAAATGGAATTTCTGACTTTTTTGCCCCAAAATAAGGAAAATTTCTGACTTATTACCCTGAAATAAGTGAAATTTCTGCAATTTTGCCCCAAAATAAGGGAAATTTCTGCTTTTTGCCCCCAAAAATGGAATTTCAGCCTTTTACCTCAAAATAAGGGGAATTTCTGCATTTTTGCCACAAAATATTAGGAATTTCTAACTTTTGCCCCAAAATAAAGAAAATTTCTGCCTTTTTTCCCTGAAATAAGTGAAGTTTCTGCAATTGTGCCCCAAAATAAGTGAAATTTTTGCAATTTTGCTCCAAAATAAGGGAAATTTCTGGAATTTTGCTCCAAATCAGTGGAATTTCTGAGTTTTGCCCCAAAATAAGGAGAATTTCTGTCTTTTTGCCCATAATATAAAGAATTTCTGCTTTTTGCCCCACAATTAGGGGAATTTCTGCAATTTCGCTCCAAAATATAAGGAATTTCTTTCTTTTTGCCTGAAAATAAGAAGAATGCATACCTTTTTGCAATAAAAAAAGGAAATTTCTTCATTTTTGCTCTAAAATAAGGGGAATTTCTGCTTTTTTGCCTCTAAATATGTGGAATTTCTGTCTTTTTCCCCCAAAACAAAGTGAATTTCTGTCTTTTTTGCCCCAAAATAAGGGGAATTTCTGACTTATTACCCTGAAATAAGTGAAATTTCTGCAATTTTCCCCAAAATAAGAGAAATTTTTTCCTTTTTGCCCCCAAATAAGGGGAATTTCAGCCTTTTTACCTCAAAATAAGGTGAATTTCTGCCTTTTTGCCACAAAATATTAGGAATTTCTGCATTTTTGCTCCAAAATAAGGATAATTTCTGCCTTTTTTCCCTGAAATAAATGAAATTTCTGCAATTTTGCCCCAAAATAAGTGAAATTTCTGCAATATTGCCCCAAAATAAGTGGAATTTCTGACTTTTGCCCAAAAATAAAAAAAATATCTGTTTTTTTGCCCCAACATATAGGGAATTTCTGCCTTTTTGCCCCACAATTAGGGGAATTTCTGCAATTTTGCTCCAAAATACGGGGAATTTCTGATTTTTAGCCTGAAATAAGAAGAATGCATACCTTTTTGCCATAAAAAAGGGAAATTTCTTCATTTTTGCTCTAAAATAAAGGGAATTTCTGCATTTTTGCCTCTACATAAGTGCAATTTCTGTCTTTTTCCCCCAAAACAAAGGGAATTTCTGTCTTTTGTGCCCCAAAATAAGGAAAATGTCAAAATTATTACCCAGAAAAAAGTAAAATTTCTGAAATTTTGCCACAAAATAAGGGAAATTTCTGCATTTTTGCCACCAAATAAGGAGAAATTCAGCCTTTTTACCTCAAAATAAGGGGAATTTCTGCATTTTTGCCCCAAAATATTGGAAATTTCTGCCTTTTTGCCCCAAAATAAGAAAAATTTCTGCAATTTTGTATCAAAATAAAAGAAATTTCAGCCTTTTTGCCCCCAAATAAGAAAATTTCTGCTTTTTTTCTGAAATAAGTCAAATTTCTTCAATTTTGCCCCAAAAAAAAGTAAATTTCTGGAATTTTGCCCCAAAATAAGTGGATTTTCTGAGTTTTGCCCCAAAATAATGAGAATTTCTGTCTTTTTGCCCCAACATATAGGGAATTTCTGCCTTTTTGCCCCACAATTAGGGGAATTTCTGCAATTTTGCTCCAAAATACGGGGAATTTCTGCCTTTTTGCCTGTAAATAAGAAGAATGCATACCTTTTGCCATAAAAAAGGGAAATTTCTTCATTTTTGCTCCAAAATAAGGGGAATTTCTTCTTTTTTGCCTCTAAATAAGTGGAATTTCTGTCTTTTCCCCCAAAACAAAGGGAATTTCTGTCTTTTTGCCCCAAGATAAGGAAAATTTCTGATTTATTACTCTGAAATAAGTGAAATTTCTGCAATTTTGCCCCAAAATAAGGGAAATTTCTGCCTTTGCTCCCAAATAAGGAGAATTTCTGCATTTTTGCTACAAAATATTAGGAATTTCTGCCTTTTTGCCCCAAAATAAGAAAATTTCTGCTTTTTTCCTGAAATAAGTGAAACTTCTGTAATTTTGCCCCAAAATAAGTGAAATTTCTGCAATTTTGCCCCAAAATAAGAGAAATTTCTGGAACTTTGCCCCAAAATAAGTGGAATTTCTGAGTTTTGCCCCAAAATAAGGAGAATTTCTGTCTTTTTGCCCCAACTTATAGGGAATTTCTGCCTTTTTGCCCCACAATTAGGGGAATTTCAGCAATTTTGCTCCAAAATACGGGGAATTTCTGCTTTTTAGCCTGAAAATAAGAAGAATGCATACCTTTTTGCCATAAAAAAAATTTCTTCATTTTTACTCTAAAATAGAGTAATTTCTGCATTTTTGCCTGTAAATAATTGGAATTTCTGTCTTTTTCCCCCAAAACAAAGGGAATTTCTGTCTTTTTTTGCCCCAAAATAAGAAAAATGTCTGACTTATTACCCTGAAATAAGTGAAATTTCTGCAATATTGCCCCAAAATAAGGGAAATTTCTGCCTTTTTGCCCCCAAATAAGGGGAATTTCAGTCTTTTTACCTCATAATAAGGGGAATTTCTGCATTTTTGCCCCAAAATATGGGAAATTTCTGCATTTTTTTCCCAAAAATAAGAAAAATTTCTTCAATTTTGTTCCAAAATAAAAGAAATTTCTTCCTTTTTGCCCGAAAATACGAAAATTTCTGCTTTTTTTCTGAAATAAGTCAAATTTTTGGAATTTTGCACCAAAATAAGGGAAATTTCTGGAATTTTGCCCCAAAATAATTAGAATTTCTGAGTTTTGCCCCAAAATAAAAAAAAAATATCTTTCTTTTTGCCCCAACATATAGGGAATTTCTGCCTTTTTACCCTACAATTAGGGGAATTTCTGCAATTTTGCTCCAAAATACGGGGAATTTCTGCTTTTTAGCCCGAAAACAAGGGGAATGTATACCTTTTGCCACAAAAAAGGGAAATTTCTTCATTTTTTACCCAAAATAAAAGGAATTTCTGCCTTTTTGCCCAAAAATAAGAAGAATGCATACCTTTTTGCCATAAAAAAAAATTCTTCATTTTTGCTCTAAAATAACGGGAATTTCTGCTTTTTTGCCTCCAAATATGTGGAATTTCTGTCTTTTTCCCCCAAAACAAAGGATATTTCTGTCTTTTTTGCCCCAAAATAAGGGGAATTTCTGACTTATTACCCTGAAATAAGTGAAATTTCTGCAATTTTGCCCCAAAATAAAAGAAATTTTTGAATTTTTGCCTTCAAATAAAAGGAATTTCAGCCTTTTTACCTCAAAATAAGGGGAATTTCTGCATTTTTGCAACAAAATATTAGGAATTTCTGTATTTTTGTTCCAAAATAAGGAAAATTTCTGCCTTTTTCCCCTGAAATAAGTGAAATTTCTGCAATTTTGCCCAAAAATAAGTGAAATTTTTGCAATTTTGCACCAAAATAAGGGAAATTTCTGGAATTTTGCCCCAAAATAAGTGGAACTTCTGAGTTTTGCCCCAAAATAAGGAGAATTTCTGTCTTTTTGCCCCACAATTAGGGGAATTTCTGCAATTTGGCTCCAAAATATAGGGAATTTCTGCCTTTTTGCCCGAAAATAAGAAGAATGCATACTTTTTCCCAAAAAAAAGGAAATTTCTTCATTTTTGCTCCAAAATAAGGGGAATTTCTGCTTTTTCCCCTTTAAATAAGTGGAATTTCTGTCTCTTTCCCCCAAAACAAAGAAAATTTCTGTCTTTTTTGCCCCAAAATAAGGAAAATTTTTGACTATTTATCCTGAAATAAGTGAAATTTCTGCAATTTTGCCCCAAAATAAGGGAAATTTCTGCCCTTTGTCCCCAAATAAGGGGAATTTCAGCCTTTTTACCTCAAAATATGGGGAATTTCTGCATTTTTGCCACAAAATATTAGGAATTTCTGTTTTTTTTCCCTGAAATAAGTGAAATTTCTGCAATTTTGCCCCAAAATAATTGAAATTTCTGCAATTTTGCCCCAAAATAAGGGAAATTTCTGAAATTTTGCTCCAAAATAAGTGGAATTTCTGAGTTTTGCCCCAAAATAAGGAGAATTACTGTCTTTTCACCCCAACATATAGGGAATTTCTGCCTTTTTGCCCCACAATTAGGGGAATTTCTGCAATTTTGCTCCAAAATACGGGGAATTTCTGCCTTTTTACCCGAAAATAAGAAGAATGCATACCTTTTTGCCATAAAAAAGGGAAATTTCTTTATTTTTGCCAGAAAATAAGAGGAATTTCTGCCTATTTACCTCAAAATAAGTTAAATTTCTGCCTTTTTACCCAAAAATGAACGGAATTTCTGTCTTTTTGCCCCAAAATAAAAGGTATTTTTGAATTATGCCCTGAAATAAGTGAAATTTCTGCACTTTTGCCCCAAAATAAAAGAAATTTCTGCCTTTTTGCCACAAAATAAGGGGAATTTCTGTCTTTTTGCCCCAAAATAAGGGAAATTTCAGCTTTTTTGCCCCCAAATAAGGGGAATTTCAGCCTTTTTACCTCAAAATAAGGGGAATTCCTGCCTTTTTGCCACAAAATATTAGGAATTTCTCCCTTTTTGGCCCAAAATAAGAAAATTTCTGCTTTTTTTCCCTGAAATAAGTGAAACTTCTGCAATTTTGCCCCAAAATAAGTGAAATTTCGGCAATTTTGCCCCAAAATAAGAGAAATTTCTGGAACTTTGCCCCAAAATAAGTGGAATTTCTGAGTTTTGCCCCAAAATAAGGAGAATTTCTGTCTTTTTGCCCCAACATATAAGAAATTTCTGCCTTTTTGCCCCACAATTAGGGGAATTTCTGCAATTTTTCTCCAAAATACGAGGAATTTCTGCTTTTTAGCATGAAAATAAGAAGAATGCATACCTTTTTGACATAAAAAAAAGAAATTTCTTCATATTTGCTCTAAAATAGGGGGAATTTCTGCATTTTTGCCTGTAAATAATTGGATTTTCTGTCTTTTCCCCCAAAAACAAAAGAAATTTCTGTCTTTTTTGCCCCAAAATAAGGAAAATGTCTGACTTATTACCCTGAAATAAGTGAAATTTCTGCAATATTGCCCCAAAATAAGGGAAATTTCTGCCTTTTTGCCCCCAAATAAGGGGAATTTCAGCCTTTTTACCTCAAAATAAGGGGAATTTCTGCATTTTTGCCTTAAAATATGGGAAATTTCTGCCTTTTTTCCCCAAAATAAGAAAAATTTCTTCAATTTTGTACCAAAATATAAGAAATTTCTTCCTTTCTGCCCGAAAATACGAAAATTTCTGCTTTTTTTTTTAATAAGTCAAAATTTTTGGAATTTTGCACCAAAATAAGGGAAATTTCTGGAATTTTGCCCCAAAATAATTGGAATTTCTGAGTTTTGCCCCAAAATAAAAAGAATATCTTTCTTTGTGCCCCAACATATAAGGAATTTCTGCCTTTTTGCCCCACAATTAGGGGAATTTCTGCAATTTTGCGCCAAAATACGGGGAATTTATGCCTTTTTGCCCAAAAATAAAAAGAATGAATATATTTTGCCATAAAAAAGGGAAATTTCTTAATTTTTGCTCCAAAATAAGAGTAATTTCTGCTTTTTTGCCTCTAAATAAGTGGAATTTCTGTATTTTCCCTGAAAACAAAGGGAATTTCTGTCTTTTTTGCCCCAAAATAAGGAAAATTTCTGACTTATTTCCCTGAAATAAGTGAAATTTCTGCAATTTTGCCCCAAAATAAGGAAAATTTCTGCCTTTTTGCCCCCAAATAAGGGGAATTTCAGCCTTTTTAACCCAAAATAAAGGGATTTCTGCATTTTTGCCACAAAATATTAGGAATTTCTGCTTTTTCTCTCAAAATAAGAAAATTTCTGCTTTTTTTCCCTGAAATATGTGAAATTTCTGCAATTTTGCCCCAAAATATGGGAAATTTCTGGAACTTTGCCCCAAAATAAGTGGAATTTCTGAGTTTTGTCCCAAAATAAAGAGAATTTCTGTCTTTTTGCCCCAACATATAGGGAATTTCTGCCTTTTTGCCCTACAATTAGGAGAATTTCTGCAATTTTGCCCCAAAATACCGGGAATTTCTGCCTTTTTGCCCGAAAATAAGAAGAATGCATACCTTTTTGCCATATAAAAGAGAAATTTCTTCAGTTTTTCCCCCTAAATTAGGGGAATTTCAGTCTTATTACCTCAAAATAAGGGCAATTTCTTCTTTTTTGCCCCAAAATAAGGAAAATTTCTGCATTTTTTCCCGGAAATAAGTGAAATTTCTGCAATTTTGCCCCAAAATAAGTGGAATTTCTGAGTTTTGCCTCAAAATAAAGAGAATTTCTTTCTTTTTGCCCCAACATATAGGGAATTTCTGCCTTTTTGCCCCACAATTAGGGGAATTTCTGCAATTTTGCTTCAAAATATGGGGAATTTCTGCTTTTTAGCCTGAAAATAAGAAGAATGCATACCTTTTTGCCATAAAAAAGGGAAATTTCTTCATTTTTGCTCTAAAATAAAGGGAATTTCTGCATTTTTGCCTCTACATAAGTGCAATATCTGTCTTTTTCCCCCAAAACAAAGGCAATTTCTGTCTTTTGTGCCCCAAAATAAGGAAAATGTCAGAATTATTACCCAGAAAAAAGTAAAATTTCTGAAATTTTGCCACAAAATAAGGGAAATTTCTGCATTTTTGCCACCAAATAAGGAGAAATTCAGCCTTTTTACCTCAAAATAAGGGGAATTTCTGCATTTTTGCCCCAAAATATTGGAAATTTCTGCCTTTTTGCCCCCAAATAAGAAAAATTTCTGCAATTTTGTATCAAAATAAAAGAAATTTCAGCCTTTTTACCCCCAAATAAGAAAATTTCTGCTTTTTTTCTGAAATAAGTCAAATTTCTTCAATTTTGCCCCAAAAAAAAGTAAATTTCTGGAATTTTGCCCCAAAATAAGTGGATTTTCTGAGTTTTGCCCCAAAATAATGAGAATTTCTGTCTTTTTGCCCCAACATATAGGGAATTTCTGCCTTTTTGCCCCACAATTAGGGGAATTTCTGCAATTTTGCTCCAAAATACGGGGAATTTCTGCCTTTTTGCCTGTAAATAAGAAGAATGCATACCTTTTGCCATAAAAAAGGGAAATTTCTTCATTTTTGCTCCAAAATAAGGGGAATTTCTTCTTTTTTGCCTCTAAATAAGTGGAATTTCTGTCTTTTCCCCCAAAACAAAGGGAATTTCTGTCTTTTTGCCCCAAGATAAGGAAAATTTCTGATTTATTACTCTGAAATAAGTGAAATTTCTGCAATTTTGCCCCAAAATAAGAGAAATTTCTGCCTTTGCTCCCAAATAAGGAGAATTTCTGCATTTTTGCTACAAAATATTAGGAATTTCTGCCTTTTTGCCCCAAAATAAGAAAATTTCTGCTTTTTTCCTGAAATAAGTGAAACTTCTGTAATTTTGCCCCAAAATAAGTGAAATTTCTGCAATTTTGCCCCAAAATAAGAGAAATTTCTGGAACTTTGCCCCAAAATAATTGGAATTTCTGAGTTTTGCCCCAAAATAAGGAGAATTTCTGTCTTTTTGCCCCAACTTATAGGGAATTTCTGCCTTTTTGCCCCACAATTAGGGGAATTTCAGCAATTTTGCTCCAAAATACGGGGAATTTCTGCTTTTTAGCCTGAAAATAAGAAGAATGCATACCTTTTTGCCATAAAAAAATTTCTTCATTTTTGCTCTAAAATAGAGTAATTTCTGCATTTTTGCCTGTAAATAATTGGAATTTCTGTCTTTTTCCCCCAAAACAAAGGGAATTTCTGTCTTTTTTTGCCCCCAAATAAGAAAAATGTCTGACTTATTACCCTGAAATAAGTGAAATTTCTGCAATATTGCCCCAAAATAAGGGAAATTTCTGCCTTTTTGCCCCCAAATAAGGGGAATTTCAGTCTTTTTACCTCATAATAAGGGGAATTTCTGCATTTTTGCCCCAAAATATGGGAAATTTCTGCATTTTTTTCCCAAAAATAAGAAAAATTTCTTCAATTTTGTTCCAAAATAAAAGAAATTTCTTCCTTTTTGCCCGAAAATACGAAAATTTCTGCTTTTTTTCTGAAATAAGTCAAATTTTTGGAATTTTGCACCAAAATAAGGGAAATTTCTGGAATTTTGCCCCAAAATAATTAGAATTTCTGAGTTTTGCCCCAAAATAAAAAAAAATATCTTTCTTTTTGCCCCAACATATAGGGAATTTCTGCCTTTTTACCCTACAATTAGGGGAATTTCTGCAATTTTGCTCCAAAATACGGGGAATTTCTGCTTTTTAGCCCGAAAACAAGGGGAATGTATACCTTTTGCCACAAAAAAGGGAAATTTCTTCATTTTTTACCCAAAATAAAAGGAATTTCTGCCTTTTTGCCCAAAAATAAGAAGAATGCATACCTTTTTGCCATAAAAAAAAATTCTTCATTTTTGCTCTAAAATAACGGGAATTTCTGCTTTTTTGCCTCCAAATATGTGGAATTTCTGTCTTTTTCCCCCAAAACAAAGGATATTTCTGTCTTTTTTGCCCCAAAATAAGGGGAATTTCTGACTTATTACCCTGAAATAAGTGAAATTTCTGCAATTTTGCCCCAAAATAAAAGAAATTTTTGAATTTTTGCCTCCAAATAAAAGGAATTTCAGCCTTTTTACCTCAAAATAAGGGGAATTTCTGCATTTTTGAAACAAAATATTAGGAATTTCTGTATTTTTGTTCCAAAATAAGGAAAATTTCTGCCTTTTTCCCCTGAAATAAGTGAAATTTCTGCAATTTTGCCCAAAAATAAGTGAAATTTTTGCAATTTTGCACCAAAATAAGGGAAATTTCTGGAATTTTGCCCCAAAATAAGTGGAACTTCTGAGTTTTGCCCCAAAATAATAAGAATTTCTGTCTTTTTGCCCCACAATTAGGGGAATTTCTGCAATTTGGCTCCAAAATATAGGGAATTTCTGCCTTTTTGCCCGAAAATAAGAAGAATGCATACTTTTTCCCAAAAAAAAGGAAATTTCTTCATTTTTGCTCCAAAATAAGGGGAATTTCTGCTTTTTCCCCTTTAAATAAGTGGAATTTCTGTCTCTTTCCCCCAAAACAAAGAAAATTTCTGTCTTTTTTGCCCCAAAATAAGGAAAATTTTTGACTATTTATCCTGAAATAAGTGAAATTTCTGCAATTTTGCCCCAAAATAAGGGAAATTTCTGCCCTTTGTCCCCAAATAAGGGGAATTTCAGCCTTTTTACCTCAAAATATGGGGAATTTCTGCATTTTTGCCACAAAATATTAGGAATTTCTGTTTTTTTTCCCTGAAATAAGTGAAATTTCTGCAATTTTGCCCCAAAATAATTGAAATTTCTGCAATTTTGCCCCAAAATAAGGGAAATTTCTGAAATTTTGCTCCAAAATAAGTGGAATTTCTGAGTTTTGCCCCAAAATAAGGAGAATTACTGTCTTTTCACCCCAACATATAGGGAATTTCTGCCTTTTTGCCCCACAATTAGGGGAATTTCTGCAATTTTGCTCCAAAATACGGGGAATTTCTGCCTTTTTACCCGAAAATAAGAAGAATGCATACCTTTTTGCCATAAAAAAGGGAAATTTCTTTATTTTTGCCAGAAAATAAGAGGAATTTCTGCCTATTTACCTCAAAATAAGTTAAATTTCTGCCTTTTTACCCAAAAATGAACGGAATTTCTGTCTTTTTGCCCCAAAATAAAAGGTATTTTTGAATTATGCCCTGAAATAAGTGAAATTTCTGCACTTTTGCCCCAAAATAAAAGAAATTTCTGCCTTTTTGCCACAAAATAAGGGGAATTTCTGTCTTTTTGCCCCAAAATAAGGGAAATTTCAGCTTTTTTGCCCCCAAATAAGGGGAATTTCAGCCTTTTTACCTCAAAATAAGGGGAATTCCTGCCTTTTTGCCACAAAATATTAGGAATTTCTCCCTTTTTGGCCCAAAATAAGAAAATTTCTGCTTTTTTTCCCTGAAATAAGTGAAACTTCTGCAATTTTGCCCCAAAATAAGTGAAATTTCGGCAATTTTGCCCCAAAATAAGAGAAATTTCTGGAACTTTGCCCCAAAATAAGTGGAATTTCTGAGTTTTGCCCCAAAATAAGGAGAATTTCTGTCTTTTTGCCCCAACATATAAGAAATTTCTGCCTTTTTGCCCCACAATTAGGGGAATTTCTGCAATTTTGCTCCAAAATACGAGGAATTTCTGCTTTTTAGCATGAAAATAAGAAGAATGCATACCTTTTTGACATAAAAAAAGAAATTTCTTCATATTTGCTCTAAAATAGGGGGAATTTCTGCATTTTTGCCTGTAAATAATTGGAATTTCTGTCTTTTCCCCCAAAAACAAAAGGAATTTCTGTCTTTTTTGCCCCAAAATAAGGAAAATGTCTGACTTATTACCCTGAAATAAGTGAAATTTCTGCAATATTGCCCCAAAATAAGGGAAATTTCTGCCTTTTTGCCCCCAAATAAGGGGAATTTCAGCCTTTTTACCTCAAAATAAGGGGAATTTCTGCATTTTTGCCTTAAAATATGGGAAATTTCTGCCTTTTTTCCCCAAAATAAGAAAAATTTCTTCAATTTTGTACCAAAATATAAGAAATTTCTTCCTTTCTGCCCGAAAATACGAAAATTTCTGCTTTTTTTTTTAATAAGTCAAAATTTTTGGAATTTTGCACCAAAATAAGGGAAATTTCTGGAATTTTGCCCCAAAATAATTGGAATTTCTGAGTTTTGCCCCAAAATAAAAAGAATATCTTTCTTTGTGCCCCAACATATAAGGAATTTCTGCCTTTTTGCCCCACAATTAGGGGAATTTCTGCAATTTTGCGCCAAAATACGGGGAATTTATGCCTTTTTGCCCAAAAATAAAAAGAATGAATATATTTTGCCATAAAAAAGGGAAATTTCTTAATTTTTGCTCCAAAATAAGAGTAATTTCTGCTTTTTTGCCTCTAAATAAGTGGAATTTCTGTATTTTCCCTGAAAACAAAGGGAATTTCTGTCTTTTTTGCCCCAAAATAAGGAAAATTTCTGACTTATTTCCCTGAAATAAGTGAAATTTCTGCAATTTTGCCCCAAAATAAAGAAAATTTCTGCCTTTTTGCCCCCAAATAAGGGGAATTTCAGCCTTTTTAACCCAAAATAAAGGGATTTCTGCATTTTTGCCACAAAATATTAGGAATTTCTGCTTTTTCTCTCAAAATAAGAAAATTTCTGCTTTTTTTCCCTGAAATATGTGAAATTTCTGCAATTTTGCCCCAAAATATGGGAAATTTCTGGAACTTTGCCCCAAAATAAGTGGAATTTCTGAGTTTTGTCCCAAAATAAAGAGAATTTCTGTCTTTTTGCCCCAACATATAGGGAATTTCTGCCTTTTTGCCCTACAATTAGGAGAATTTCTGCAATTTTGCCCCAAAATACCGGGAATTTCTGCCTTTTTGCCCGAAAATAAGAAGAATGCATACCTTTTTGCCATATAAAAGAGAAATTTCTTCAGTTTTTCCCCCTAAATTAGGGGAATTTCAGTCTTATTACCTCAAAATAAGGGCAATTTCTTCTTTTTTGCCCCAAAATAAGGAAAATTTCTGCATTTTTTCCCGGAAATAAGTGAAATTTCTGCAATTTTGCCCCAAAATAAGTGGAATTTCTGAGTTTTGCCTCAAAATAAAGAGAATTTCTTTCTTTTTGCCCCAACATATAGGGAATTTCTGCCTTTTTGCCCCACAATTAGGGGAATTTCTGCAATTTTGCTTCAAAATATGGGGAATTTCTGCTTTTTAGCCTGAAAATAAGAAGAATGCATACCTTTTTGCCATAAAAAAGGGAAATTTCTTCATTTTTGCTCTAAAATAAAGGGAATTTCTGCATTTTTGCCTCTACATAAGTGCAATTTCTGTCTTTTTCCCCCAAAACAAAGGCAATTTCTGTCTTTTGTGCCCCAAAATAAGGAAAATGTCAGAATTATTACCCAGAAAAAAGTAAAATTTCTGAAATTTTGCCACAAAATAAGGGAAATTTCTGCATTTTTGCCACCAAATAAGGAGAAATTCAGCCTTTTTACCTCAAAATAAGGGGAATTTCTGCATTTTTGCCCCAAAATATTGGAAATTTCTGCCTTTTTGCCCCCAAATAAGAAAAATTTCTGCAATTTTGTATCAAAATAAAAGAAATTTCAGCCTTTTTACCCCCAAATAAGAAAATTTCTGCTTTTTTTCTGATATAAGTCAAATTTCTTCAATTTTGCCCCAAAAAAAAGTAAATTTCTGGAATTTTGCCCCAAAATAAGTGGATTTTCTGAGTTTTGCCCCAAAATAATGAGAATTTCTGTCTTTTTGCCCCAACATATAGGGAATTTCTGCCTTTTTGCCCCACAATTAGGGGAATTTCTGCAATTTTGCTCCAAAATACGGGGAATTTCTGCCTTTTTGCCTGTAAATAAGAAGAATGCATACCTTTTGCCATAAAAAAGGGAAATTTCTTCATTTTTGCTCCAAAATAAGGGGAATTTCTTCTTTTTTGCCTCTAAATAAGTGGAATTTCTGTCTTTTCCCCCAAAACAAAGGGAATTTCTGTCTTTTTGCCCCAAGATAAGGAAAATTTCTGATTTATTACTCTGAAATAAGTGAAATTTCTGCAATTTTGCCCCAAAATAAGGGAAATTTCTGCCTTTGCTCCCAAATAAGGAGAATTTCTGCATTTTTGCTACAAAATATTAGGAATTTCTGCCTTTTTGCCCCAAAATAAGAAAATTTCTGCTTTTTTCCTGAAATAAGTGAAACTTCTGTAATTTTGCCCCAAAATAAGTGAAATTTCTGCAATTTTGCCCCAAAATAAGAGAAATTTCTGGAACTTTGCCCCAAAATAATTGGAATTTCTGAGTTTTGCCCCAAAATAAGGAGAATTTCTGTCTTTTTGCCCCAACTTATAGGGAATTTCTGCCTTTTTGCCCCACAATTAGGGGAATTTCAGCAATTTTGCTCCAAAATACGGGGAATTTCTGCTTTTTAGCCTGAAAATAAGAAGAATGCATACCTTTTTGCCATAAAAAAAAATTTCTTCATTTTTGCTCTAAAATAGAGTAATTTCTGCATTTTTGCCTGTAAATAATTGGAATTTCTGTCTTTTTCCCCCAAAACAAAGGGAATTTCTGTCTTTTTTTGCCCCCAAATAAGAAAAATGTCTGACTTATTACCCTGAAATAAGTGAAATTTCTGCAATATTGCCCCAAAATAAGGGAAATTTCTGCCTTTTTGCCCCCAAATAAGGGGAATTTCAGTCTTTTTACCTCATAATAAGGGGAATTTCTGCATTTTTGCCCCAAAATATGGGAAATTTCTGCATTTTTTTCCCAAAAATAAGAAAAATTTCTTCAATTTTGTTCCAAAATAAAAGAAATTTCTTCCTTTTTGCCCGAAAATACGAAAATTTCTGCTTTTTTTCTGAAATAAGTCAAATTTTTTGAATTTTGCACCAAAATAAGGGAAATTTCTGGAATTTTGCCCCAAAATAATTAGAATTTCTGAGTTTTGCCCCAAAATAAAAAAAAATATCTGTCTTTTTGCCCCAACATATAGGGAATTTCTGCCTTTTTACCCTACAATTAGGGGAATTTCTGCAATTTTGCTCCAAAATACGGGGAATTTCTGCTTTTTAGCCCGAAAACAAGGGGAATGTATACCTTTTGCCACAAAAAAGGGAAATTTCTTCATTTTTTACCCAAAATAAAAGGAATTTCTGCCTTTTTGCCCAAAAATAAGAAGAATGCATACCTTTTTGCCATAAAAAAAAATTCTTCATTTTTGCTCTAAAATAACGGGAATTTCTGCTTTTTTGCCTCCAAATATGTGGAATTTCTGTCTTTTTCCCCCAAAACAAAGGATATTTCTGTCTTTTTTGCCCCAAAATAAGGGGAATTTCTGACTTATTACCCTGAAATAAGTGAAATTTCTGCAATTTTGCCCCAAAATAAAAGAAATTTTTGAATTTTTGCCTCCAAATAAAAGGAATTTCAGCCTTTTTACCTCAAAATAAGGGGAATTTCTGCATTTTTGCCACAAAATATTAGGAATTTCTGTATTTTTGTTCCAAAATAAGGAAAATTTCTGCCTTTTTTCCCTGAAATAAGTGAAATTTCTGCAATTTTGCCCAAAAATAAGTGAAATTTTTGCAATTTTGCACCAAAATAAGGGAAATTTCTGGAATTTTGCCTCAAAATAAGTGGTACTTCTGAGTTTTGCCCCAAAATAAGGAGAATTTCTGTCTTTTTGCCCCACAATTAGGGGAATTTCTGCAATTTGGCTCCAAAATATAGGGAATTTCTGCCTTTTTGCCCGAAAATAAGAAGAATGCATACTTTTTTCCAAAAAAAAGGAAATTTCTTCATTTTTGCTCCAAAATAAGGGGAATTCTGCTTTTTCCCCTTTAAATAAGTGGAATTTCTGTCTCTTTCCCCCAAAACAAAGAAAATTTCTGTCTTTTTTGCCCCAAAATAAGGAAAATTTCTGACTATTTATCCTGAAATAAGTGAAATTTCTGCAATTTTGCCCCAAAATAAGGGAAATTTCTGCCCTTTGCCCCCAAATAAGGGGAATTTCAGCCTTTTTACCTAAAAATATGGGGAATTTCTGCATTTTTGCCACAAAATATTAGGAATTTCTGTTTTTTTTCCCTGAAATAAGTGAAATTTCTGCAATTTTGCCCCAAAATAATTGAAATTTCTGCAATTTTGCCCCAAAATAAGGGAAATTTCTGGAATTTTGCTCCAAAATAAGTGGAATTTCTGAGTTTTGCCCCAAAATAAGGAGAATTACTGTCTTTTCACCCCAACATATAGGGAATTTCTGCCTTTTTGCCCCACAATTAGGGGAATTTTTGCAATTTTGCTCCAAAATACTGGGAATTTCTGCCTTTTTACCCGAAAATAAGAAGAATGCATACCTTTTTGCCATAAAAAAGGGAAATTTCTTTATTTTTGCCAGAAAATAAGAGGAATTTCTGCCTATTTACCTCAAAATAAGTTAAATTTCTGCCTTTTTACCCAAAAATGAACGGAATTTCTGTCTTTTTGCCCCAAAATAAAAGGTATTTTTGAATTATGCCCTGAAATAAGTGAAATTTCTGCACTTTTGCCCCAAAATAAAAGAAATTTCTGCCTTTTTGCCACAAAATAAGGGGAATTTCTGTCTTTTTGCCCCAAAATAAGGGAAATTTCAGCTTTTTTGCCCCCAAATAAGGGGAATTTCAGCCTTTTTACCTCAAAATAAGGGGAATTCCTGCCTTTTTGCCACAAAATATTAGGAATTTCTCCCTTTTTGGCCCAAAATAAGAAAATTTCTGCTTTTTTTCCCTGAAATAAGTGAAACTTCTGCAATTTTGCCCCAAAATAAGTGAAATTTCGGCAATTTTGCCCCAAAATAAGAGAAATTTCTGGAACTTTGCCCCAAAATAAGTGGAATTTCTGAGTTTTGCCCCAAAATAAGGAGAATTTCTGTCTTTTTGCCCCAACATATAAGAAATTTCTGCCTTTTTGCCCCACAATTAGGGGAATTTCTGCAATTTTGCTCCAAAATACGAGGAATTTCTGCTTTTTAGCATGAAAATAAGAAGAATGCATACCTTTTTGACATAAAAAAAAGAAATTTCTTCATATTTGCTCTAAAATAGGGGGAATTTCTGCATTTTTGCCTGTAAATAATTGGAATTTCTGTCTTTTCCCCCAAAAACAAAAGGAATTTCTGTCTTTTTTGCCCCAAAATAAGGAAAATGTCTGACTTATTACCCTGAAATAAGTGAAATTTCTGCAATATTGCCCCAAAATAAGGGAAATTTCTGCCTTTTTGCCCCCAAATAAGGGGAATTTCAGCCTTTTTACCTCAAAATAAGGGGAATTTCTGCATTTTTGCCTTAAAATATGGGAAATTTCTGCCTTTTTTCCCCAAAATAAGAAAAATTTCTTCAATTTTGTACCAAAATATAAGAAATTTCTTCCTTTCTGCCCGAAAATACGAAAATTTCTGCTTTTTTTTTTAATAAGTCAAAATTTTTGGAATTTTGCACCAAAATAAGGGAAATTTCTGGAATTTTGCCCCAAAATAATTGGAATTTCTGAGTTTTGCCCCAAAATAAAAAGAATATCTTTCTTTGTGCCCCAACATATAAGGAATTTCTGCCTTTTTGCCCCACAATTAGGGGAATTTCTGCAATTTTGCGCCAAAATACGGGGAATTTATGCCTTTTTGCCCAAAAATAAAAAGAATGAATATATTTTGCCATAAAAAAGGGAAATTTCTTAATTTTTGCTCCAAAATAAGAGTAATTTCTGCTTTTTTGCCTCTAAATAAGTGGAATTTCTGTATTTTCCCTGAAAACAAAGGGAATTTCTGTCTTTTTTGCCCCAAAATAAGGAAAATTTCTGACTTATTTCCCTGAAATAAGTGAAATTTCTGCAATTTTGCCCCAAAATAAGGAAAATTTCTGCCTTTTTGCCCCCAAATAAGGGGAATTTCAGCCTTTTTAACCCAAAATAAAGGGATTTCTGCATTTTTGCCACAAAATATTAGGAATTTCTGCTTTTTCTCTCAAAATAAGAAAATTTCTGCTTTTTTTCCCTGAAATATGTGAAATTTCTGCAATTTTGCCCCAAAATATGGGAAATTTCTGGAACTTTGCCCCAAAATAAGTGGAATTTCTGAGTTTTGTCCCAAAATAAAGAGAATTTCTGTCTTTTTGCCCCAACATATAGGGAATTTCTGCCTTTTTGCCCTACAATTAGGAGAATTTCTGCAATTTTGCCCCAAAATACCGGGAATTTCTGCCTTTTTGCCCGAAAATAAGAAGAATGCATACCTTTTTGCCATATAAAAGAGAAATTTCTTCAGTTTTTCCCCCTAAATTAGGGGAATTTCAGTCTTATTACCTCAAAATAAGGGCAATTTCTTCTTTTTTGCCCCAAAATAAGGAAAATTTCTGCATTTTTTCCCGGAAATAAGTGAAATTTCTGCAATTTTGCCCCAAAATAAGTGGAATTTCTGAGTTTTGCCTCAAAATAAAGAGAATTTCTTTCTTTTTGCCCCAACATATAGGGAATTTCTGCCTTTTTGCCCCACAATTAGGGGAATTTCTGCAATTTTGCTTCAAAATATGGGGAATTTCTGCTTTTTAGCCTGAAAATAAGAAGAATGCATACCTTTTTGCCATAAAAAAGGGAAATTTCTTCATTTTTGCTCTAAAATAAAGGGAATTTCTGCATTTTTGCCTCTACATAAGTGCAATTTCTGTCTTTTTCCCCCAAAACAAAGGCAATTTCTGTCTTTTGTGCCCCAAAATAAGGAAAATGTCAGAATTATTACCCAGAAAAAAGTAAAATTTCTGAAATTTTGCCACAAAATAAGGGAAATTTCTGCATTTTTGCCACCAAATAAGGAGAAATTCAGCCTTTTTACCTCAAAATAAGGGGAATTTCTGCATTTTTGCCCCAAAATATTGGAAATTTCTGCCTTTTTGCCCCCAAATAAGAAAAATTTCTGCAATTTTGTATCAAAATAAAAGAAATTTCAGCCTTTTTACCCCCAAATAAGAAAATTTCTGCTTTTTTTCTGAAATAAGTCAAATTTCTTCAATTTTGCCCCAAAAAAAAGTAAATTTCTGGAATTTTGCCCCAAAATAAGTGGATTTTCTGAGTTTTGCCCCAAAATAATGAGAATTTCTGTCTTTTTGCCCCAACATATAGGGAATTTCTGCCTTTTTGCCCCACAATTAGGGGAATTTCTGCAATTTTGCTCCAAAATACGGGGAATTTCTGCCTTTTTGCCTGTAAATAAGAAGAATGCATACCTTTTGCCATAAAAAAGGGAAATTTCTTCATTTTTGCTCCAAAATAAGGGGAATTTCTTCTTTTTTGCCTCTAAATAAGTGGAATTTCTGTCTTTTCCCCCAAAACAAAGGGAATTTCTGTCTTTTTGCCCCAAGATAAGGAAAATTTCTGATTTATTACTCTGAAATAAGTGAAATTTCTGCAATTTTGCCCCAAAATAAGGGAAATTTCTGCCTTTGCTCCCAAATAAGGAGAATTTCTGCATTTTTGCTACAAAATATTAGGAATTTCTGCCTTTTTGCCCCAAAATAAGAAAATTTCTGCTTTTTTCCTGAAATAAGTGAAACTTCTGTAATTTTGCCCCAAAATAAGTGAAATTTCTGCAATTTTGCCCCAAAATAAGAGAAATTTCTGGAACTTTGCCCCAAAATAATTGGAATTTCTGAGTTTTGCCCCAAAATAAGGAGAATTTCTGTCTTTTTGCCCCAACTTATAGGGAATTTCTGCCTTTTTGCCCCACAATTAGGGGAATTTCAGCAATTTTGCTCCAAAATACGGGGAATTTCTGCTTTTTAGCCTGAAAATAAGAAGAATGCATACCTTTTTGCCATAAAAAAAATTTCTTCATTTTTGCTCTAAAATAGAGTAATTTCTGCATTTTTGCCTGTAAATAATTGGAATTTCTGTCTTTTTCCCCCAAAACAAAGGGAATTTCTGTCTTTTTTTGCCCCCAAATAAGAAAAATGTCTGACTTATTACCCTGAAATAAGTGAAATTTCTGCAATATTGCCCCAAAATAAGGGAAATTTCTGCCTTTTTGCCCCCAAATAAGGGGAATTTCAGTCTTTTTACCTCATAATAAGGGGAATTTCTGCATTTTTGCCCCAAAATATGGGAAAATTCTGCATTTTTTTCCCAAAAATAAGAAAAATTTCTTCAATTTTGTTCCAAAATAAAAGAAATTTCTTCCTTTTTGCCCGAAAATACGAAAATTTCTGCTTTTTTTCTGAAATAAGTCAAATTTTTTGAATTTTGCACCAAAATAAGGGAAATTTCTGGAATTTTGCCCCAAAATAATTAGAATTTCTGAGTTTTGCCCCAAAATAAAAAAAAATATCTGTCTTTTTGCCCCAACATATAGGGAATTTCTGCCTTTTTACCCTACAATTAGGGGAATTTCTGCAATTTTGCTCCAAAATACGGGGAATTTCTGCTTTTTAGCCCGAAAACAAGGGGAATGTATACCTTTTGCCACAAAAAAGGGAAATTTCTTCATTTTTTACCCAAAATAAAAGGAATTTCTGCCTTTTTGCCCAAAAATAAGAAGAATGCATACCTTTTTGCCATAAAAAAAAATTCTTCATTTTTGCTCTAAAATAACGGGAATTTCTGCTTTTTTGCCTCCAAATATGTGGAATTTCTGTCTTTTTCCCCCAAAACAAAGGATATTTCTGTCTTTTTTGCCCCAAAATAAGGGGAATTTCTGACTTATTACCCTGAAATAAGTGAAATTTCTGCAATTTTGCCCCAAAATAAAAGAAATTTTTGAATTTTTGCCTCCAAATAAAAGGAATTTCAGCCTTTTTACCTCAAAATAAGGGGAATTTCTGCATTTTTGCCACAAAATATTAGGAATTTCTGTATTTTTGTTCCAAAATAAGGAAAATTTCTGCCTTTTTTCCCTGAAATAAGTGAAATTTCTGCAATTTTGCCCAAAAATAAGTGAAATTTTTGCAATTTTGCACCAAAATAAGGGAAATTTCTGGAATTTTGCCTCAAAATAAGTGGTACTTCTGAGTTTTGCCCCAAAATAAGGAGAATTTCTGTCTTTTTGCCCCACAATTAGGGGAATTTCTGCAATTTGGCTCCAAAATATAGGGAATTTCTGCCTTTTTGCCCGAAAATAAGAAGAATGCATACTTTTTTCCAAAAAAAAGGAAATTTCTTCATTTTTGCTCCAAAATAAGGGGAATTCTGCTTTTTCCCCTTTAAATAAGTGGAATTTCTGTCTCTTTCCCCCAAAACAAAGAAAATTTCTGTCTTTTTTGCCCCAAAATAAGGAAAATTTCTGACTATTTATCCTGAAATAAGTGAAATTTCTGCAATTTTGCCCCAAAATAAGGGAAATTTCTGCCCTTTGCCCCCAAATAAGGGGAATTTCAGCCTTTTTACCTAAAAATATGGGGAATTTCTGCATTTTTGCCACAAAATATTAGGAATTTCTGTTTTTTTTCCCTGAAATAAGTGAAATTTCTGCAATTTTGCCCCAAAATAATTGAAATTTCTGCAATTTTGCCCCAAAATAAGGGAAATTTCTGGAATTTTGCTCCAAAATAAGTGGAATTTCTGAGTTTTGCCCCAAAATAAGGAGAATTACTGTCTTTTCACCCCAACATATAGGGAATTTCTGCCTTTTTGCCCCACAATTAGGGGAATTTTTGCAATTTTGCTCCAAAATACTGGGAATTTCTGCGTTTTTACCCGAAAATAAGAAGAATGCATACCTTTTTGCCATAAAAAAGGGAAATTTCTTTATTTTTGCCAGAAAATAAGAGGAATTTCTGCCTATTTACCTCAAAATAAGTTAAATTTCTGCCTTTTTACCCAAAAATGAACGGAATTTCTGTCTTTTTGCCCCAAAATAAAAGGTATTTTTGAATTATGCCCTGAAATAAGTGAAATTTCTGCACTTTTGCCCCAAAATAAAAGAAATTTCTGCCTTTTTGCCACAAAATAAGGGGAATTTCTGTCTTTTTGCCCCAAAATAAGGGAAATTTCAGCTTTTTTGCCCCCAAATAAGGGGAATTTCAGCCTTTTTACCTCAAAATAAGGGGAATTCCTGCCTTTTTGCCACAAAATATTAGGAATTTCTCCCTTTTTGGCCCAAAATAAGAAAATTTCTGCTTTTTTTCCCTGAAATAAGTGAAACTTCTGCAATTTTGCCCCAAAATAAGTGAAATTTCGGCAATTTTGCCCCAAAATAAGAGAAATTTCTGGAACTTTGCCCCAAAATAAGTGGAATTTCTGAGTTTTGCCCCAAAATAAGGAGAATTTCTGTCTTTTTGCCCCAACATATAAGAAATTTCTGCCTTTTTGCCCCACAATTAGGGGAATTTCTGCAATTTTGCTCCAAAATACGAGGAATTTCTGCTTTTTAGCATGAAAATAAGAAGAATGCATACCTTTTTGACATAAAAAAAAGAAATTTCTTCATATTTGCTCTAAAATAGGGGGAATTTCTGCATTTTTGCCTGTAAATAATTGGAATTTCTGTCTTTTCCCCCAAAAACAAAAGGAATTTCTGTCTTTTTTGCCCCAAAATAAGGAAAATGTCTGACTTATTACCCTGAAATAAGTGAAATTTCTGCAATATTACCCCAAAATAAGGGAAATTTCTGCCTTTTTGCCCCCAAATAAGGGGAATTTCAGCCTTTTTACCTCAAAATAAGGGGAATTTCTGCATTTTTGCCTTAAAATATGGGAAATTTCTGCCTTTTTTCCCCAAAATAAGAAAAATTTCTTCAATTTTATACCAAAATATAAGAAATTACTTCCTTTCTGCCCGAAAATACGAAAATTTCTGCTTTTTTTTTTTAATAAGTCAAATTTCTGGAATTTTGCACCAAAATAAGGGAAATTTCTGGAATTTTGCCCCAAAATAATTGGAATTTCTGAGTTTTGCCCCAAAATAAAAAGAATATCTTTCTTTGTGCCCCAACATATAAGGAATTTCTGCCTTTTTGCCCCACAATTAGGGGAATTTCTGCAATTTTGCGCCAAAATACTGGGAATTTATGCCTTTTTGCCCAAAAATAAAAAGAATGAATATATTTTGCCATAAAAAAGGGAAATTTCTTCATTTTTGCTCCAAAATAAGAGTAATTTCTGCTTTTTTGCCTCTAAATAAGTGGAATTTCTGTATTTTCCCTGAAAACAAAGGGAATTTCTGTCTTTTTTGCCCCAAAATAAGAAAAATTTCTGACTTATTTCCCTGAAACAAGTGAAATTTCTGCAATTTTGCCCCAAAATAAAGAAAATTTCTGCCTTTTTGCCCCCAAATAAGGGGAATTTCAGCCTTTTTAACCCAAAAAACAGGGATTTCTGCATTTTTGCCACAAAATATTAGGAATTTCTGCTTTTTCTCTCAAAATAAGAAAATTTCTGCTTTTTTTCCCTGAAATAAGTGAAATTTCTGCAATTTTGCCCCAAAATATGGGAAATTTCTGGAACTTTGCCCCAAAATAAGTGGAATTTCTGAGTTTTGTCCCAAAATAAAGAGAATTTCTGTCTTTTTGCCCCAACATATAGGGAATTTCTGCCTTTTTGCCCTACAATTAGGAGAATTTCTGCAATTTTGCCCCAAAATACCGGGAATTTCTGCCTTTTTGCCCGAAAATAAGAAGAATGCATACCTTTTTGCCATATAAAAGGGAAATTTCTTCACTTTTTCCCCCAAAATTAGGGGAATTTCAGTCTTTTTACCTCAAAATAAGGGCAATTTCTTCTTTTTTGCCCCAAAATAAGGAAAATTTCTGCATTTTTTCCCGGAAATAAGTGAAATTTCTGCAATTTTGCCCCAAAATAAGTGGAATTTCTGAGTTTTGCCTCAAAATAAAGAGAATTTCTTTCTTTTTGCCCCAACATATAGGGAATTTCTGCCTTTTTGCCCCACAATTAGGGGAATTTCTGCAATTTTGCTTCAAAATATGGGGAATTTCTGCTTTTTAGCCTGAAAATAAGAAGAATGCATACCTTTTTGCCATAAAAAAGGGAAATTTCTTCATTTTTGCTCTAAAATAGGGGGAATATCTGCATTTTTGCCTCTAAATAAGTGGAATTTCTCTCTTTTTCCCCCAAAACAAAGAGAATTTCTGTCTTTTTTGCCCCAAAATAAGAAAAATGTCTGACTTCTTACCCTGAAATAAGTGAAATTTCTGCAATTTTGCTCCAAAATAAAAAAAATTTCTGCCTTTTTGCCCCGAATAAAGAGGACTTTCAGCCTTTTTACCTCAAAATAAGGGGAATTTCTGCATTTTTGCCCCAAAATATGAGAAATTTCTGCCATTTTGCTCCAAAATAAGGGGAATTTCTTCATTTTTGCCCCAAAATATACAAAATTTCTGCCTTTTTGCCCCAAAATAAGAAAAAATTCAGCAATTTTTTACCAAAATAAAAAAATTTCTGCCTTTTTGCCCCAAAATAAGAAAATTTCTGCTTTTTTTTCTGAAATAAGTGAAATTTCTGCAATTTTGCCACAAAATAAGTGAAATTTCTGCAATTTTGCCCCCAAATAAGGGAAATTTCTGGAATTTTGCCCCAAAATAAGTTGAATTTCTGAGTTTTGCCCCAAAATAAAAAGAATTTCTGTATTTTTGCCCCAACATATAGGAAATTTCTGCATTTTTGCCCCACAACTACGGTAATTTCTGCAATTTTGCTCCAAAATAGGGGGAATTTCTGCCTTTTTGCCCGAAAATATAAAGAATGCATAACATTTTGCCATAAAAAAGGGAAATTTCTTCATTTTTGCTCCAAAATAAGGGGAATTTCTGCATTTTTCCCTCTAAATAAGTGGAATTTCTGTCTTTTTTCCCCAAAACAAATGGAATTTCTGACTTTTTTGCCCCAAAATAAGGAAAATTTCTGACTTATTACCCTGAAATAAGTGAAATTTCTGCAATTTTGCCCCAAAATAAGGGAAATTTCTGCTTTTTGCCCCCAAAAATGGAATTTCAGCCTTTTACCTCAAAATAAGGGGAATTTCTGCATTTTTGCCACAAAATATTAGGAATTTCTAACTTTTGCCCCAAAATAAAGAAAATTTCTGCCTTTTTTCCATGAAATAAGTGAAGTTTCTGCAATTGTGCCCCAAAATAAGTGAAATTTTTGCAATTTTGCCCCAAAATAAGGGAAATTTCTGGATTTTGCTCCAAATAAATCGAATTTCTGAGTTTTGCCCCAAAATAAGGAGAATTTCTGTCTTTTTTCCCATAATATAGGGAATTTCTGCCTTTTTGCCCCACAATTAGGGGAATTTTTGCAATTTTGCTCCAAAATATAAGGAATTTCTTCCTTTTGGCCCGAAAATAAGAAGAATGCATAACTTTTTGCAATAAAAAAAGGAAATTTCTTCATTTTTGCTCTAAAATAAGGGGAATTTCTGCTTTTTTGCCTCTAAATATGTGGAATTTCTGTCTTTTTCCCCCAAAACAAAGGGAATTTCTGTATTTTTTGCCCCAAAATAAGGGGAATTTCTGACTTATTACCCTGAAATAAGTGAAATTTCTGCAATTTTTCCCCAAAATAAGGGAAATTTCTGCCTTTTTGCCCCCAAATAAGGGGAATTTCAGCCTTTTTACCTCAAAATAAGGTGAATTTCTGCATTTTTGCCACAAAATATTAGGAATTTCTGCATTTTTGCTCCAAAATAAGGATAAATTCTGCCTTTTTTCCCTGAAATAAATGAAATTTCTGCAATTTTGCCCCAAAATAAGTGAAATTTCTGCAATTTTGCCCCAAAATAATTAGAATTTCTGACTTTTGCCCAAAAATAAAAAAAAATCTGTCTTTTTGCCCCAACATATAGGGAATTTCTGCCTTTTTGCCCCAAAATTAGGGGAATTTCTGCAATTTTGCTCCATAATACGGGGAATTTCTGCTTTTTAGCCTGAAATAAGAAGAATGCATACCTTTTTGCCATAAAAAGTGAAATTTCTTCATTTTTGCTCTAAAATAAAGGGAATTTCTGCATTTTTGCCTCTACATAAGTGCAATTTCTGTCTTTTTCCCCCAAAACAAAGGGAATTTCTGTCTTTTGTGCCCCAAAATAAGGAAAATGTCTGACTTATTACCCAGAAATAAGTAAAATTTCTGCAATTTTGCCACAAAATAAGGGAAATTTCTGCATTTTTGCCACCAAATAAGGGGAATTTCAGCCTTTTTACCTCAAAATAAGGAAAATTTCTGCATTTTTGACCCAAAATATTGGAAATTTCTGCCTTTTTGCCCTAAAATAAGAAAAATTTCTGCAATTTTGTACCAAAATAAAAGAAATTTCAGCCTTTTTGCCCCCAAATAAAAAAATTTCTGCTTTTTTTCTGAAACAAGTCAAATTTCTTCAATTTTGCCCCCAAAAAAGGGAAATTTCTGGAATTTTGCCCCAAAATAAGTGGATTTTCTGAGTTTTGCCCCAAAATAAGGAGAATTTCTGTTTTTTGCCCCAACATATAGATAATTTCTGCCTCTTTGCCCCACAATTAGGGGAATTTCTGCAATTTTGCTCCAAAATATGGGGAATTTCTGCCTTTTTGCCCGTAAATAAAAAGAATGCATACCTTTTGCCATAAAAAAGGGAAATTTCTTCATTTTTGCTCCAAAATAAGGGGAATTTCTGCTTTTTTGCCTCTAAATAAGTGGAATTCTTTCTTTTCCCCAAAAACAAAGGGAATTTCTGTCTTTTTGCCCCAAGATAAGGAAAATTTCTGATTTATTACTCTGAAATATGTGAAATTTCTGCAATTTTGCCCCAAAATAAGGGAAATTTCTGCCTTTGCTCCCAAATAAGGGGAATTTCAGGATTTTTACCTCAAAATAAGGGGAATTTCTGCATTTTTGCCACAAAATATTAGGAATTTCTGCATTTTGTCCCAAAATAAAAAAATTTCTGCTTTTTTTCCCTGAAATAACTGAAACTTCTGCAATTTTGCACAAAAATAAGTGAAATTTCTGCAATTTTGCCCCAAAATAAGTGGAATTTCTGGAACTTTGCTCCAAAATAAGCGGAATTTCTGAGTTTTGCCTCAAAATAGGGAGAAATTCTGTCTTTTTGCCCCAACATATAGGGAATTTCTGCCTTTTTGCCCCACAATTAGGGGAATTTCTGCAATTTTGCTCCAAAATACGGGGAATTTCTGCTTTTTAGCCTGAAAGTAAGAAGAATGCATACCTTTTTGCCATAAAAAAAAGAAATTTCTTCATTTTTGCTCTAAAATAGGGGGAATTTTTGCATTTTTGCCTGTAAATAATTGGAATTTCTGTCTTTTTCCCTCAAAACAAAGGGAATTTCTGTCTTTTTTGCCCCAAAATAAGGAAAATGTCTGACTTATTACCCTGAAATAAGTGAAATTTCTGCAATATTGCCCCAAAATAAGGGAAATTTCTGCCTTTTTGCCCAAAAATAAGGGGAATTTCAGCCTTTTTACCTCAAAATAAGGGGATTTTCTGCATTTTTGCCCCAAAATATGGGAAATTTCTGCCTTTTTTCCCCAAAATAAGAAAAATTTCTTCAATTTTGTACCAAAATAAAAGAAATTTCTCCCTTTTTGCCTGAAAATACAAAAATTTCTGCTTTTTTTCTGAAATAAGTCAAATTTCTGAAATTTTGCACCAAAATAAAAGAAATTTCTGGAATTTTGCCCCAAAATAATTGGAATTTCTGAGTTTTGCCCCAAAATAAAAAGAATATCTGTCTTTTTGCCCCAACATATAAGACATTTCTGCCTTTTTGCCCCACAATTTGGGGAATTTCTGCAATTTTGCGCCAAAATACGGGGAATTTATGCCTTTTTGCCCAAAAATAAAAGGAATGAATACATTTTGCCATACAAAAGGGAAATTTCTTCATTTTTGCTCCAAAATAAGGGTAATTTCTGCTTTTTTGCCTCTAAATAAGTGGAATTTCTGTATTTTCCCTGAAAACAATGGGAATTTCTGTCTTTTTTGCCCCAAAATAAGGAAAATTTCTGACTTATTACCCTGAAATAAGTGAAATTTCTGCAATTTTGCCCCAAAATAAGGGAAATTTCTGCATTTTTCCCCCAAATAAGGGGAATTATAGCCTTTTTAACCCAAAATAAAGGAATCTGCATTTTTGCCACAAAATATTAGGAATTTCTGCCTTTTTCTCTCAAAATAAGAAAATTTCTGCTTTTTTTCCCTGAAATAAGTGAAATTTCTGCAATTTTGCCCCAAAATATGGGATATTTCTGGAATATTGCCCCAAAATAAGTGGAATTTCTGAGTTTTGTCCCAAAATAAAGAGAATTTCTGTCTTTTTGTCCCAACATATAGGGAATTTTGCCTTTTTGCCCCACAATTAGGAGAATTTCTGATATTTTGCCCCAAAATACCGGGAATTTCTACCTTTTTGCCCGAAAATAAGAAGAATGCATACCTTTTTGCCATAAAAAAAGGAAATTTCTTCACTTTTTCCCCCTAAATTAGGGGAATTTCAGTCTTTTTACCTCAAAATAAGGGCAATTTCTGCATTTTTGCCACAAAATATTAGGAATTTCTGCATTTTTGCTCCAAAATAAGGATAAATTCTGCCTTTTTTCCCTGAAATAAATGAAATTTCTGCAATTTTGCCCCAAAATAAGTGAAATTTCTGCAATTTTGCCCCAAAATAATTAGAATTTCTGACTTTTGCCCAAAAATAAAAAAAAATCTGTCTTTTTGCCCCAACATATAGGGAATTTCTGCCTTTTTGCCCCAAAATTAGGGGAATTTCTGCAATTTTGCTCCATAATACGGGGAATTTCTGCTTTTTAGCCTGAAATAAGAAGAATGCATACCTTTTTGCCATAAAAAGTGAAATTTCTTCATTTTTGCTCTAAAATAAAGGGAATTTCTGCATTTTTGCCTCTACATAAGTGCAATTTCTGTCTTTTTCCCCCAAAACAAAGGGAATTTCTGTCTTTTGTGCCCCAAAATAAGGAAAATGTCTGACTTATTACCCAGAAATAAGTAAAATTTCTGCAATTTTGCCACAAAATAAGGGAAATTTCTGCATTTTTGCCACCAAATAAGGGGAATTTCAGCCTTTTTACCTCAAAATAAGGAAAATTTCTGCATTTTTGACCCAAAATATTGGAAATTTCTGCCTTTTTGCCCTAAAATAAGAAAAATTTCTGCAATTTTGTACCAAAATAAAAGAAATTTCAGCCTTTTTGCCCCCAAATAAAAAAATTTCTGCTTTTTTTCTGAAACAAGTCAAATTTCTTCAATTTTGCCCCCAAAAAAGGGAAATTTCTGGAATTTTGCCCCAAAATAAGTGGATTTTCTGAGTTTTGCCCCAAAATAAGGAGAATTTCTGTTTTTTGCCCCAACATATAGATAATTTCTGCCTCTTTGCCCCACAATTAGGGGAATTTCTGCAATTTTGCTCCAAAATATGGGGAATTTCTGCCTTTTTGCCCGTAAATAAAAAGAATGCATACCTTTTGCCATAAAAAAGGGAAATTTCTTCATTTTTGCTCCAAAATAAGGGGAATTTCTGCTTTTTTGCCTCTAAATAAGTGGAATTCTTTCTTTTCCCCAAAAACAAAGGGAATTTCTGTCTTTTTGCCCCATGATAAGGAAAATTTCTGATTTATTACTCTGAAATATGTGAAATTTCTGCAATTTTGCCCCAAAATAAGGGAAATTTCTGCCTTTGCTCCCAAATAAGGGGAATTTCAGGATTTTTACCTCAAAATAAGGGGAATTTCTGCATTTTTGCCACAAAATATTAGGAATTTCTGCATTTTGTCCCAAAATAAAAAAATTTCTGCTTTTTTTCCCTGAAATAACTGAAACTTCTGCAATTTTGCACAAAAATAAGTGAAATTTCTGCAATTTTGCCCCAAAATAAGTGGAATTTCTGGAACTTTGCTCCAAAATAAGCGGAATTTCTGAGTTTTGCCTCAAAATAGGGAGAAATTCTGTCTTTTTGCCCCAACATATAGGGAATTTCTGCCTTTTTGCCCCACAATTAGGGGAATTTCTGCAATTTTGCTCCAAAATACGGGGAATTTCTGCTTTTTAGCCTGAAAGTAAGAAGAATGCATACCTTTTTGCCATAAAAAAAAGAAATTTCTTCATTTTTGCTCTAAAATAGGGGGAATTTTTGCATTTTTGCCTGTAAATAATTGGAATTTCTGTCTTTTTCCCTCAAAACAAAGGGAATTTCTGTCTTTTTTGCCCCAAAATAAGGAAAATGTCTGACTTATTACCCTGAAATAAGTGAAATTTCTGCAATATTGCCCCAAAATAAGGGAAATTTCTGCCTTTTTGCCCAAAAATAAGGGGAATTTCAGCCTTTTTACCTCAAAATAAGGGGATTTTCTGCATTTTTGCCCCAAAATATGGGAAATTTCTGCCTTTTTTCCCCAAAATAAGAAAAATTTCTTCAATTTTGTACCAAAATAAAAGAAATTTCTCCCTTTTTGCCTGAAAATACAAAAATTTCTGCTTTTTTTCTGAAATAAGTCAAATTTCTGAAATTTTGCACCAAAATAAAAGAAATTTCTGGAATTTTGCCCCAAAATAATTGGAATTTCTGAGTTTTGCCCCAAAATAAAAAGAATATCTGTCTTTTTGCCCCAACATATAAGACATTTCTGCCTTTTTGCCCCACAATTTGGGGAATTTCTGCAATTTTGCGCCAAAATACGGGGAATTTATGCCTTTTTGCCCAAAAATAAAAGGAATGAATACATTTTGCCATACAAAAGGGAAATTTCTTCATTTTTGCTCCAAAATAAGGGTAATTTCTGCTTTTTTGCCTCTAAATAAGTGGAATTTCTGTATTTTCCCTGAAAACAATGGGAATTTCTGTCTTTTTTGCCCCAAAATAAGGAAAATTTCTGACTTATTACCCTGAAATAAGTGAAATTTCTGCAATTTTGCCCCAAAATAAGGGAAATTTCTGCATTTTTCCCCCAAATAAGGGGAATTATAGCCTTTTTAACCCAAAATAAAGGAATCTGCATTTTTGCCACAAAATATTAGGAATTTCTGCCTTTTTCTCTCAAAATAAGAAAATTTCTGCTTTTTTTCCCTGAAATAAGTGAAATTTCTGCAATTTTGCCCCAAAATATGGGATATTTCTGGAATATTGCCCCAAAATAAGTGGAATTTCTGAGTTTTGTCCCAAAATAAAGAGAATTTCTGTCTTTTTGTCCCAACATATAGGGAATTTTGCCTTTTTGCCCCACAATTAGGAGAATTTCTGATATTTTGCCCCAAAATACCGGGAATTTCTACCTTTTTGCCCGAAAATAAGAAGAATGCATACCTTTTTGCCATAAAAAAAGGAAATTTCTTCACTTTTTCCCCCTAAATTAGGGGAATTTCAGTCTTTTTACCTCAAAATAAGGGCAATTTCTGCATTTTTGCTACAAAATTTTTAGGAATTTCTGTCTTTTTGCCCCAAAATAAGGAAAATTTCTGCCTTTTTTCCTTGAAATAAGTGAAATTTCTGCAATTTTGCCCCAAAATAAGTGGAATTTCTGAGTTTTGCCCCAAAATAAGGAGAATTTCTCTCTTTTTGCCCAAACATATAGGGAATTTCTGCCTTTTTGCCCCACAATTAGGGGAATTTCTGCAATTTTGCTCCAAAATACAAGGAAATTCTGCTTTTTAGCCTGAAAATAAGAAGAATGCATATCTTTTTGCCATAAAAAAGGAAATTTCTTCATTTTTGCTCTAAAATAGGTGGAATATCTGCATTTTTGCCTCTAAATAAGTGGAATTTCTGTCTTTTTCTCCCAAAACAAAGGGAATTTCTGTCTTTTTTGTCCCAAAATAAGAAAAATGTCTGACTTATTACCCTGAAATAAGTGAAATATCTGCAATTTTGCCCCAAAATAAAGAAAATTTCTGCTTTTTTTGCCCCGAGAAAAGGGGAATTTCAGCCTTTTTACCTCAAAATAAGGGGAATTTCTGCATTTTTGCCCCAAAATATGAGAAATTTCTGCCATTTTGCCCCAAAATAAGGGAAATTTCTGCATTTTTGCCCCAAAATATACAAAATTTCTGCCTTTTTGCCCCAAAATAAGACAAAATTCAGCAATTTTTTACCAAAATAAAAAAAATTTCTGCCTTTTTGCCCCAAAATAAGAAAATTTCTGCTTTTTTTTCTGAAATAAGTGAAATTTCTGCAATTTTGCCCCAAAATAATTAAAATTTCTGCAATTTTGCCCCCAAATAAGGAAAATTTCTGGAATTCTGCCCCAAAATAAGTTCAATTTCTGAGTTTTGCCCCAAAATAAAAAAAATTTCTGTCTTTTTGCCCCAACATATAGGAAATTTCTGCCTTTTTGCCCCACAATTAGGGTAATTTCTGCAATTTTGCTCCAAAATAGGGGGAATTTCTGCCTTTTTGCCCGAAAATATAAAGAATGCATAACATTTTGCCATAAAAAAGGGAAATTTCTTCATTTTTGCTCCAAAATAAGGGAAATTTCTGCATTTTTCCCTCTAAACAAGTGGAATTTCTGTCTTTTTTCCCCAAAACAAATGGAATTTCTGACTTTTTTGCCCCAAAATAAGGAAAATTTCTGACTTATTACCCTGAAATAAGTGAAATTTATGCAATTTTGCCCCAAAATAAGGGAAATTTCTGCTTTTTGCCCCCAAAAATGGAATTTCAGCCTTTTACCTCAAAATAAGGGGAATTTCTGCATTTTTGCCACAAAATATTAGGAATTTCTAACTTTTGCCCCAAAATAAAGAAAATTTCTGCCTTTTTTCCCTGAAATAAGTGAAGTTTCTGCAATTGTGCCCCAAAATAAGTGAAATTTTTGCAATTTTGCCCCAAAATAAGGGAAATTTCTGGAATTTTGCTCCAAATAAGTGGAATTTCTGAGTTTTGCCCCAAAATAAGGAGAATTTCTGTCTTTTTGCCCATAATATAAAGAATTTCTGCTTTTTGCCCCACAATTAGGGGAATTTCTGCAATTTTGCTCCAAAATATAAGGAATTTCTTCCTTTTTGCCTGAAAATAAGAAGAATGCATACCTTTTTGCAATAAAAAAAGGAAATTTCTTCATTTTTGCTCTAAAATAAGGGGAATTTCTGCTTTTTTGCCTCTAAATATGTGGAATTTCTGTCTTTTTCCCCCAAAACAAAGTAAATTTCTGTCTTTTTTGCCCCAAAATAAGGGGAATTACTGACTTATTACCCTGAAATAAGTGAAATTTCTGCAATTTTCCCCAAAATAAGAGAAATTTTTTCCTTTTTGCCCCCAAATAAGGGGAATTTCAGCCTTTTTACCTCAAAATAAGGTGAATTTCTGCATTTTTGCCACAAAATATTAGGAATTTCTGCATTTTTGCTCCAAAATAAGGATAATTTCTGCCTTTTTTCCCTGAAATAAATGAAATTTCTGCAATTTTGCCCCAAAATAAGTGAAATTTCTGCAATTTTGCCGCAAAATAAGTGGAATTTCTGACTTTTGCCCAAAAATAAAAAAAATATCTGTTTTTTTGCCCCAACATATAGGGAATTTCTGCCTTTTTGCCCCAAAATTAGGTGAATTTCTGCAATTTTGCTCCAAAATACGGGGAATTTCTGCTTTTTAGCCTGAAATAAGAAGAATGCATACCTTTTTGCCATAAAAAAGGAAATTTCTTCATTTTTGCTCTAAAATAAAGGGAATTTCTGCATTTTTGCCTCTACATAAGTGCAATTTCTGTCTTTTTCCCCCAAAACAAAGGGAATTTCTGTCTTTTGTGCCCCAAAATAAGGAAAATGTCAGAATTATTACCCAGAAAAAAGTAAAATTTCTGAAATTTTGCCACAAAATAAGGGAAATTTCTGCATTTTTGCCACCAAATAAAGAGAAATTCAGCCTTTTTACCTCAAAATAAGGGGAATTTCTGCATTTTTGCCCCAAAATATTGGAAATTTCTGCCTTTTTGCCCCAAAATAAGAAAAATTTCTGCAATTTTGTATCAAAATAAAAGAAATTTCAGCCTTCTTGCCCCCAAATAAGAAAATTTCTGCTTTTTTTCTGAAATAAGTCAAATTTCTTCAATTTTGCCCCCCAAAAAAGTAAATTTCTGGAATTTTGCCCCAAAATAAGTGGATTTTCTGAGTTTTGCCCCAAAATAATGAGAATTTCTGTCTTTTTGCCCCAACATATAGGGAATTTCTGCCTTTTTGCCCCACAATTAGGGGAATTTCTGCAATTTTGCTCCAAAATACGGGGAATTTCTGCCTTTTTGCCTGTAAATAAGAAGAATGCATACCTTTTGCCATAAAAAAGGGAAATTTCTTCATTTTTGCTCCAAAATAAGGGGAATTTCTTCTTTTTTGCCTCTAAATAAGTGGAATTTCTGTCTTTTCCCCCAAAACAAAGGGAATTTCTGTCTTTTTGCCCCAAGATAAGGAAAATTTCTGATTTATTACTCTGAAATAAGTGAAATTTCTGCAATTTTGCCCCAAAATAAGGGAAATTTCTGCCTTTGCTCCCAAATAAGGAGAATTTCTGCATTTTTGCTACAAAATATTAGGAATTTCTGCCTTTTTGCCCCAAAATAAGAAAATTTCTGCTTTTTTCCTGAAATAAGTGAAACTTCTGTAATTTTGCCCCAAAATAAGTGAAATTTCTGCAATTTTGCCCCAAAATAAGAGAAATTTCTGGAACTTTGCCCCAAAATAAGTGGAATTTCTGAGTTTTGCCCCAAAATAAGGAGAATTTCTGTCTTTTTGCCCCAACTTATAGGGAATTTCTGCCTTTTTGCCCCACAATTAGGGGAATTTCAGCAATTTTGCTCCAAAATACGGGGAATTTCTGCTTTTTAGCCTGAAAATATGAAGAATGCATAACTTTTTGCCATAAAAAAAATTTCTTCATTTTTGCTCTAAAATAGAGTAATTTCTGCATTTTTACCTGTAAATAATTGGAATTTCTGTCTTTTTCCCCCAAAACAAAGGGAATTTCTGTCTTTTTTTTGCCCCAAAATAAGAAAAATGTCTGACTTATTACCCTGAAATAAGTGAAATTTCTGCAATATTGCCCCAAAATAAGGGAAATTTCTGCCTTTTTGCCCCCAAATAAGGGGAATTTCAGTCTTTTTACCTCATAATAAGGGGAATTTCTGCATTTTTTCCCCAAATAAGGGGAATTTCTGCATTTTTTTCCCAAAAATAAGAAAAATTTCTTCAATTTTGTTTCAAAATAAAAGAAATTTCTTCCTTTTTGCCCGAAAATACGAAAATTTCTGCTTTTTTTCTGAAATAAGTCAAATTTTTGGAATTTTGCACCAAAATAAGGGAAATTTCTGGAATTTTGCCCCAAAATAATTAGAATTTCTGAGTTTTGCCCCAAAATAAAAAAAAATCTGTCTTTTTGCCCCAACATATAGGGAATTTCTGCCTTTTTACCCTACAATTAGGGGAATTTCTGCAATTTTGCTCCAAAATACGGGGAATATCTGCTTTTTAGCCCGAAAACAAGGGGAATGTATACCTTTGCCACAAAAAAGGGAAATTTCTTCATTTTTTACCCAAAATAAAAGGAATTTCTGCCTTTTTGCCCAAAAATAAGAATGCATACCTTTTTGCCATAAAAAAAAATTTTCATTTTTGCTCTAAAATAACGGGACTTTCTGCTTTTTTGCCTCCAAATATGTGGAATTTCTGTCTTTTTCCCCCAAAACAAAGGATATTTATGTCTTTTTTGCCCCAAAATAAGGGGAATTTCTGACTTATTACCCTGAAATAAGTGAAATTTCTGCAATTTTGCCCCAAAATAAAAGAAATTTTTGACTTTTTGCCTCCAAATAAAAAAAATTTCAGCCTTTTTACCTCAAAATAAGGGGAATTTCTGCATTTTTACCACAAAATATTAGGAATTTCTGTATTTTTGTTCCAAAATAAGGAAAATTTCTGCCTTTTATCCCTGAAATAAGTGAAATTTCTGCAATTTTGCCCAAAAATAAGTGAAATTTTTGCAATTTTGCCCCAACATAAGGGAAATTTCTGGAATTTTGCCCCAAAATAAGTGGAATTTCTGAGTTTTGCCCCAAAATAAGGAGAATTTCTGTCTTTTTGCCACACAATTAGGGGAATTTATGCAATTTGGCTCCAAAATATAGGGAATTTCTGCCTTTTTGCCCGAAAATAAGAAGAATGCATACTTTTTCCCAAAAAAAAAGGAAATTTCTTCATTTTTGCTCCAAAATAAGGGGAATTTCTGCTTTTTCCCCTTTAAATAAGTGGAATTTCTGTCTCTTTCCCCCAAAACAAAAAAAATTTCTGTCTTTTTTGCCCCAAAATAAGGAAAATTTCTGACTTATTACCCTGAAATAAGTGAAATTTCTGCAATTTTGCCCCAAAATAAGGGAAATTTCTGCCCTTTGCCCCCAAATAATGGGAATTTCAGCCTTTTTACCTCAAAATATGGGGAATTTCTGCATTTTTGCCACAAAATATTAGGAATTTCTGTTTTTTTTCCCTGAAATAAGTGAAATTTCTGCAATTTTGCCCCAAAATAATTGAAATTTCTGCAATTTTGCCCCAAAATAAGGGAAATTTCTGGAATTTTGCCCCAAAATAAGTTGAATTACTGAGTTTTGCCCCAAAATAAAAGAATATCTGTCATTTTGCCCCAACATATAGGGAATTTCTGCCTTTTTGCCCTACAATTAGGGGAATTTCTGCAATTTTGCTCCAAAATACGGGGAATTTCTGCCTTTTTGCCCGAAAATAAGAAGAATGCATACCTTTTGCCATAAAAAAGGGAAATTTCTTCATTATTGCTCCAAAATAAGGGGAATTTCTGCTTTTTTGCCTCTAAATAAGTGGAATTTCTGTCTTTTCCCCCAAAACAAAGGGAATTTCAGTCTTTTTTGCCCCAAAATAAGGAAAATTTCTGACTTATTACCCTGAACTAAGTGAAATTTCTGCAATTTTGCCCCAAAATAAGGGAAATTTCTGCCTTTTTGCCCCCAAATAAGGGGAATTTCAGCCTTTAGACCTCAAAATAAGGGGAATTTCTGCATTTTTGCCACAAAATATTAGGATTTTCTGCCTTTTTCCCCAAAATAAGAAAATTTCTGCTTTTTTTCTGTGAAATAAGGGAAATTTCTGCAATTTTGCCCCAAAATAAGTGAAATTTCTGCAATTTTGCCCCAAAATAAGGGAAAATTCTGAAACTTTGCCCAAAATAAGTGGAATTTCTGAGTTTTGCCCCTAAATAAAAAGAATTTCTTTCTTTTTGCCCCAACATATAGGGAACTTCTGAATTTTTGCCCCACAATTAGGGAAATTTCTGCAATTTTGCTCAAAAATAAGGGAAATTTCTGCCTTTTTGCCCGAAAATAATAAGAATGCATACTTTTTTGCCATAAAACAGGAAATTTCTTCATTTTTTCTCCAAAATAAGAGGAATTTCTGCTTTTTTCCCTCTAAATAAGTGAAATTTCTGTTTTTTATCCCCAAAACTAAGGGAATTTCTGTCTTTTTGCCCCAAAATAAGGAAAATTTCTGACTTATTACCCTGAAATATGTGAAATTTCTGGAATTTTGCCCCAAAATAAGGGAAATTTCTGCTTTTTGCCACCAAAAAGGGGAATTTCAGCCTTTTTACCTCAAAATAAGGGGAATTGCTGCATTTTTACCACAAATATTAGGAATTTCTCCCTTTTGCCCCAAAATAAGGAAAATTTCTGCCTTATTTCCCTGAAATAAGTGAAATTTCTGCAATTTTGCCCCAAAATAAGTGAAATTTCTGCAATTTTGCCCCAAAATAAGGGAAATTTCTGGAATTTTGCTCCAAATAAGTGGAATTTCTGAGTTTTGTCCCAAAATAACGAGAATTTCTGTCTTTTTGCCCCAACATTTAGGGAATTTCTGCCTTTTTGCCCCACAATTAGGGGAATTTCTGCAATTTTGCTACAAAATACGGGGAATTTCTGCCTTTTTGTCCGAAAATAAGAAGAATGCATACCTTTTTGCCATAAAAAAAAAATTCTTCATTTTTGCTCTAAAATAAGGGGAATTTCTGCTTTTTTGCCTCTAAATATGTGGAATTTTTGTCTTTTTCCCCCAAAACAAAGGGAATTTCTGTCTTTTTTGCCCCAAAATAAGGGGAATTTCTGACTTATTACCCTGAAATAAGTGAAATTTCTGCAATTTTTCCCCAAAATGAGGGAAAATTTTGACTTTTTGCCTCCAAATAAGGGGAAATTCAGCCTTTTTACCTCAAAATCAGGGGAATTTCTGCATTTTTGCCACAAAATATTAGGAATTTCTGCATTTTTGCTCCAAAATAAAGAAAATTTCTGCCTTTTTTTCCTGAAATAAGTGAAATTTCTGCAATTTTGCCCCAAAATAAGTGAAATTTCTGTAAATTTGCGCCAAAAATAAGGGAAATTTCTGGAATTTTGCCCCAAAATAAGTGGATTTTCTGAGTTTTGCCCCAAAATTGGGAGAATTTCTGTCTTTTTGCCCCACAATTAGAGGAATTTCTTCAATTTTGCTCCATAATATGGAGAATTTCTGCTTTTTAGCCTGAAAATAAGAAGTATGCATACCTTTTTGCCATAAAAAAAGGAAATTTCTTTATATTTGCCCCAAAATAGGGGGAATTTCTGCCTTTTTGCCCGAAAATAAGAAGAATGCATACCTTTTGCCATAAAAAAAGAAAATTTCTTCATTTTTGCTCCAAAATAAGGGGAATTTCTGCTTTTTTGCCTCTAAATAAGTGGAATTTCTGTCTTTTCCCCCAAAACAAAGGTAATTTCTTTTTTTTTGCCCCAAAATAAGGAAAATTTCTGACTTATTACCCTGAACTAAGTGAAATTTCTGCAATTTTGCCCCAAAATAAGGAAAATTTCTGCCTTTTTTTCCTGAAATAAGTGAAATTTCTGCAATTTTGCCCCAAAATAAGGGAAATTTCTGCTTTTTGCCACCAAAAAGGGGAATTTCAGCCTTTTTACCTCAAAATAAGGGGAATTTCTGCATTTTTACCACAAATATTAGGAATTTCTCCCTTTTGCCCCAAAATAAGGAAAATTTCTGCCTTATTTCCCTGAAATAAGTGAAATTTCTGCAATTTTGCCCCAAAATAATAGAAATTTCTGCAATTTTGCCCCAAAATAAGGGAAATTTCTGGAATTTTGCTCCAAATAAGTGGAATTTCTGAGTTTTGTCCCAAAATAAAGAGAATTTCTGTCTTTTTTCCCAACATTTAGGGAATTTCTGCATTTTTGCCCCACAATTACGGGAATTTCTGCAATTTTGCTACAAAATACGGGGAATTTCTGCCTTTTTGTCCGAAAATAAGAAGAATGCATACCTTTTTGGCATAAAAAAAAATTCTTCATTTTTGCTCTAAAATAAGGGGAATTTCTGCTTTTTTGCCTCTAAATATGTGGAATTTTTGTCTTTTTCCCCCAAAACCAAGGGAATTTCTGTCTTTTTTGCCCCAAAATAAGGGGAATTTCTGACTTATTACCCTGAAATAAGTGAAATTTCTGCAATTTTGCCCCAAAATGAGGGAAAATTTTGACTTTTTGCCTCCAAATAAGGGGAATTTCAGCCTTTTTACCTCAAAATTAGGGGAATTTTTGCATTTTTGCCACAAAATATTAGGAATTTCTGCATTTTTGCTCCAAAATAAGGAAAATTTCTGCCTTTTTTTCCTGAAATAAGTGAAATTTCTGCAATTTTGCCCCAAAATAAGTGAAATTTCTGTAATTTTGCCCCAAAATAAGGGAAATTTCTGGAATTTTGCCCCAAAATAAGTGGAATTTCTGAGTTTTGCCCCAAAATTGGGAGAATTTCTGTTTTTTTGCCCCACAATTAGTGGAATTTCTTCAATTTTGCTCCATAATACGGAGAAATTCTGCTTTTTAGCCTGAAAATAAGAAGTATGCATGCCTTTTTGCCATAAAAAAAGGAAATTTCTTAATATTGGCCCCAAAATAGGGGGAATTTCTGCCTTTTTGCCCGAAAATAAGAAGAATGCATACCTTTTGCCATTAAAAAAAGAAAATTTCTTCATTTTTGCTCCAAAATAAGGGGAATTTCTGCTTTTTTGCCTCCAAATAAGTGGAATTTCTGTCTTTTCCCCCAAAACAAAGGTAATTTCTTTTTTTTTTTGCCCCAAAATAAGGAAAATTTCTGACTTATTACCCTGAACTAAGTGAAATTTCTGCAATTTTGCCCCAAAATAAGGGAAATTTCTGCCTTTTTGCCCCCAAATAAGGGGAATTTCAGCCTTTAGACCTCAAAATAAGGGGAATTTCTGCATTTTTGCCACAAAATATTAGGATTTTCTGCCTTTTGGCCCAAAATAAGAAAATTTCTGCTTTTTTTCCGTGAAATAAGTGAAATTTCTGCAATTTTGCCCCAAAATAAGTGAAATTTCTGCAATTTTGCCCCAAAATAAGTGAAATTTCTGCAATTTTGCCCCAAAATAAGAGAAAATTCTGGAACTTTGCCCCAAAATAAGTGGAATTTCTGAGTTTTGCCCCTAAAGAAAAAGAATTTCTTTGTTTTTGCCCCAACATTTAGGGAATTTCTGCATGTTTGCCCCACAATTAGGGGAATTTCTGCAATTTTGCTCCAAAATACAGGAAATTTCTGCCTTTTTGCCCGAATATAAGAAGAATGCATACCTTTTTGCCATAAAAAATGGAAATTTCTTCATTTTTGCCCCCAATTAAGGGGAATTTCAGCTTTTTTACCTCAAAATAAGGGGAATTTCTGCATTTTTGCCACAAAATATTAGGAATTTCTGCATTTTTGCTCCAAAATAAGGAAAATTTCTGCCTTTTTTTCCTGAAATAAGTGAAATTTCTGCAATTTTGCCCCAAAATAAGTGAAATTTCTGTAATTTTGCCCCAAAATAAGGGAAATTTCTGGAATTTTGCCCCAAAATAAGTGGAATTTCTGAGTTTTGCCCCAAATTTGGGAGAATTTCTGTCTTTTTGCCCCACAATTAGGGGAATTTCTACAATTTTGCTCCATAATACGGAGAATTTCTGCTTTTTAGCCTGAAAATAAGAAGTATGCATACCTTTTTGCCATAAAAAAAGGAAATTTCTTTATATTTGCCCCAAAATAGGGGGAATTTCTGCCTTTTTGCCCGAAAATAAGAAGAATGCATACCTTTTGCCATAAAAAAAGAAAGTTTCTTCATTTTTGCTCCAAAATAAGGGGAATTTCTGCTTTTTTGCCTCTAAATAAGTGGAATTTCTGTCTTTTCCCCCAAAATAAAGGTAATTTCTATTTTTTTTCCCCAAAATAAGGAAAATTTCTGCCTTTTTTTCCTGAAATAAGTGAAATTTCTGCAATTTTGCCCCAAAATAAGGGAAATTTCTGCTTTTTGCCACCAAAAGGGGGAATTTCAGCCTTTTTACCTCAAAATAAGGGGAATTTCTGCATTTTTACCACAAATATTAGGAATTTCTCCCTTTTGCCCCAAAATAAGGAAAATTTCTGCCTTATTTCCCTGAAATAAGTGAAATTTCTGCAATTTTGCCCCAAAATAAGTGAAATTTCTGCAATTTTGCCCCAAAATAAGGGAAATTTCTGGAATTTTGCTCCAAATAAGTGGAATTTCTGAGTTTTGTCCCAAAATAAAAAGAATTTCTGTCTTTCTTCCCCAACATTTAGGGAATTTCTGCCTTTTTGCCCCACAATTACGGGAATTTCTGCAATTTTGCTACAAAATACGGGTAATTTCTGCCTTTTTGTCAAAAAATAAGAAGAATGCATACCTTTTTGGCATAAAAAAAATTCTTCATTTTTGCTCTAAAATAAGGGGAATTTCTGCTTTTTTGCCTCTAAATATGTGGAATTTTTGTCTTTTTACCCCAAAACAAAGGGAATATCTGTCTTTTTTGCCCCAAAATAAGGGGAATTTCTGACTTATTACCCTGAAATAAGTGAAATTTCTGCAATTTTGCCCCAAAATGAGGGAAAATTTTGACTTTTTGCCTCCAAATAAGGGGAAATTCAGCCTTTTTACCTCAAAATCAGGGGAATTTCTGCATTTTTGCCACAAAATATTAGGAATTTCTGCATTTTTGCTCCAAAATAAGGAAAATTTCTGCCTTTTTTTCCTGAAATAAGTGAAATTTCTGCAATTTTGCCCCAAAATAAGTGAAATTTCTGTAATTTTGCCCCAAAATAAGGGAAATTTCTGGAATTTTGCCCCAAAATAAGTGAAATTTCTGAGTTTTGCCCCAAAATTGGGAGAATTTCTGTCTTTTTGCCCCACAATTAGGGGAATTTCTTCAATTTTGCTCCATAATACGGAGAATTTCTGCTTTTTAGCCTGAAAATAAGAAGTATGCATACATTTTTGCCATAAAAAAAGGAAATTTCTTTATATTGGCCCCAAAATAGGGAGAATTTCTGCCTTTTTGCCCGAAAATAAGAAGAATGCATACCTTTTGCCATAAAAAAAGAAAATTTCTTCATTTTTGCTCCAAAATAAGGGGAATTTCTGCTTTTTTTGCCTCTAAATAAGTGGAATTTCTGTCTTTTCCCCCAAAACAAAGGTAATTTCTTTTTTTTTTGCCCCAAAATAAGGAAAATTTCTGACTTATTACCCTGAAGTAAGTGAAATTTCTGCAATTTTGCCCCAAAATAAGGGAAATTTCTGCCTTTTTGCCCCCAAATAAGGGGAATTTCAGCCTTTAGACCTCAAAATAAGGGGAATTTCTGCATTTTTGCCACAAAATATTAGGATTTTCTGCCTTTTGGCCCAAAATAAGAAAATTTCTGCTTTTTTTCCGTGAAATAAGTGAAATTTCTGCAATTTTGCCCCAAAATAAGTGAAATTTTTGCAATTTTGCCCCAAAATAAGAGAAAATTCTGGAACTTTGCCCCAAAATAAGTGGAATTTCTGAGTTTTGCCCCTAAATAAAAATAATTTCTTTTTTTTGCCCCAACATTTAGGGAATTTCTGCATGTTTGCCCCACAATTAGGGGAATTTCTGCAATTTTGCTCCAAAATACAGGAAATTTCTGCCTTTTTGCCCGAAAATAAGAAGAATGCATACCTTTTTGCCATAAAAAATGGAAATTTCTTCATTTTTGCTTCCAATTAAGGGGAATTTCAGCTTTTTTACCTCAAAATAAGGGGAATTTCTGCATTTTTGCCACAAAATATTAGGAATTTCTGCATTTTTGCCCAAAAATAATGAAAATGTCTGCCTTTTTTCCCTGAAATAAGTGAAATTTCTGCAATTTTGCCCCAAAATAAGTGAAATTTCTGCAATTTTGCCCCAAAATAAGTGAAATTTCTGCAATTTTATTCCAAAATACAGGAAATTTCTCGAATTTTGCCCCAAAATAAGTGGAATTTTCTGAGTTTTGCCCCAAAATAAGGAGAATTTCGGTCTTTTTGCCCCTACATATAGGAAATTTCTTTCTTTTTGCCCCACAATTAGGGGAATTTCTGCAATTTTGCTCTAAAATAGGGGGAATTTCTGCCTTTTTGCCCGAAAATAAGAAGAATGCATACCTTTTTGCAATAAAAAAGGGAAATTTCTTCATTTTTGCTCCAAAATAAGGGGAATTTCTGCTTTTTTCCCTCTAAATAAGTGAAATTTCTGTCTTTTTTCCCCAAAACAAAGGGAATTTCTGTAATTTTTGCCCCAAAATAAGGAAAATTTCTGACTTATTACCCTGAAATAAGTGAAATTTCTGCAATTTTGCCCCAAAATAAGGGAAATTTCTGCTTTTTACCCCCCAAAAGGGGAATTTCAGCTTTTTTTCCTCAAAATAATGGGAATTTCTGCATTTTTACAACAAAATATTAGTAATTTCTCCCTTTTGCCCCAAAATAAGGAAAATTTCTTCTTTTTTCCCTGAAAAGAGTGAAATTTCTCCAATTTTGCTCCAAAATAAGTGAAATTTCTGCAATTTTGCCCCAAAATAAGGGAAATTTCTGGAATTTTGCTCTAAATAGGTGGAATTTCTTAGTTTTGCCCCAAAATAAGGAGAATTTCTGTCTTTTTGCCCCAACATTTCGGGAATTTCTACCTTTTTGCCCCACAATTAGGGGAATTTCTGCAATTTTGCTCCAAAATAAAAGGAATTTCTGCCTTTTTGCCCGAAAATAAGAAGAATGCATACTTTTTTGCCATAAAAAAAAATTTCTTCATTTTTGCTCTAAAATAAGGGGAATTTCTGCTTTTTTGCCTCTAAATATGTGGAATTTCTGTCTTTTTCTCCAAAAACAAAGGGAATTTCTGTCTTTTTTGCCCCAAATTAAGGGGAATTTCTGACTTATTACCCTGAAATAAGTGAAATTTCTGCAATTTTGCCCCAAAATAAGGGAAATTTTTGACTTTTTGCCCCCAAATAAGGGGAATTTCAGCCTTTTTACCTCAAAATAAGGGCAATTTCTGTATTTTTGCCACAAAATATCAGGAATTTCTGCATTTTTGCTCCAAAATATGGAAAATTTTTGCCTTTTTTTCTCTGAAATAAGTGAAATTTCTGCAATTTTGCCCAAAAATAAGTGAAATTTCTGCAATTTTGCCCCAAAATAAGGGAAATTTCTGTAATTTTGCCCCAAAATAAGTGGAATTTCTGAGTTTTGCTCCAAAATTAGGAGAATTTCTGACTTTTTGCCTCACAATTAGGGGAATTTCTGCAATTTTGCTCCAAAATACAGAAAATTTCTGCTTTATAGCCTGAAAATAAGAAGAATGCATACCTTTTTGCCATAAAAAAGGGAAATTTCTTCATATTTGCTCCAAAATAGGGGGTATTTCTGCATTTTTCCCTCTAAATAAGTGGAATTTCTGTCTTTTTCCTCTAAAACAAAGGGAATTTCTGTCTTTTTTGCCCCAAAATAAGGAAAATGTCTGACTTAATACCCTGACATAAGTGAAATTTCTTCAATATTGCCCCAAAATAAGGGAAAATTTTGCCTTTTTGCCCCCAAATAAGGGGAATTTCAGCCTTTTTACCTCAAAATAAGGGGAATTTCTGCATTTTTGCCCCAAAATATGGAAAATTTCTGCCTTTTTGCCACAACATAAGAAAAATTTCTGCAATTCTGTACCAAAATAAAAGAAATTTCTAAAATTTTGCCCCAAAATAAGGGAAATTTCTGATTTTTTGTCCCGAAATAAGGAGAATTTCTGTATTTTTGCCCCAAAATAAAGGGAATTTCTGCCTTTTTGCCCCAAAATTAGGGGAGTTTCTGCAATTTTTCTTCAAAATACAGGGAATTTCTGCCTCTTTTCCTGAAAATAAGGGAACTTCTGCCGATTTGCCCCAAAAAAAGGGAATTTCTGCATTTTTGCCCCAATATTAGGGGAATTTTTGCAATTTTGCTCCAAAATACGGGGATTTTCTGCCTTTTTGACCAAAAACAAGAGAAATTTCTGCAATTTTATCCCAAAATAAGGGGAATTTCTGCGTTTTTGCGCCAAAATAAGGGGAATTTCTGCCTTTTTGCCCTGAAATATGTGAAATGTCTGCAATTTTACCCCAAAATAAGGTGAATTTCTGCCTTTTTGCCCCAAAATAATGGGAATTTCTGCATTTTTCCCTAAAATAAGAAAAATTTTTGCTATTTTTCTCTGAAATAAATGAATTTTCTGCAATTTTGCCTTAAAATAAAAGAAATTTCTGCAATTTTTCCCCATAATAAAGGAATTTTCTGCAATATTGTTCCAAAATAAAGGTAATTTCGTTTTTTGTCCCCAAATAAGGGAAATTTCTGCAATTTTGCCCTAAAATAAGGGTTATTTCTGTCTTTTGCTCCAAAATAAAGGGAATTTCTGCCTTTTTGCCCCAAAATAAAGAAAATTACTGCATGTTTTACCCCAAAATTAGGTGAATTTTTGCAATTTTGCTCCAAAATATGGAGATTTTCTGCCTTTTTGGCCGAAAATAACAAGAATGCATACGTTTTTGCGATAAAAAAGGGAAATTTCTTCATTTTTGCTCCAATATAAGGGGAATTTCTGCTTTTTTGCCTTTAAATCAGTGGAATTTCTGTCTTTTTACCCGAAAACAAAGGTAATTTTTGTCTTTTTTGCCCCAAAATAAGGAAAATTTCTGACTTATTACCCAGAAATAAGTGAAATTTCTGCAATTTTGCCCCAAAATAAGGGAAATTTTTGCCTTTTTGCCCCCAAATAAGGAAAATTATAGCCTTTTTATCTCAAAATAAGGGGAATTTCTGCATTTTTGCCACAAAATATTAGGAATTTCTTCCTTTTTGCCCCAAAATAAGGAAAATTTCTGCCTTTTTTCCCTGAAATAAGTGAAATTTCTGCAATTTTACCCCAGAATAAGTGAAATTTCTGCATTTTTGCCCCCAAATAAGGGGAATTTCAGCCTTTTTACCTCAAAATAAGGAGAATTTCTGCATTTTTGCCCCAAAATATGGGAAATTTCTGCCTTTTTGCCACAAAATAAGAAAAATTTCTGCAATTCTGTACCAAAATAAAGAAATTTCTAAAATTTTGCCCCAAAATAAGGGAAATTTCTGATTTTTTGCCCCGAAATAAGGAGAATTTCTGAATTTTTACCCCAAATAAAGGGAATTTCTGCCTTTTTGCCCCAAAATTAGGGGAGTTTCTGCAATTTTTCTTCAAAATACAGGGAATTTCTGCTACTTTTCCTGAAAGTAATGGGAACTTTTGCCGATTTGCCCCAAATAAAGGGTATTTCTGCATTTTTGCCCCAATATTAGGGGAATTTTTGCAATTTTGCTCCAAAATACGGGGATTTTCTGCCTTTTTGACCAAAAACAAGGAAAATTTCTGCAATTTTATTCCAAAATAAGGGGAATTTCTGCCTTTTTGCCCCCAAATAAGGGGAATTTCTGCCTTTTTGCCCTGAAATATGTGAAATGTCTGCAATTTTACCCCAAAATAAGGTGAATTTCTGCCTTTTTGCCCCAAAATAATGGGAATTTCTGCATTTTGCCCTAAAATAAAAAAAATTTTTGCTATTTTTCTCTGAAATAAATGAAATTTCTGCAATTTTGCCTTAAAATAAAAGAAATTTCTGCAATTTTTCCCCATAATAAAGGAATTTTCTGCAATATTGCCCCAATATAAAGGGAATTTCTGTTTTTTGTCCCCAAATAAGGGAAATTTCTGCAATTTTGCCCTAAAATAAGGGTTATTTCTGCCTTTTGCCCAAAAAAATAAAGGGAATTTCTGCCTTTTTGCCCCGAAATAAAGAAAATTACTGCATGTTTTACCCCAAAATTAAGTGAATTTCTGCAATTTTGCTCCAAAATATGGGGATTTTCTGCCGTTTTCGCCGAAAATAAAAGGAATGTCTGCCATTTTGCCGCGAAATAAGTGAAATTTCTGCAGTTTTACCACAAAATAAAGGGAAGTTCTGCGTTTTTGCCCCAAAATTAGGGGAATTTCTGCAATTTTGCTCCAAAATACGGAGAATTTCTGCCTTTTTGCCGAAAATAAAGGGAATGTATACCTTTTTGCCATAAAAATAGGGAAATTTCTTCATTTTTACCCCAAAATAAGAGGATTTTCCAGCATTTTGACTCAAAATAAGTGCAATTTCTGACTTTTCCCCAAAAATAAACGAAATTTCTGTCTTTTTGCCCCAAAATAAGGGGAATTTCTGACTTTTTGCCCTGAAATAAATTAAATTTCTAAAATTTTTCCCTAAAATAAAGGAAATGTCTGCTTTTTGCCCCAAAATAAGGGGAATTTCTGCCTTTTTGCCCCCAAATAAGGGGAATTTCAGCCTTTTTAGCTCAAAATATGGGGAATTTCTGCATTTTTGCCACAAAATATTAAGAATTTCTGCCATTGTGCTCCAAAGTATGGAAAATTTCTGCCTTTTTTCCCTTAAATAAGTGAAATTTCTGCAATTTTGCCCCAAAATAAGTGAAATTTCTGCAATTTTGCCCCAAAATAAGGAAAATTTCTGGAATTTTGGCGCAAAATAAGTGAAATTTCTGAGTTTTCCCCAAAAATAAGGAGAATTTCTGTCTTTTTGCCCCAACATATAGGGAATTTCTGCAATTTTGCCCCACAATTAGGGGAATTTCTGCAATTTTGCACCAAAATACGGGCAATTTCACTCTTTTTCGCAGAAAATAAGGGGAATTTCTGCCATTTTGCCGCGAAATAAGTGAAATTTCTGCAGTTTTACCCCAAAATAAGGGGAAGTTCTGCCTTTTTGCCCCAAAATTAGGGGAATTTCTGCAATTTTGCTCCAAAATACGAGGAATTTCTGCATTTTTGCCCGAAAATGAAGGGAATGTATACCTATTTGCCATAAAAAAAGAGAATTTCTTCATTTTTACCTTAAAATAAGGGAATTTTCCGCCTTTTTGACTCAAAATAAGTGCAATTTCTGACTTTTCCCCAAAAATAAACAGAATTTCTGACTTTTTGCCTTAAAATAAGGGGAATTTCTGACTTTTTGCCTGAAATAAGTAAAATTTCTAAAATTTTTTCCAAAATAAGGGAAATGTCTGCTTTTTGCCCCAAAATAAGGGGAATTTCTGCTTTTTTCCCTCTAAATAAGTGGAATTTCTGTCTTTTCCCCCCAAAACAAAGGGAATTTCTGTCTTTTTTGCCTCAAAATAAGGAAAATTTCTGACTTATTACTCTGAAATAAGTGAAATTTCTGCAATTTTGCCCCAAAATAAGGGAAATTTCTGCCTTTTTGCCCCCAAATAAGAAGAATTTCAGCCTTTTTACCTCAAAATAAGGGGAATTTCTGCATTTTTGCCACAAAATATTAGGAATTTCTGCCTTTTTTCCCCAAAATAAGGAAAATTTCTGCCTTTTTTTTGAAATAAGTGAAATTTCTGCAATTGTGCCCCAAAATAAGTGAAATTTCTGCAATTTTGCCTCAAAATAAGGGAAATTTCTGGAATTTTGCCCCAAATAAGTGGAATTTCTGAGTTTTGCGCCAAAATAAATAGAATTTCTGTCTTTTTGCCCCATCATATATGGAATTTCTGCTTTTTTGCCCCACAATTAGGGGAATTTCTGCAATTTTGCTTCAAAATAGGGGGAATTTCTGCCTTTTTGCCCGAAATCAAGAAGAATGCATACCTTTTTGCCATTAAAAAGGGAAATTTCTTCATTTTTGCTCTAAAATAAGGGGAATTTCTGCCTTTTTGCCCGAAAATAAAGGGTATGTATACCTTTTTGCCATAAAGAAAGAGAATTTCTTCATTTTTACCCCAAAATAAGGGGATTTTCTGCCTTTTTGACTCAAAATAAGTGCAATTTCTGACTTTTCTCCAAAAATAAACGGAATTTCTGTCATTTTGCCTTAAAATAAGGGGAATTTCTGACTTTTTGCCCTGAAATAAGTAAAATTTCTAAAATTTTACCCCAAAATAAGGGAAATGTCTGCTTTTTGCCCCAAAATAAGGGGAATTTCTGCTTTTTTCCCTCTAAATAAGTGGAATTTCTGTTTTTTTCTCCCAAAACAAAGGGAATTTCTGTCTTTTTTCCCTCAAAATAAAGAAAATTTCTGACTTATTACTCTGAAATAAGTGAAATTTCTGCAATTTTGCCCCAAAATAAAAGAAATTTCTGCCTTTTTGCCACAAAATAACGACAATTTCTGTCTTTTTGCCCAAAATAAAGGAAATTTCTGCCTTTTTGCCCCCAAATAAGGGGAATTTCAGCCTTTTTACCTCAAAATAAGAGGAATTTCTGCATTTTTGCCACAAAATATTAAAAATTTCTGCCATTGTGCTCTAAAATACGGAAAATTTCTGCCTTTTTTCCCTGAAATAAATGAAATTTCTGCAATTTTGCCCCAAAATAAGTGAAATTTCTGCAATTTTGCCCCCAAATAAGGGAAATTTCTGGAATTTTGCCCCAAAATAAGTGGAATTTCTGCAGTTTAACCCCAAAATAAGGGGAAGTTCTGCGTTTTTGCCCCAAAATTAGGGGAATTTCTGCAATTTTGTTCCAAAATACGGGGAATTTCTGCCTTTTTTCCCGAAAATAAAGGGAATGTATACCTTTTTGCCATGAAAAAGAGAATTTCTTCATTTTTACCCCAAATAAGGGGATTTTCCGCCTTTTTGACTCAAAATAAGTGCAATTACTGACTTTTCCCCAAAAATAAACGGAATTTCTGTCTTTTTGCCTTAAAATAAGGAGAATTTCTGACTTTTTGCCCTGAAATAAGTAAAATTTTTAAAATTTTTCCCCAAAATAAGGGAAATGTCTGCTTTCTTCCCCAAAATAAGAGGAATTTCATCTTTTTTCCCTCTAAATAAGTGGAATTTCTTTCTTTTTCCCCCAAAACAAAGGGAATTTCTGTCTTTTTTGCCTCAAAATAAGGAAAATTTCTGACTTTTTACTCTGAAATAAGTGAAATTTCTGCAATTTTGCCTCAAAATAAAAGAAATTTCTGCCTTTTTTCCACAAAATGAGGAGAATTTCTGTCTTTTTGCTCCAAATTAAGGGAAATTTCTGCCTTTTTGCCCCCAAATAAGGGGAATTTCAGCCTTTTTACCTCAAAATAAGGGGAATTTCTGCATTTTTGCCACAAAATATTAAAAATTTCTGCCATTGTGCTCTAAAACGGAAAATTTCTGCTTTTTTCTCTGAAATAAATGAAATTTCTGCAATTTTTCCCAAAAATAAGAAATATTTCTGCCTTTTTTCTCTGAAATAAGTAAAATTTCTGCAATTTTGCCCCAAAATAAGTGAAATTTCTGCAATTTTGCCCCAAAATAAGGGAATTTCTGGAATTTTGCCCCAAAATATGTGAAATTTCTGAGTTTTGCCCCAAAATAAGGAGAATTTCTGTCTTTTTGTCCCAACATATAGGAAATTTCTGCCTTTTGGCCCCACAATTAGGGGAATTTCTGCAATTTTGCTCCAAAATATGGGGAATTTCTGTTTTTTTCCTGAAAATAAGGGGAATGTATACTTTTTGCTACAAAAAAAAAATTTCTTCATTTTTGCCCCAAAATAAGAGGAATTTCTGCCTTTTTACCTCAAAATAAGTAAAATTTCTGTCTTTTTACACCAAAATAAATGGAATTTCTGTCTTTTTGCTCCAAAATAAAAGGAATTTTTGAATTATGCCCTGAAATAAGTGAAATTTCTGCATTTTTGCCCCAAAATAAAGAAATTTTTTCCTTTTTGTCACAAAAAAGGAATTTCTGTTTTTTGGCCCCAAAATAAGGAAAATTTCAGCCTTTTTTCCCCCAAGTAAGGGGGAATTTCAGCCTTTTTAGCTCAAAATATGGGGAATTTCTGCATTTTTTCCACAAAATATTAAGGATTTCTGCCATTGTTCTCTAAAATACGGAAAATTTCTGCTTTTTTTCCCTGAAATAAGTGAAATTTCTGAAATTTTGCCCCAAAATAAGTGAAATTTCTGCAATTTTGCCCCAAAATATGTGAAATTTCTGTAATTTTGCCCCAAAATAAGGGAAATTTCTTGAATTTTGCCCCAAAATAAGTAAAATTTCTGAGTTTTGCCCCAAAATAAAGAGAATTTCTGTCCTTTTGCCCCAACATATAAGGAATTTTTCATTTTTGCCCCACAATTAGAAGAATTTCTGAAATTTTGCTGCAAAATACGGGGAATTTCTGCCTTTTTGCCCGAAAATAAGAAGAATGCATATCTTTTTGCCATAAAAAAGGGAAATTTTTTCAGGTTTGCCCCAAAATAAGAGGAATTTCTGCCTTTTTACCTCAAAATAAGTGAAATTTCTGCCTTTTTACCCAAAAATAAACGGAATTTTTGTCTTTTTGCCCAAAAATAAAAGGAATTTTTGAATTATGCCCTGTAATAAGTGAAATTTCTGCAATTTTGCCCCAAAATAAGGGAAATTTCTGCCTTTTTGCCCCTAAATAAGGGGAATTTCAGGCTTTTTAACCTCAAAATAAGGGAAATTTCTGCATTTTTGCCAAAAAATATTAGGAATTTCTGCCTTTTTTCCACAAAATAAGGAAAATTTCTGTCTTTTTTTTTTGAAAGAAGTGAAATTTCTGCAATTGTGCCCCAAAATAAGTGAAATTTCTTCAATTTTGCACCAAAATAAGGGAAATTTCTGGAATTTTGCTCCAAATAAGTGGAATTTCTGAGTTTTGCCCCAAAATAAAGAGAATTTCTGTCTTTTTGCCCCAACATATAGGGAATTTCTGCTTTTTTGCTTCACAATTAGGGGAATTTCTGCAATTTTGCTCCAAAATAGGGGGAATTTCTGCCTTTTTGCCCGAAAATAAGAAGAATGCATATCTTTTTGCCATAAAAAAGGGAAATTTTTTCAGGTTTGCCCAAAAATTAGAGGAATTTCTGCCTTTCTACCTCAAAATAAGTGATATTTCTGCCTTTTTACCCAAAAATAAACGAAATTTCTGTCTTTTTGCCCCAGAATAAAAGGAATTTTTGAATTATGCCTTGAAATAAGTGAAATTTCTGAAATTTTGCCCCAAAATAAAAGAAATTTCTGCCTTTTTGCCACAAAATAACGACAATTTCTGTCTTTTTGCACCAAAATAAAGGAAATTTCTGCCTTTTTGCCCCCAAATAAGGGGAATTTCAGCCTTTTTACCTCAAAATAAGGAGAATTTCTGCATTTTTACCACAAAATAACAACAATTTCTGCCTTTTGCCCCAAAATAAAGGAAATTTCTGCCTTTTTGCCCCCAAATAAGGGGAATTTCAGCCTTTTTACCTCAAAATGAGGGGAATTTCTGCATTTTTGCCCCAATATATGGGAAATTTCTGCCTTTTGCACAAAATAAGAAAAATTTCTGCAATTTTGTACCAAAATAAAAGAAATTTCTGCCTTTTTGCCCCAAAATAAGAAAATTTCTGCTTTTTTTCCCTGAAATAAGTGAAATTTCTGCAATTTTGCCCCAAAATAAGAGAAATTTCTGCAATTTTGCCCCAAAATAAGGGAAATTTCTGGAATTTTGCCCAAAAATAAGTGTAATTTCTGAGTTTTGTACCAAAATAAGGAGAATTTCTGTCTTTGTACCCCAACATATAGGGAATTTCTGCCTTTTTGCCCCACAATTAAGGGATTTCTGCAATTTTGCTCCAAAATACGGGAAATTTCTGCCTTTTTGCCCGAAAATAAGAAGAATGCATACCTTTTTGCCATAAAAACGGGAAATTTCTTCATTTTTGCTCCAAAATAAGGGGAATTTCTGCTATTTTGCCTCTAAATAAGTGGAATTTCTGTCTTTTTCCCCCAAAACAAAGGTAATTTCTGTCTTTTTTGCCCCAAAATAAGGAAAATTTCTGACTTATTACCCTGAAATAAGTGAAATTTCTGCAATTTTGCCCCAAAATAACGGAAATTTCTGCCTTTTTGCCCCCAAATAAGGGGAATTTTAGCCTTTTTACCTCAAAATAAGGAGAATTTCTGCATTTTTGCCACAAAATATTAGGAATTTCTGCCTTTTTGCCCCAAAATAAGGAAAATTTCTGCCTTTTTTCTCTGAAATAAGTGAAATTTCTGCAATTTTACCCCAAAATAAGTGAAATTTCTGCCTTTTTGCCCCCAAATAAGGGGAATTACAGCCTTTTTATTTTAAAATAAGGGGAATTTCTGCAGTTTTGCCACAAAATATGGGAAATTTCTGCCTTTTTGCCACAAAATAAAAAAAATTTCTGCAATTCTGTACCAAAATAAAAGAAGTTTCTAAAATTTTGCCCTAAAATAAGGGAAATTTCTGATTTTTTGCCCCGAAGTAAGGAGAATTTCTGTATTTTTGCCCCAAAATAAAGGGAATTTCTTCCTTTTTGCCCCAAAATTAGGGGAGTTTATGCAATTTTTGCTCAAAATACAGGGAATTTCTGCCTCTTTTCCTGAAAATAAGGAGAACTTCTGCCGATTTGCCCCAATTAAAAGGAATTTCTGCATTTTTGCCCCAATATTAGGGGAATTTTTGCAATTTTGCTCCAAAATAGGGGGATTTTCTACATTTTTGCCCACAAACAAGGGAAATTTCTGCAATTTTATCCCAAAATAAGGGAAATTTCTGCGTTTTTGCCCTTAAATAAAGGGAATTTCTGCCTTTTTCCCTGAATTATGTGAAATGTCTGCAATTTTACCTCAAAATAAGGTGAATATCTGCCTTTTTGCCCCAAATAATTGGGAATTTCTGCATTTTGCCCTAAAATAAGAAAAATTTTTGCTATTTTTCTCTGAAATAAATGAAATTTCTGCAATTTTGCCTTAAAATAAAAGAAATTTCTGCAATTTTCCCCATAATAAAGGAATTTTCTGCAATATTACCCCAAAATAAAGGGAATTTCTGTTTTATGTTCCCAAATAAGGGAAATTTCTGCAATTTTGCCCTAAAATAAGGGTTATTTCTGTCTTTTGCCCCAAAATAAAGGGAATTTCTGCCTTTTTGCCCCAAAATAAAGAAAATTACTGCATGTTTTACCTCAAAATTAGGTGAATTTCTGCAATTTTGGTCCAAAATATGGGGATTTTCTGCCTTTTTGGCCGAAAATAAGAAGAATGCATACCTTTTTGCCATAAAAAAGGAAAATTTCTTCATTTTTGCTCCAAAATAAGGGGAATTTCTGCTTTTTTGCCTATAAATAAGTGGAATTTCTGTTTTTTTCCCCCAAAACAAAGGTAATTTCTGTCTTTTTTTGCCCCAAAATAAGGAAAATTTCTGACTTATTACCCAGAAATAAGTGAAATTTCTGCAATTTTGCCCCAAAATAAGGGAAATTTTTGCCTGTTTGCCCCCAAATAAGGAAAATTATAGCCTTTTTACCTCAAAATAAGGGGAATTTCTGCATTATTGCCACAAAATATTAGGAATTTCTGCCTTTTTGCTCCAAAATAATGAAAATTTCTGCCTTTTTTTTCCTGAAATAAGTGAAATTTCTGCAATTTTACCCCAAAATAAGTGTAATTTCTGCCTTTTTGCCCCCAAATAAAAGGAATTTCAGCCTTTTTACCTCAAAATAAGGGGAATTTCGGCATTTTTTCCCCAAAATATGGGAAATTTCTGCCTTTTTGCCACAAAATAATAAAAATTTCTGCAATTCTGTACCAAAATAAAGAAATTTCTAAAATTTTGCCCCAAAATAAGGGAAATTTCTGATTTTTTTGCCCCGAAATAAGAAGAATTTCTGTATTTTTGCCCCAAAATAAAGGGAATTTCTGCCTTTTTGCCCCAAAATTAGGGGAGTTTCTGCAATTTTTCTTCAAAGTACAGGGAATTTCTGCCTTTTTTCCTGAAAATAAGGGGAACTTCTGCCGATTTGCCCCAAATAAAGGGTATTTCTGCATTTTTGACCCAATATTAGGGGAAGTTTGGCAATTTCGCTCCAAAATATGGGGATTTTCTGCCTTTTTGCCCACAAACAAGGGTAATTTCTGCAATTGTATTCCAAAATAAGGGGAATTTCTGCCTTTTTGCCTTCAAATAAGGGGAATTTCTGCCTTTTGCCCTGAAATATGTGAAATGTCTGCAATTTTACCCTAAAATAAGGTGAATTTCTGCCTTTTTGCCCCAAAATAATATGAATTTCTGCATTTTGCCCTAAAATAAGATAAATTTTTGCTATTTTTCTCTAAAATAAATGAAATTTCTGCAATTTTGCCTTAAAATAAAAGAAATTTCTGCAATTTTTCCCCATAATAAAGGAATTTTCTGCAATATTGCCCCAAAATAAAGGGAATTTCTGTTTTTTGTCCCCAAATAAGGGAAATTTCTGCAATTTTGCCCTAAAATAAGGGTTATTTCTGCCTTTTGCCCCAAAATAAAGGGAATTTTTGCCTTTTTGCCCCGAAATAAAGAAAATTACTGCATGTTTTACCCCAAAATTAAGTGAACTTCTGCAATTTTGCTCCAAAAAATGGGGATTTTCTGCCGTTTTCGCCGAAAATAAAGGGAATTTCTGCCATTTTGCCGCGAAATAAGTGAAATTTCTGCAGTTTTACCACAAAATAAAGGAAGTTCTGCGTTTTTGCCACAAAATTAAGGGAATTTCTGCAATTTTGCTCCAAAATACGGGGAATTTCTGCCTTTTTCCGGAAAATAAAGGGAATGTATACCTTTTTGCCATAAAAATAGGGAAATTCCTTCATTTTTACCCCAAAATAAAACGATTTTCCACCATTTTGACTCAAAATAAGTGCAATTTCTGACTTTTCCCCAAAAATAAACGGAATTTCTGTCTTTTTGCCCCAAAATGAGGGGAATTTCTGACTTTTTGCCCTGAAATAAATTAAATTTCTAATATTTTTACCTAAAATAAGGGAAATGTCTGCTTTTTGCCCCAAAATAAGGGGAATTTCTGCCTTTTTGCCCCCAAATAAGGGGAATTTCAGCCTTTTTACCTCAAAATAAAGGGAATTTCTGCATTTTTGCCACAAAATATGGGAAATTTCTGCCTTTTTGCCCCAAAATAAGAATAATTTCTACAATTTTGTACCAAAATAAAAGAAATTTTAACCTTTTTGCCCCCAAATAAGAAAATTTTTGTTCTTTTTCTGAAATAAGTGAAATTTCTGCAATTTTTCACCAAAATAAATGAAATTTCTGCAATTTTGCCCCAAATAAGTGAAATTTCTAGAATTTTGCCACAAAATAAGTGGAATTTATGAGTTTTCTCCCAAAATAAGAAGAATTTCTGTCTTTTTGCCCCAACATACAGGGAATTTCAGCCTTTTTGCCCCACAATTAGAGAAATTTCTGCAATTTTGCTCCAAAATACGGTGAATTTCTGCTTTTTAGCCCGAAAATAAAGGGAATGTATACCTTTTGCCACAAAAATAGGAAATTTCTTAATTTTTGCCCCAAAATAAGAGGAATTTCTGCCTTTTTACCTCAAAATAAGTGAAATTTTTGCCTTTTAACCCAAAAATAAACGGAATTTTTGTCTTTTTGCCCAAAAATAAGGGAAATTTCTGTCTTTTTGCCCCATAATAAGAGAAATCTCTGCCTTTTTGCCCCCAAATAAGGGGTATTTTAGCATTTTTACCTAAAAATAAAAGGAATTTCTGCATTTTTGCCACAAAATATTAAGAATATCTGCCATTGTGCTCCAAAATACGAAAAATTTCTGCCTTTTTTTCCTGAAATAAGTGAAATTTCTGCAATTTTGCACCAAAATAAGTGAAATTTTTGCAACTTTGCCCCAAAATAAGGGAAATTTCTGGAATTTTGCCCCAAAATAAGTGGAATTTCTGAGTTTTGCCCCAAAATAAGGAGAATTTCTGTCTTTTTGCCCCAACATATAGGGAATTTCTGCCTTTTTGCCCCACAATTAGGGGAATTTCTGCAATTTTGCTCCAAAATACGGGGAATTTCTGCCTTTTTGCCCAAAAATAAGAAGAATGCATACCTTTTTGCCATAAAAAAGGGAAATTTCTTTATTTTTGCCCCAAAATAAGGGGAATTTCTGCTTTTTTCCCCCTAAATAAGTGGAATTTCTGTTTTTTCCCCCAAAACAAAGGGAATTTCTGTCTTTTTTGCCCCAAAATAAGGAAAATTTCTGACTTGTTACTCTGAAATAAGTGAAATTTCTGCAATTTTGCCCCAAAATAAGGGAAATTTCTGCTTTTTTCCCACAAATAAGGGGAATTTCAGCCTTTTTACCTCAAAATAAGAGGAATTTCTGCATTTTTGCCACAAAATATTAGGAATTTCTGCCTTTTTTCCCCAAAATAAAAAAAAATTCTGCCTTTTTTCCCTGAAATAAGTGAAATTTCTGCAATTTTGCCCCAAATAAGTGAAATTTCTGTAATTTTGCCCCAAAATAAAAAAAATTTCTGCCTTTTTCCCCTAGAATAAAAGGAATTTTTGAATTATGCCTTGAAATAAGTGAAATTTCTGCAATTTTGCCCCAAAATAAAAGAAATTTCTGCCTTTTTGCCACAAAATAAGGAGAATTTCTGTCTTTTTGCCCCAAAATAAGGGAAATTTCTGCATTTTGCCCCCAAATAAGGGGAATTTCAGCTTTTTTACCTCAAAATAAGGGGAATTTCTGCATTTTTGCCACAAAATATTAAAAATTTCTGCCATTGTGCTCTAAAATACGGAAAATTTCTGCCTTTTTTCCCTGAAATAAATGAAATCTCTGCAATTTTGCCCCAAAATAAGTGAAATTTCTGCAATTTTAGCCAAAAATAAGGGAAATTTCTGGAATTTTGTCCCAAAATAAGTGGAATTTCTGAGTTTTGCCCCAAAATAAAGAGAATTTCTGTCTTTTTGTCCCAACATATAGGGAATTTCTGCCTTTTTGCCCCAAAATTAGGGGAATTTCTTCAATTTTGCTCCAAAATACGGAGAATTTCTTCTTTTTTGCCTGAAAATAAGGGGAATGTATACTTTTTGCCACAAAAAAGGGAAATTTCTTAATTTTTGCCCCAAAATAAGAGGAATTTCTGCCTTTTTAGCTCAAAATAAGTAAAATTTCTGTGTTTGTACACCAAAATAAATGGAATTTCTGTCTTTTTGCTCTAAAATAAAAGGAATTTTTGAATTATGCCCTGAAATAAGTGAAATTTCTGCAATTTTGCCCCAAGATGAAAGAAATTTCTTCCTTTTTATCACAAAAAAGTAATTTCTGTATTTTTGCCCCCAAATAAGAGGGAATTTCAGCCTTTTTAGCTCAAAATATGGGGAATTTCTGCATTTTTGCCCCAAAATATTAAGGATTTCTGCCATTGTTCTCTAAAATACTGAAAATTTCTGCCTTTTTTTCCTGAAATAAGTGAAATTTCTGCAATTTTGCCACAAAATAAGTGAAATTTCTGCAATTTTGGCCCAAAATAAGGGAAATTTCTGGAATTTTGCCCCAAAATAAGTAGAATTTCTGAGTTTTGCCCCAAAATAAGAAGAATTTCTGATATTTTGCCCCAAAACATAAAGAATTTTTGCATTTTTGCATAAAAATTAGAAGAATTTCTGCAATTTTGCTTAAAAATACGGGGAATTTCTGCTTTTTTGCCCGAAAATAAGGGGAATGTATAACTTTTGCCACAAAATAGGGAAATTTCTTCATTTTTGCCCCAAAATAATAGGAATTTCAGCCTTTTTACCTCAAAATAAGTTAAATTTCTGCTCTTTTACCCAAAAATAAACGGAATTTCTTTCTTTTTGCCCAAAAATAAAAGGAATTTTTAAATTATGCCCTGAAATAAGTGAAATTTCTGCAATTTTGCCCCAAAATAAAAGAAATTTCTTTCTTTTTGCCACAAAATAAGGTGTATTTTTGTCTTTTTGCCGCAAAATAAGGGAAATTTCTGCCTTTTTGCCCCCAAAAAAGGGGAATTTCAGGCTTTTTACCTCAAAATAAGGGGGATTTCTGCATTTTTGCCACAAAATATTAAGATTTTCTGCCATTGTGCTCCAAAGTATGGAAAATTTCTGACTTTTTTCACTTAAATAAGTGAAATTTCTGCAATTTCCCCCAAAATAAGGGAAATTTCTGGAAATTTGGCCCAAAATAAGTGAAATTTCTGAGTTTTCCCCAAAAATAAAGAGAATTTCTGTCTTTTTGCCCCAACATATAGCGAATTTCTGCATTTTTGCCACACAATTAGGGGAATTTCTTCAATTTTGCTCCAAAATACGGGGATTTTCAGCCTTTTTCGCCGAAAATAAGGGGAATTTCTGCCATTTTGCCGTGAAATAAGTGAAATTTCTGCAGTTTTACCTTAAAATAAGGGGAAGTTCTTCGTTTTTGCCCCAAAATTGGGGGAATATCTGCAATTTTGCTCCAAAATACGAGGAATTTCTGCATTTTTGCCCGAAAATAAAGGGAATGTATACCTTTTTGCCATAAAAAAAGAGAATTTTTTCATTTTTACCTTAAAATAAGGGGATTTTCTGCCTTTTAGACTCAAAATAAGTGCAATTTCTGACTTTTCCCCCAAAATAAACGGAATTTCTGTCTTTTTGCCTTAAAATAAGGGGAATTACTTACTTTTTGCCCTGAAATAAGTAAAATTTCTAAAATTTTTTCCAAAATAAGGGAAATGTCTGCTTTTTGCCCCAAAATAAGGGGAATTTCTGCTTTTTTTCCTCTAAATAAGTGGAATTTCTGTCTTTTCCCCCCAAAACAAAGGGAATTTCTGTCTTTTTTGCCTCAAAATAAGGAAAATTTCTGACTTATTACTCTGAAATAAGTGAAATTTCTGCAATTTTGCCCCAAAATAAGGGAAATTTCTGCCTTTTTGCCCCCAAATAAGGTTAATTCCAGCATTTTTACCTCAAAATAAGAGGAATTTCTGCATTTTTGCCAAAAAATATTAAAAATTTCTGCCATTGTGCTCTAAAATACGGAAAATTTCTTCCTTTTTTCCCTAAAATAAATGAAATTTCTGGAATTTTGCCAAAAATAAGTGGAATTTCTGAGTTTTGCCCCAAAATAAAGAGAATTTCTGTCTTTTTGTCCCAACATATAGGGAATTTCTGCCTTTTTGCCCCAAAATAAGGGGAATTTCTGCAATTTTGCTCCAAAATACAGGGAATTTCTTCTTTTTTGCCTGAAAATAAGTGGAATGTATACTTTTATCACAAAAAAGGGAAATTTCTTAATTTTTGCCCCAAAATAAGAGGAATTTCTGCTTTTTTACATCAAAATAAGTAAAATTTTTGTGTTTTTACATTAAAATAAATGGAATTTCTGTCTTTTTGCTCCAAAATAAAAGAAATTTTTGAATTATGCCCTGAAATAAGTGAAATTTCTGCAATTTTGCCCCAAGATAAAAGAAATTTTTTCCTTTTTATCACAAAAAGGAATTTCTGTCTTTTTGCCCCAAAATAAGGGAAATTTCAGCCTTTTTGCCCCCAAATAAGGGGGAATTTCAGCCTTTTTAGCTCAAAATATGGGGAATTTCTGCATTTTTGCCACAAAATATTAAGGATTTCTGCCATTGTTCTCTAAAATACGGAAAATTTCTGCTTTTTTTCCCTGTAATAAGTGAAATTTCTGCAATTTTGACCCAAAATAAGTGAAATTTCTGCAATTTTGGCCCAAAATAAGGGAAATTTCTGGAATTTTGCCCCAAAATAAGTAGTATTTCTGAGTTTTGCCCCAAAATAAGAAGAATTTCTGTCTTTTTGCCCCAACACATTAAGAATTTTTGCATTTTTGACCCAAAATTAGAAGAATTTCTGCAATTTTGCTTCAAAATATGGGGAATTTCTGCTTTTTTGCCCGAAAATAAGGGGAATGTATAACTTTTGCCACAAAATAGGGAAATTTCTTCATTTTTGCCACAAAATAAGATGAATTTCTGCCTTTTTACCTCAAAGTAAGTAAAATTTCTGCCTTTTTACCCAAAAATAAACGGTATTTCTGTCTTTTTGCCCAAAAATAAAAGGAATTTTTGAATTATGCCCTGAAATAAGTGAAATTTCTGCAATTTTGCCCCAAAATAAAAGAAATTTCTTTCTTTTTGCCACAAAATAAGGGGAATTTCTGTCTTTTTGCCCCAAAATAAGGGAAATTTCTGCCTTTTTGCCCCCCAAAAAGGGGAATTTCAGGTTTTTTACCTCAAAATAAGGGGAATTTCTGAATTTTTGCCACAAAATATTAAGAATTTGTGCAATTGTGCTCCAAAGTATGGAAAACTTCTGATTTTTTCTCTTAAATAAGTGAAATTTCTGCAATTATGCCCCAAAATAAGTGAAATTTCTGCAATTTTGCCCCAAAATAACGGAAATTTCTGGAATTTTGGCCCAAAATAAGTGAAATTTCTGAGTTTTCCTCCAAAATAAGGAAAATTTCTGTCTTTTTGCCCCAACATATAGAAAATTTCTGCATTTTTGCCCCACAATTAGGGGAATTTCTGCAATTTTGCTCCAAAATACGGGGATTTTCAGCCTTTTTCGCCGATAATTAGGGGAATTTCTGCCATTTTGCCGCGAAATAAGTGAAATTTCTGCAGTTTTACCCCAAAATAAGGTAAGTTCTGCGTTTTTGCCCCAAAATTAGGGGAATTTCTGCAATTTTGCTCCAAAATACGGGGAATTTCTGCATTTTTGCCCGAAAATAAAGGGAATGTATACCTTTTTGCCATAAAAAAAGAGAATTTCTTCATTTTTACCCCAAAATAAAAGGATTTTCCGCCTTTTTGACACAAAATAAGTGCAATCTCTGACTTTTCCCCAAAAATAAACGGAATTTCTGTCTTTTTGCCTAAAAATAAGGGGAATTTCTGACTTTTTGCCCTGAAACAAGTAAAATTTCTGAAATATTTTTCCAAAATAAGGGAAATGTCTGCTTTTTGCCCCAAAATAAGGGGAATTTTTGCTTTTTTCCCTATAAATAAGTGGAATTTCTTTCTTTTTTTCCCAAAACAAAGGGAATTTCTGTCTTTTTTGCCTCAAAATAAGGAAAATTTCCGACTTATTACTCTGAAATAAGTAAAATTTTTGCAATTTTGCCCCAAAATAAGGGAAATTTCTGCCTTTTTGCCCCCAAATAAGGGGAATTTCAGCCTTTTTACCTCAAAAAAGGGGGAATTTCTACATTTTTGCCACAAAATATTAGGAATTTCTGCCTTTTTTCCCCAAAATAAAAAAAATTTCTGCCTTTTTTTTGAAATAAGTGAAATTTCTGTAATTGTGCCCCAAAATAAGTGAAATTTCTGCAATTTTGCCCCAAAATAAGGGAAATTTCTGGAATTTTGCTCCAAATAAGTGGAATTTCTGAGTTTTGCCCCAAAATAAAAAGAATTTCTGTCTTTTTGCCCCAACATATAGGAAATTTCTGCTTTTTTGCCCACAATTAGGGGAATTTCTGCAATTTTGCTTCAAAATAGGGGGAATTTCTGCTTTTTTGCTTGAAAATAAGAAGAATGCATATCTTTTTGCCATAAAAAAGGGAAATTTTTTTAGTTTTGCCCCAAAATAAGAGGAATTTCTGCCTTTCTACCTCAAAATAAGTGAAATTTCTGCCTTTTAACCAAAAATAAATGAAATTTCTGTCTTTTTGCCCCAGAATAAAAGGAATTTTTTAATTATGCCTTGAAATAAGTGAAATTTCTGCAATTTTGCCCCAAAATAAAAGAAATTTCTGCCTTTTTGCCACAAATAAGGAGAATTTCTGTATTTTTGCCCCAAATTAAGGAAAATTTTTGCCTTTTTGTTCCCAAATAAGGGGAATTTCAGCCTTTTTACCTCAAAATAGAAGAAATTTCTGCATTTTTGCCACAAAATATTAAAAATTTCTGCCATTGTGCTCTAAAATATGGAAAATTTCTGCCTTTTTTCCCTGAAATAAATGAAATTTCTGCAATTTTGCCCCAAAATAAGTGAAATTTCTGCAATTTTGCCCCATAATAAGGGAAATTTCTGGAATTTTGCCCCAAAATAAGTGGAATTTATGCAGTTTTACCCCAAAATAAGGGGAAGTTCTGCGTTTTTGCCCCAAAATTAGGGGAATTTCTGCAATTTTGCTCCAAAATACGGGGAATTTCTACCTTTTTGCCCGAAAATAAAAGAAATGTATACCTTTTTGCCATAAAGAAAAAGAATTTCTTCATTTTTACCCCAAAATAAGGGGATTTTCCGCTTTTTTGACTCAAAATAAGTGCAGTTTCTGACTTTTCCCCAAAAATAAACGGAATTTCTCTCTTTTTGCCTTAAAATAAGGGGAATTTCTGACTTTTTGCCCTGAAATAAGTAAAATTTCTAAAATTTTTCCCAAAAATAAGGAAAATGTCTGCTTTTTGCCCCAAAATAAGGGGAATTTCTGCTTTTTTCCATCTAAATAAGTGGAATTTCTGTCTTTTTCTTCCAAAACAAAGGGAATTTCTGTCTTTTTTGCCTTAAAATAAGGAAAATTTCTGACTTATTACTCTGAAATAAGTGAAATTTCTGCAATTTTGCCCCAAAATAAAAGAAATTTCTGCCTTTTTGCCACAAAATAAAAAGAATTTCTGTCTTTTTGCCCCAAAATAAAGGAAATTTCTGCCTTTTGGCCGCCAAATAAGGGGAATTTCAGCATTTTTACCTCAAAATAAGGGGAATTTCTGCATTTTTGCCACAAAATATTAAAAATTTCTGCCATTGTGCTCTAAAATACGGAAAATTTCTGCCTTTTTTCTCTAAAATAAATGAAATTTCTGCAATTTTGCCCCCAAATTAGTGAAATTTCTGCAATTTTGCCCAAAAATAAGGGAAATTTCTGGAATTTTGCCCCAAAATAAGTGGAATTTCTGAGTTTTGCCCGAAAATAAGGAGAATTTCTGTCTTTTTGTCCCAACATATAGGGAATTTCTGCCTTTTTGCCCCACAATTAGGGAAATTTCTGCAATTTTGCTCCAAAATACGGGGAATTTCTGCTTTTTTGCCTGAAAATAAGGGGAATGTATACTTTTTGCCACAAAAAAAGGAAATTTCTTCATTTTTGCCCCAAAATAAGAGGAATTTCTGCCTTTTTACCTCAAAATAAGTAAAATTTCTGTCTTTTTACCCCAAAATAAATGGAATTTCTCTTTTTTTGCTCCAAAATAAAAGGAATTTTTGAATTATGCCCTGAAATAAGTGAAATTTCGGCAATATTGCCCCAAAATAAAAGAAATTTCTTCCTTTTTATCACAAAAAAGGAATTTCTGTCTTTTTGCCCCAAAATAAGGGAAATTTAAGCCTTTTTGCCCCCAAATAAGAGGAAATTTCAGCCTTTTTAGCTCAAAATATGGGGAATTTCTGCATTTTTGCCACAAAATATTAAAAATTTCTGCCATTGTGCTCTAAAATACGGAAAATTTCTGCCTTTTTTTCCTGAAATAAGTGAAATTTCTGCAATTTTGCCCCAAAATATGTGAAATTTTTGTAATTTTGCACCAAAATAAGGGAAATTTCTGGAATTTTGCCCCAAAATAAGTAGAATTTCTGAGTTTTGCCCCAAAATAAAAAGAATTTCTTTCTTTTTCCCCAACATATAAGGAATTTTTGCATTTTTGCCCCACAATTAGAAGAATTTCTGCAATTTTGCTCCAAAATACGGGGAATTTCTGCTTTTTTGCCCGAAAATAAGGGGAATGTATATCTTTTGCCACAAAATAGGGAAATTTCATTTTTGCCCCAAAATAAGAGGAATTTCTGCCTTTTTACCTCAAAATAAGTGAAATTTCTGCCTTTTTACCCAAAAATAAATGGAATTTCTGTCTTTTTGCCCAAAAATAAAAGGAATTTTTGAATTATGCCCTGAAATAAGTGAAATTTCTGCAATTTTGCCCCAAAATAATAGAAATTTCTGCCTTTTTGCCACAAAATAAGGGGAATATCTGTCTTTTTGCCCCAAAATAAGGGAAATTTCTGCCTTTTTGCCCCCAAATAAGGGGGAATTTCAGGCTTTTTACCTCAAAATAAGGGGAATTTCTGCATTTTTGCCACAAAATATTAAGAATTTCTGCCATTGTGCTCTAAAGTATGGAAAACTTCTGCCTTTTTTCCCTTAAATAAGTGAAATTTCTGCAATTTTGCCCCAAAATAAGTGAAATTTCTGCAATTTTGCCCCAAAATAAGGAAAATTATTGGAATTTTGGCCCAAAATAAGTGAAATTTCTTAGTTTTCCCCCAAAATAAGGAGAATTTCTATCTTTTTGCCCCAACATATAGGGAATTTCTGCATTTTTGCCCCACAATTAGGGGAATTTCTGCAATTTTGCTCCAAAATACGGGGAATTTCTGCATTTTTGCCCGAAAATAAAGGGAATGTATATCTTTTTGCCTTAAAAAAAAAGAATTTCTTAATTTTTACCCCAAAATAAGGGGATTTTCCACCTTTTTGACTCAAAATAAGTGCAATTTCTGACTTTTCCCCAAAAATAAACGGAATTTCTGTCTTTTTGCCTTAAAATAAGGGGAATTTCTGAATTTTTGCCCTGAAATAAGTAAAATTTCTAAAAGTTTTTTCCAAAATAAGGGAAATGTCTGCTTTTTGCCCCAAAATAAGGGGAATTTCTAATTTTTTCCCTTTAAATAAGTGGAATTTCTGTCTTTTTCCCCCAAAACAAAGGGAATTTCTGTCTTTTTTGCCTCAAAATAAAAAAAATTTCTGACTTATTACTCTGAAATAAGTGAAATTTCTGCAATTTTGCCTCAAAATAAGGGAAATTTCTGCCTTTTTGCCCCCAAATAAGGGGAATTTCATCCTTTTTACCTCAAAATAAGAGGAATTTGTGCATTTTTGTCACAAAATATTAGGAATTTCAGCCTTTTTTCCCCAAAATAAGGAAAATTTCTGCCTCTTTTTTGAAATAAGTGAAATTTCTGCAATTGTGCCCCAAAATAAGTGAAATTTCTGCAATTTTGCCCCAAAATAAGGGAAATTTCTGGAATTTTGCACCAAATAAGTGGAATTTCTGATTTTTTCCCCAAAATAAGTAGAATTTCTGTCTTTTGCCCCAACATATAGGGAATGTCTGCCTTTTTGCCCCACAATTAGGGGAATTTCTGCAATTTTGCTCAAAAATAGGGGGAATTTTGGCCTTTTTGCCCGAAAATAAGAAGAATGCATACCTTTTGCCATATAAAAGGGAAATTTCTTCATTTTTGCTCTAAAATAAGGGGAATTTCTGCTTTTTTCCCTTTAAATAAGTAGAATTTCTGTCTTTTTCCCCCAAAACAAAGGGAATTTTTGTCTTATTTGCTCCAAAATAAGGAAAATTTCTGACTTATTACCCTGAAATAAGTGAAATTTCTGCATAATTGCCCCAAAATAAGGGAAATTTCTGCCTTTTTGCCCCCAAATAAAGGGAATTTTAGCCTTTTTACCTCAAAATAAGGGGAATTTCTGCATTTTTGCCACAAAATATTAGGAATTTCTGCCTTTTTGCCCCAAAATAAGGAAAATTTCTGCCTTTTTTCCATGAAATAAGTGAAATTTCTGCCTTTTTTCCATGAAATAAGTGAAATTTCTGCAATTTTGCCCCAAAATAAGGAAAATTTCTGGAATTTTGCTCCAAATAAGTGGAATTTCTGAGTTTTGCCCCAAAATAAAAAGAATTTCTGTCTTTTTGCCCCAACATATAGGGAATTTCTGCATTTTTTCCCCAAAATTAGGGGAATTTCTGCAATTTTGCTCCAAAATAGAGGGAATTTCTGCTTTTTTGCTTGAAAATAAGAAGAATGCATATCTTTTTGCCATAAAAAAGGGAAATATTTTGAGGTTTGCCCCAAAATAAGAGGAATTTCTGCCTTTCTACCTCAAAAAATTGAAATTTCTGCATTTTTACCCAAAAATAAACGAAATTTCTGTCTTTTTGCCCCAGAATAAAAGGAATTTTTGAATTATGCCTTGAAATAAGTGAAGTTTCTGCAATTTTGCCCCAAAATAAAAGACATTTCTGCCTTTTTGCCACAAAATAAGGAGAATTTCTGTATTTTTGCCCCAAAATAAGGGAAATTTTTGCCTTTTTGTTTCCAAATAAGGGGAATTTCAGCCTTTTTACCTCAAAATAAGAGGAATTTCTGCATTTTTGCCACAAAATATTAAAAACTTCTGCCATTGTGCTCTAAAATACGGAAAATTTCTGCCTTTTTTCCCTGAAATAAATGAAATGTCTGCAATTTTGCCCCAAAATAAGTGAAATTTCTGGAATTTTGCCCCAAAATAAGTAGAATTTCTGAGTTTTGCCCCATAATAATAAGAATTTCTTTCTTTTTGCCCCAGCATATAAAGAATTTTTGCATTTTTGCCCCACAATTAGAAGAATTTCTGCAATTTTGCACCAAAATACGGAGAATTTCTGCTTTTTTGCCCGAAAATAAGGGGAATGTATATCTTTTGCCACAAAATAGGGAAATTTCTTCATTTTTGCCCAAAAATAAAAGGAATTTCTGCCTTTTTACCTCAAAATAAGTGAAATATCTGCCTTTTTACCCAAAAATAAACGGAATTTCTGTCTTTTTGCCCAAAAACAAAAGAAATTTTTGAATTATGCCCTGAAATAAGTGAAATTTCTGCAATTTTGCCCCAAAATAATAGAAATTTCTGCCTTTTTGCCACAAAATAAGGGGAATTTCTGTCTTCTTGCCCCAAAATAAGGGAAATTTCTGCATTTTTGCCCCCAAATAAGGGGGAATTTCAGGCTTTTTACCTCAAAATAAGGGGAATTTCTGCATTTTTGCCACAAAATATTAAGAATTTCTGCCATTGTGCTCCAAAGTATTGAAAACTTCTCCCTTTTTTCCCTTAAATAAGTGAAATTTCTGCAATTTTGCCCCAAAATAAGTGAAATTTCTGCAATTTTGCCCCAAAATAAAGGAAATTTTTGGAATTTTGGCCCAAAATAAGTGAAATTTCTGAGTTCTGCCCCAAAATAAGGAGAATTTCTGTCTTTTTGCCCCAACATATAGGGAATTTCTGCATTTTTGCCCCACAATTAGGGGAATTTCTGCAATTTTGCACCAAAATACGGGGAATTTCAGCCTTTTTCGCCGAAAATAAGGGGAATTTCTGCCATTTTGCCGCGAAATAAGTGAAATTTCTGCAGTTTTACCCCAAAATAAGGGGAATTTCTGCGTTTTTGCCCCAAAATTAGGGGAATTTCTGCAATTTTGCTCCAAAATACGGGGAATTTCTGCATTTTTGCCCGAAAATGAAGGGAATGTATACCTTTTTGCCTTAAAAAAAGAGAATTTCTTCATTTTTACCCCAAAATAAGGGGATTTTCCGCCTTTTTGACTCAAAATAAGTGCAATTTCTGACTTTTCCCCAAAAATAAACGGAATTTCTGTCTTTTTGCCTTAAAATAAGGGGAATTTCTGACTTTTTGCCCTGAAATAAGTAAAATTTCTAAAAGTTTTTTCCAAAATAAGGGAAATGTCTGCTTTTTGCCCCAAAATAAGGGGAATTTCTGATTTTTCCCTTTAAATAAGTGGAATTTCTGTCTTTTTCCCCCAAAACAAAGGAAATTTCTGTCTTTTTTGCCTCAAAATAAAAAAAATTTCTGACTTATTACTCTGAAATAAGTGAAATTTCTGCAACTTTGCCCCAAAATAATGGAAATTTCTGCCTTTTTGCCCCCAAATAAGGGGAATTTCAGCCTTTTTACCTCAAAATAAGAGGAATTTGTGCATTTTTGTCACAAAATATTAGGAATTTCAGCCTTTTTTCCCCAAAATAAGGAAAATTTCTCCCTCTTTTTTGAAATAAGTGAAATTTCTGCAATTGTGCCCCAAAATAAGTGAAATTTCTGCAATTTTGCCCCAAAATAAGGGAAATTTCTGGAATTTTGCACCAAATAAGTGGAATTTCTGATTTTTTCCCCAAAATAAGTAGAATTTCTGTCTTTTGCCCCAACATATAGGGAATGTCTGCCTTTTTGCCCCACAATTAGGGGAATTTCTGCAATTTTGCTCAAAAATAGGGGGAATTTTGGCCTTTTTGCCCGAAAATAAGAAGAATGCATACCTTTTGCCATATAAAAGGGAAATTTCTTCATTTTTGCTCTAAAATAAGGGGAATTTCTGCTTTTTTCCCTTTAAATAAGTAGAATTTCTGTCTTTTTCCCCCAAAACAAAGGGAATTTTTGTCTTATTTGCTCCAAAATAAGGAAAATTTCTGACTTATTACCCTGAAATAAGTGAAATTTCTGCATAATTGCCCCAAAATAAGGGAAATTTCTGCCTTTTTGCCCCCAAATAAAGGGAATTTTAGCCTTTTTACCTCAAAATAAGGGGAATTTCTGCATTTTTGCCACAAAATATTAGGAATTTCTGCCTTTTTGCCCCAAAATAAGGAAAATTTCTGCCTTTTTTCCATGAAATAAGTGAAATTTCTGCCTTTTTTCCATGAAATAAGTGAAATTTCTGCAATTTTGCCCCAAAATAAGGAAAATTTCTGGAATTTTGCTCCAAATAAGTGGAATTTCTGAGTTTTGCCCCAAAATAAAAAGAATTTCTGTCTTTTTGCCCCAACATATAGGGAATTTCTGCATTTTTTCCCCAAAATTAGGGGAATTTCTGCAATTTTGCTCCAAAATAGAGGGAATTTCTGCTTTTTTGCTTGAAAATAAGAAGAATGCATATCTTTTTGCCATAAAAAAGGGAAATATTTTGAGGTTTGCCCCAAAATAAGAGGAATTTCTGCCTTTCTACCTCAAAAAATTGAAATTTCTGCATTTTTACCCAAAAATAAACGAAATTTCTGTCTTTTTGCCCCAGAATAAAAGGAATTTTTGAATTATGCCTTGAAATAAGTGAAGTTTCTGCAATTTTGCCCCAAAATAAAAGACATTTCTGCCTTTTTGCCACAAAATAAGGAGAATTTCTGTATTTTTGCCCCAAAATAAGGGAAATTTTTGCCTTTTTGTTTCCAAATAAGGGGAATTTCAGCCTTTTTACCTCAAAATAAGAGGAATTTCTGCATTTTTGCCACAAAATATTAAAAACTTCTGCCATTGTGCTCTAAAATACGGAAAATTTCTGCCTTTTTTCCCTGAAATAAATGAAATGTCTGCAATTTTGCCCCAAAATAAGTGAAATTTCTGGAATTTTGCCCCAAAATAAGTAGAATTTCTGAGTTTTGCCCCATAATAATAAGAATTTCTTTCTTTTTGCCCCAGCATATAAAGAATTTTTGCATTTTTGCCCCACAATTAGAAGAATTTCTGCAATTTTGCACCAAAATACGGAGAATTTCTGCTTTTTTGCCCGAAAATAAGGGGAATGTATATCTTTTGCCACAAAATAGGGAAATTTCTTCATTTTTGCCCAAAAATAAAAGGAATTTCTGCCTTTTTACCTCAAAATAAGTGAAATATCTGCCTTTTTACCCAAAAATAAACGGAATTTCTGTCTTTTTGCCCAAAAACAAAAGAAATTTTTGAATTATGCCCTGAAATAAGTGAAATTTCTGCAATTTTGCCCCAAAATAATAGAAATTTCTGCCTTTTTGCCACAAAATAAGGGGAATTTCTGTCTTCTTGCCCCAAAATAAGGGAAATTTCTGCATTTTTGCCCCCAAATAAGGGGGAATTTCAGGCTTTTTACCTCAAAATAAGGGGAATTTCTGCATTTTTGCCACAAAATATTAAGAATTTCTGCCATTGTGCTCCAAAGTATTGAAAACTTCTCCCTTTTTTCCCTTAAATAAGTGAAATTTCTGCAATTTTGCCCCAAAATAAGTGAAATTTCTGCAATTTTGCCCCAAAATAAAGGAAATTTTTGGAATTTTGGCCCAAAATAAGTGAAATTTCTGAGTTCTGCCCCAAAATAAGGAGAATTTCTGTCTTTTTGCCCCAACATATAGGGAATTTCTGCATTTTTGCCCCACAATTAGGGGAATTTCTGCAATTTTGCACCAAAATACGGGGAATTTCAGCCTTTTTCGCCGAAAATAAGGGGAATTTCTGCCATTTTGCCGCGAAATAAGTGAAATTTCTGCAGTTTTACCCCAAAATAAGGGGAATTTCTGCGTTTTTGCCCCAAAATTAGGGGAATTTCTGCAATTTTGCTCCAAAATACGGGGAATTTCTGCATTTTTGCCCGAAAATGAAGGGAATGTATACCTTTTTGCCTTAAAAAAAGAGAATTTCTTCATTTTTACCCCAAAATAAGGGGATTTTCCGCCTTTTTGACTCAAAATAAGTGCAATTTCTGACTTTTCCCCAAAAATAAACGGAATTTCTGTCTTTTTGCCTTAAAATAAGGGGAATTTCTGACTTTTTGCCCTGAAATAAGTAAAATTTCTAAAAGTTTTTTCCAAAATAAGGGAAATGTCTGCTTTTTGCCCCAAAATAAGGGGAATTTCTGATTTTTCCCTTTAAATAAGTGGAATTTCTGTCTTTTTCCCCCAAAACAAAGGAAATTTCTGTCTTTTTTGCCTCAAAATAAAAAAAATTTCTGACTTATTACTCTGAAATAAGTGAAATTTCTGCAACTTTGCCCCAAAATAATGGAAATTTCTGCCTTTTTGCCCCCAAATAAGGGGAATTTCAGCCTTTTTACCTCAAAATAAGAGGAATTTGTGCATTTTTGTCACAAAATATTAGGAATTTCAGCCTTTTTTCCCCAAAATAAGGAAAATTTCTCCCTCTTTTTTGAAATAAGTGAAATTTCTGCAATTGTGCCCCAAAATAAGTGAAATTTCTGCAATTTTGCCCCAAAATAAGGGAAATTTCTGGAATTTTGCACCAAATAAGTGGAATTTCTGAGTTTTTCCCCAAAATAAGGAGAATTTCTGTCTTTTGCCCCAACATATAGGGAATGTCTGCCTTTTTGCCCCACAATTAGGGGAATTTCTGCAATTTTGCTCAAAAATAGGGGGAATTTTGGCCTTTTTGCCCGAAAATAAGAAGAATGCATACCTTTTGCCATATAAAAGGGAAATTTCTTCATTTTTGCTCTAAAATAAGGGGAATTTCTGCTTTTTTCCCTTTAAATAAGTAGAATTTCTGTCTTTTTCCCCCAAAACAAAGGGAATTTTTGTCTTATTTGCTCCAAAATAAGGAAAATTTCTGACTTATTACCCTGAAATAAGTGAAATTTCTGCATAATTGCCCCAAAATAAGAGAAATTTCTGCCTTTTTGCCCCCAAATAAAGGGAATTTCAGCCTTTTTACCTCAAAATAAGGGGAATTTCTGCATTTTTGCCACAAAATATTAGGAATTTCTGCCTTTTTGCCCCAAAATAAGGAAAATTTCTGCCTTTTTTCCATGAAATAAGTGAAATTTCTGCCTTTTTTCCATGAAATAAGTGAAATTTCTGCAATTTTGCCCCAAAATAAGGAAAATTTCTGGAATTTTGCTCCAAATAAGTGGAATTTCTGAGTTTTGCCCCAAAATAAAAAGAATTTCTGTCTTTTTGCCCCAACATATAGGGAATTTCTGCATTTTTTCCCCAAAATTAGGGGAATTTCTGCAATTTTGCTCCAAAATAGAGGGAATTTCTGCTTTTTTGCTTGAAAATAAGAAGAATGCATATCTTTTTGCCATAAAAAAGGGAAATATTTTGAGGTTTGCCCCAAAATAAGAGGAATTTCTGCCTTTCTACCTCAAAAAATTGAAATTTCTGCATTTTTACCCAAAAATAAACGAAATTTCTGTCTTTTTGCCCCAGAATAAAAGGAATTTTTGAATTATGCCTTGAAATAAGTGAAGTTTCTGCAATTTTGCCCCAAAATAAAAGACATTTCTGCCTTTTTGCCACAAAATAAGGAGAATTTCTGTATTTTTGCCCCAAAATAAGGGAAATTTTTGCATTTTGTTTCCAAATAAGGGGAATTTCAGCCTTTTTACCTCAAAATAAGAGGAATTTCTGCATTTTTGCCACAAAATATTAAAAACTTCTGCCATTGTGCTCTAAAATACGGAAAATTTCTGCCTTTTTTCCCTGAAATAAATGAAATGTCTGCAATTTTGCCCCAAAATAAGTGAAATTTCTGGAATTTTGCCCCAAAATAAGTAGAATTTCTGAGTTTTGCCCCATAATAATAAGAATTTCTTTCTTTTTGCCCCAGCATATAAAGAATTTTTGCATTTTTGCCCCACAATTAGAAGAATTTCTGCAATTTTGCACCAAAATACGGAGAATTTCTGCTTTTTTGCCCGAAAATAAGGGGAATGTATATCTTTTGCCACAAAATAGGGAAATTTCTTCATTTTTGCCCAAAAATAAAAGGAATTTCTGCCTTTTTACCTCAAAATAAGTGAAATTTCTGCCTTTTTACCCAAAAATAAACGGAATTTCTGTCTTTTTGCCCAAAAATAAAAGGAATTTTTGAATTATGCCCTGAAATAAGTGAAATTTCTGCAATTTTGCCCCAAAATAAAAGAAATTTCTTTCTTTTTGCCACAAAATAAGGGGAATTTCTGTCTTTTTGCCCCAAAATAAGGGAAATTTCTGCCTTTTTGCCCCCCAAAAAGGGGAATTTCAGGTTTTTTACCTCAAAATAAGGGGAATTTCTGAATTTTTGCCACAAAATATTAAGAATTTCTGCAATTGTGCTCCAAAGTATAGAAAACTTCTGATTTTTTCTCTTAAATAAGTGAAATTTCTGCAATTATGCCCCAAAATAAGTGAAATTTCTGCAATTTTGCCCCAAAATAACGGAAATTTCTGGAATTTTGGCCCAAAATAAGTGAAATTTCTGAGTTTTCCTCCAAAATAAGGAAAATTTCTGTCTTTTTGCCCCAACATATAGAAAATTTCTGCATTTTTGCCCCACAATTAGGGGAATTTCTGCAATTTTGCTCCAAAATACGGGGATTTTCAGCCTTTTTCGCCGATAATTAGGGGAATTTCTGCCATTTTGCCGCGAAATAAGTGAAATTTCTGCAGTTTTACCCCAAAATAAGGTAAGTTCTGCGTTTTTGCCCCAAAATTAGGGGAATTTCTGCAATTTTGCTCCAAAATACGGGGAATTTCTGCATTTTTGCCCGAAAATAAAGGGAATGTATACCTTTTTGCCATAAAAAAAGAGAATTTCTTCATTTTTACCCCAAAATAAAAGGATTTTCCGCCTTTTTGACACAAAATAAGTGCAATCTCTGACTTTTCCCCAAAAATAAACGGAATTTCTGTCTTTTTGCCTAAAAATAAGGGGAATTTCTGACTTTTTGCCCTGAAACAAGTAAAATTTCTGAAATTTTTTTCCAAAATAAGGGAAATGTCTGCTTTTTGCCCCAAAATAAGGGGAATTTTTGCTTTTTTCCCTCTAAATAAGTGGAATTTCTTTCTTTTTTTCCCAAAACAAAGGGAATTTCTGTCTTTTTTGCCTCAAAATAAGGAAAATTTCTGACTTATTACTCTGAAATAAGTAAAATTTCTGCAATTTTGCCCCAAAATAAGGGAAATTTCTGCCTTTTTGCCCCCAAATAAGGGGAATTTCAGCCTTTTTACCTCAAAAAAGGGGGAATTTCTACATTTTTGCCACAAAATATTAGGAATTTCTGCCTTTTTTCCCCAAAATAAAAAAAAATTTCTGCCTTTTTTTTGAAATAAGTGAAATTTCTGTAATTGTGCCCCAAAATAAGTGAAATTTCTGCAATTTTGCCTCAAAATAAGGGAAATTTCTGGAATTTTGCTCCAAATAAGTGGAATTTCTGAGTTTTGCCCCAAAATAAAAAGAATTTCTGTCTTTTTGCCCCAACATATAGGAAATTTCTGCTTTTTTGCCCACAATTAGGGGAATTTCTGCAATTTTGCTTCAAAATAGGGGGAATTTCTGCTTTTTTGCTTGAAAATAACAAGAATGCATATCTTTTTGCCATAAAAAAGGGAAATTTTTTTAGTTTTGCCCCAAAATAAGAGGAATTTCTGCCTTTCTACCTCAAAATAAGTGAAATTTCTGCCTTTTAACCAAAAATAAATGAAATTTCCGTCTTTTTGCCCCAGAATAAAAGGAATTTTTTAATTATGCCTTGAAATAAGTGAAATTTCTGCAATTTTGCGCCAAAATAAAAGAAATTTCTGCCTTTTTGCCACAAATAAGGAGAATTTCTGTATTTTTGCCCCAAATTAAGGAAAATTTTTGCCTTTTTGTTCCCAAATAAGGGGAATTTCAGCCTTTTTACCTCAAAATAGAAGAAATTTCTGTATTTTTGCCACAAAATATTAAAAATTTCTGCCATTGTGCTCTAAAATATGGAAAATTTCTGCCTTTTTTCCCTGAAATAAATCAAATTTCTGCAATTTTGCCCCAAAATAAGTGAAATTTCTGCAATTTTGCCCCATAATAAGGGAAATTTCTGGAATTTTGCCCCAAAATAAGTGGAATTTATGCAGTTTTACCCCAAAATAAGGGGAAGTTCTGCGTTTTTGCCCCAAAATTAGGGGAATTTCTGCAATTTTGCTCCAAAATACGGGGAATTTCTACCTTTTTGCCCGAAAATAAAAGAAATGTATACCTTTTTGCCATAAAGAAAAAGAATTTCTTCATTTTTACCCCAAAATAAGGGGATTTTCCGCTTTTTTGACTCAAAATAAGTGCAATTTCTGACTTTTCCCCAAAAATAAATGGAATTTCTCTCTTTTTGCCTTAAAATAAGGGGAATTTCTGACTTTTTGCCCTGAAATAAGTAAAATTTCTAAAATTTTTCCCAAAAATAAGGAAAATGTCTGCTTTTTGCCCCAAAATAAGGGGAATTTCTGCTTTTTTCCATCTAAATAAGTGGAATTTCTGTCTTTTTCTTCCAAAACAAAGGGAATTTCTGTCTTTTTTGCCTTAAAATAAGGAAAATTTCTGACTTATTACTCTGAAATAAGTGAAATTTCTGCAATTTTGCCCCAAAATAAAAGAAATTTCTGCCTTTTTGCCACAAAATAAAAAGAATTTCTGTCTTTTTGCCCCAAAATAAAGGAAATTTCTGCCTTTTTGCCGCCAAATAAGGGGAATTTCAGCATTTTTACCTCAAAATAAGGGGAATTTCTGCATTTTTGCCACAAAATATTAAAAATTTCTGCCATTGTGCTCTAAAATACGGAAAATTTCTGCCTTTTTTCTCTAAAATAAATGAAATTTCTGCAATTTTGCCCCAAAATTAGTGAAATTTCTGCAATTTTGCCCAAAAATAAGGGAAATTTCTGGAATTTTTCCCCAAAATAAGTGGAATTTCTGAGTTTTGCCCGAAAATAAGGAGAATTTCTGTCTTTTTGTCCCAACATATAGGGAATTTCTGCCTTTTTGCCCCACAATTAGGGAAATTTCTGCAATTTTGCTCCAAAATACGGGGAATTTCTGCTTTTTTGCCTGAAAATAAGGGGAATGTATACTTTTTGCCACAAAAAAAGGAAATTTCTTCATTTTTGCCCCAAAATAAGAGGAATTTCTGCCTTTTTACCTCAAAATAAGTAAAATTTCTGTCTTTTTACCCCAAAATAAATGGAATTTCTCTTTTTTTGCTCCAAAATAAAAGGAATTTTTGAATTATGCCCTGAAATAAGTGAAATTTCGGCAATATTGCCCCAAAATAAAAGAAATTTCTTCCTTTTTATCACAAAAAAGGAATTTCTGTCTTTTTGCCCCAAAATAAGGGAAATTTAAGCCTTTTTGCCCCCAAATAAGAGGAAATTTCAGCCTTTTTAGCTCAAAATATGGGGAATTTCTGCATTTTTGCCACAAAATATTAAGGATTTCTGCCATTGTTCTTTAAAATACGGAAAATATCTGCCTTTTTTTCCTGAAATAAGTGAAATTTCTGCAATTTTGCCCCAAAATATGTGAAATTTTTGGAATTTTGCACCAAAATAAGGGAAATTTCTGGAATTTTGCCCCAAAATTAGGGGAATTTCTGCAATTTTGCTCCAAAATACGGGGAATTTCTACCTTTTTGCCCGAATATAAAAGAAATGTATACCTTTTTGCCATAAAGAAAAAGAATTTCTTCATTTTTACCCCAAAATAAGGGGATTTTCCGCTTTTTTGACTCAAAATAAGTGCAATTTCTGACTTTTCCCCAAAAATAAACGGAATTTCTCTCTTTTTGCCTAAAAATAAGGGGAATTTCTGACTTTTTGCCCTGAAATAAGTAAAATTTCTAAAATTTTTCCCAAAAATAAGGAAAATGTCTGCTTTTTGCCCCAAAATAAGGGGAATTTCTGCTTTTTTCCATCTAAATAAGTGGAATTTCTGTCTTTTTCTTCCAAAACAAAGGGAATTTCTGTCTTTTTTGCCTTAAAATAAGGAAAATTTCTGACTTATTACTCTGAAATAAGTGAAATTTCTGCAATTTTGCCCCAAAATAAAAGAAATTTCTGCCTTTTTGCCACAAAATAAAAAGAATTTCTGTCTTTTTGCCCCAAAATAAAGGAAATTTCTGCCTTTTTGCCGCCAAATAAGGGGAATTTCAGCATTTTTACCTCAAAATAAGGGGAATTTCTGCATTTTTGCCACAAAATATTAAAAATTTCTGCCATTGTGCTCTAAAATACGGAAAATTTCTGCCTTTTTTCTCTAAAATAAATGAAATTTCTGCAATTTTGCCCCCAAATTAGTGAAATTTCTGCAATTTTGCCCAAAAATAAGGGAAATTTCTGGAATTTTGCCCCAAAATAAGTGGAATTTCTGAGTTTTGCCCGAAAATAAGGAGAATTTCTGTCTTTTTGTCCCAACATATAGGGAATTTCTGCCTTTTTGCTCCACAATTAGGGAAATTTCTGCAATTTTGCTCCAAAATACGGGGAATTTCTGCTTTTTTGCCTGAAAATAAGGGGAATGTATACTTTTTGCCACAAAAAAAGGAAATTTCTTCATTTTTGCCCCAAAATAAGAGGAATTTCTGCCTTTTTACCTCAAAATAAGTAAAATTTCTGTCTTTTTACCCCAAAATAAATGGAATTTCTCTTTTTTTGCTCCAAAATAAAAGGAATTTTTGAATTATGCCCTGAAATAAGTGAAATTTCGGCAATATTGCCCCAAAATAAAAGAAATTTCTTCCTTTTTATCACAAAAAAGGAATTTCTGTCTTTTTGCCCCAAAATAAGGGAAATTTCTGCCTTTTTGCCCCCCAAAAAGGGGAATTTCAGGTTTTTTACCTCAAAATAAGGGGAATTTCTGAATTTTTGCCACAAAATATTAAGAATTTCTGCAATTGTGCTCCAAAGTATGGAAAACTTCTGATTTTTTCCTGAAATAAGTGAAATTTCTGCAATTATGCCCCAAAATAAGTGAAATTTCTGCAATTTTGCCCCAAAATAACGGAAATTTCTGGAATTTTGGCCCAAAATAAGTGAAATTTCTGAGTTTTCCTCCAAAATAAGGAAAATTTCTGTCTTTTTGCCCCAACATATAGAAAATTTCTGCATTTTTGCCCCACAATTAGGGGAATTTCTGCAATTTTGCTCCAAAATACGGGGATTTTCAGCCTTTTTCGCCGATAATTAGGGGAATTTCTGCCATTTTGCCGCGAAATAAGTGAAATTTCTGCAGTTTTACCCCAAAATAAGGTAAGTTCTGCGTTTTTGCCCCAAAATTAGGGGAATTTCTGCAATTTTGCTCCAAAATACGGGGAATTTCTGCATTTTTGCCCGAAAATAAAGGGAATGTATACCTTTTTGCCATAAAAAAAGAGAATTTCTTCATTTTTACCCCAAAATAAAAGGATTTTCTGCCTTTTTGACACAAAATAAGTGCAATCTCTGACTTTTCCCCAAAAATAAACGGAATTTCTGTCTTTTTGCCTAAAAATAAGGGGAATTTCTGACTTTTTGCCCTGAAACAAGTAAAATTTCTGAAATTTTTTTCCAAAATAAGGGAAATGTCTGCTTTTTGCCCCAAAATAAGGGGAATTTTTGCTTTTTTCCCTCTAAATAAGTGGAATTTCTTTCTTTTTTTCCCAAAACAAAGGGAATTTCTGTCTTTTTTGCCTCAAAATAAGGAAAATTTCCGACTTATTACTCTGAAATAAGTAAAATTTCTGCAATTTTGCCCCAAAATAAGGGAAATTTCTGCCTTTTTGCCCCCAAATAAGGGGAATTTCAGCCTTTTTACCTCAAAAAAGGGGGAATTTCTACATTTTTGCCACAAAATATTAAGAATTTCTGCCTTTTTTCCCCAAAATAAAAAAAAATTTCTGCCTTTTTTTTGAAATAAGTGAAATTTCTGTAATTGTTCCCCAAAATAAGTGAAATTTCTGCAATTTTGCCCCAAAATAAGGGAAATTTCTGGAATTTTGCTCCAAATAAGTGGAATTTCTGAGTTTTGCCCCAAAATAAAAAGAATTTCTGTCTTTTTGCCCCAACATATAGGAAATTTCTGCTTTTTTGCCCACAATTAGGGGAATTTCTGCAATTTTGCTTCAAAATAGGGGGAATTTCTGCTTTTTTGCTTGAAAATAAGAAGAATGCATATCTTTTTGCCATAAAAAAGGGAAATTTTTTTAGTTTTGCCCCAAAATAAGAGGAATTTCTGCCTTTCTACCTCAAAATAAGTGAAATTTCTGCCTTTTAACCAAAAATAAATGAAATTTCTGTCTTTTTGCCCCAGAATAAAAGGAATTTTTTAATTATGCCTTGAAATAAGTGAAATTTCTGCAATTTTGCCCCAAAATAAAAGAAATTTCTGCCTTTTTGCCACAAATAAGGAGAATTTCTGTATTTTTGCCCCAAATTAAGGAAAATTTTTGCCTTTTTGTTCCCAAATAAGGGGAATTTCAGCCTTTTTACCTCAAAATAGAAGAAATTTCTGCATTTTTGCCACAAAATATTAAAAATTTCTGCCATTGTGCTCTAAAATATGGAAAATTTCTGCCTTTTTTCCCTGAAATAAATGAAATTTCTGCAATTTTGCCCCAAAATAAGTGAAATTTCTGCAATTTTGCCCCATAATAAGGGAAATTTCTGGAATTTTGCCCCAAAATAAGTGGAATTTATGCAGTTTTACCCCAAAATAAGGGGAAGTTCTGCGTTTTTGCCCCAAAATTAGGGGAATTTCTGCAATTTTGCTCCAAAATACGGGGAATTTCTACCTTTTTGCCCGAAAATAAAAGAAATGTATACCTTTTTGCCATAAAAAAAAAAGAATTTCTTCATTTTTACCCCAAAATAAGGGGATTTTCTGCTTTTTTGACTCAAAATAAGTGCAATTTCTGACTTTTCCCCAAAAATAAACGGAATTTCTTTCTTTTTGCCTTAAAATAAGGGGAATTTCTGACTTTTTGCCCTGAAATAAGTAAAATTTCTAAAATTTTTCCCAAAAATAAGGAAAATGTCTGCTTTTTGCCCCAAAATAAGGGGAATTTCTGCTTTTTTCCATCTAAATAAGTGGAATTTCTGTCTTTTTCTTCCAAAACAAAGGGAATTTCTGTCTTTTTTGCCTTAAAATAAGGAAAATTTCTGACTTATTACTCTGAAATAAGTGAAATTTCTGCAATTTTGCCCCAAAATAAAAGAAATTTCTGCCTTTTTGCCACAAAATAAAAAGAATTTCTGTCTTTTTGCCCCAAAATAAAGGAAATTTCTGCCTTTTGGCCGCCAAATAAGGGGAATTTCAGCATTTTTACCTCAAAATAAGGGGAATTTCTGCATTTTTGCCACAAAATATTAAAAATTTCTGCCATTGTGCTCTAAAATACGGAAAATTTCTGCCTTTTTTCTCTAAAATAAATGAAATTTCTGCAATTTTGCCCCCAAATTAGTGAAATTTCTGCAATTTTGCCCAAAAATAAGGGAAATTTCTGGAATTTTGCCCCAAAATAAGTGGAATTTCTGAGTTTTGCCCGAAAATAAGGAGAATTTCTGTCTTTTTGTCCCAACATATAGGGAATTTCTGCCTCTTTGCCCCACAATTAGGGAAATTTCTGCAATTTTGCTCCAAAATACGGGGAATTTCTGCTTTTTTGCCTGAAAATAAGGGGAATGTATACTTTTTGCCACAAAAAAAGGAAATTTCTTCATTTTTGCCCCAAAATAAGAGGAATTTCTGCCTTTTTACCTCAAAATAAGTAAAATTTCTGTCTTTTTACCCCAAAATAAATGGAATTTCTCTTTTTTTGCTCCAAAATAAAAGGAATTTTTGAATTATGCCCTGAAATAAGTGAAATTTCGGCAATATTGCCCCAAAATAAAAGAAATTTCTTCCTTTTTATCACAAAAAAGGAATTTCTGTCTTTTTGCCCCAAAATAAGGGAAATTTAAGCCTTTTTGCCCCCAAATAAGAGGAAATTTCAGCCTTTTTAGCTCAAAATATGGGGAATTTCTGCATTTTTGCCACAAAATATTAAAAATTTCTGCCATTGTGCTCTAAAATATGGAAAATTTCTGCCTTTTTTTCCTGAAATAAGTGAAATTTCTGCAATTTTGCCCCAAAATATGTGAAATTTTTGTAATTTTGCACCAAAATAAGGGAAATTTCTGGAATTTTGCCCCAAAATAAGTAGAATTTCTGAGTTTTGCCCCAAAATAAAAAGAATTTCTGTCTTTTTCCCCAACATATAAGGAATTTTTGCATTTTTGCCCCACAATTAGAAGAATTTCTGCAATTTTGCTCCAAAATACGGGGAATTTCTGCTTTTTTGCCCGAAAATAAGGGGAATGTATATCTTTTGCCACAAAATAGGGAAATTTCATTTTTGCCCCAAAATAAGAGGAATTTCTGCCTTTTTACCTCAAAATAAGTGAAATTTCTGCCTTTTTACCCAAAAATAAATGGAATTTCTGTCTTTTTGCCCAAAAATAAAAGAAATTTTTGAATTATGCCCTGAAATAAGTGAAATTTCTGCAATTTTGCCCCAAAATAATAGAAATTTCTGCCTTTTTGCCACAAAATAAGGGAAATTTCTGCCTTTTTGCCCCCAAATAAGGGGGAATTTCAGGCTTTTTACCTCAAAATAAGGGGAATTTCTGCATTTTTGCCACAAAATATTAAGAATTTCTGCCATTGTGCTCTAAAGTATGGAAAACTTCTGCCTTTTTTCCCTTAAATAAGTGAAATTTCTGCAATTTTGCCCCAAAATAAGTGAAATTTCTGCAATTTTGCCCCAAAATAAGGAAAATTATTGGAATTTTGGCCCAAAATAAGTGAAATTTCTTAGTTTTCCCCCAAAATAAGGAGAATTTCTATCTTTTTGCCCCAACATATAGGGAATTTCTGCATTTTTGCCCCACAATTAGGGGAATTTCTGCAATTTTGCTCCAAAATACGGGGAATTTCTGCATTTTTGCCCGAAAATAAAGGGAATGTATATCTTTTTGCCTTAAAAAAAAAGAATTTCTTAATTTTTACCCCAAAATAAGGGGATTTTCCACCTTTTTGACTCAAAATAAGTGCAATTTCTGACTTTTCCCCAAAAATAAACGGAATTTCTGTCTTTTTGCCTTAAAATAAGGGGAATTTCTGAATTTTTGCCCTGAAATAAGTAAAATTTCTAAAAGTTTTTTCCAAAATAAGGGAAATGTCTGCTTTTTGCCCCAAAATAAGGGGAATTTCTAATTTTTTCCCTTTAAATAAGTGGAATTTCTGTCTTTTTCCCCCAAAACAAAGGGAATTTCTGTCTTTTTTGCCTCAAAATAAAAAAAATTTCTGACTTATTACTCTGAAATAAGTGAAATTTCTGCAATTTTGCCTCAAAATAAGGGAAATTTCTGCCTTTTTGCCCCCAAATAAGGGGAATTTCATCCTTTTTACCTCAAAATAAGAGGAATTTGTGCATTTTTGTCACAAAATATTAGGAATTTCAGCCTTTTTTCCCCAAAATAAGGAAAATTTCTGCCTCTTTTTTGAAATAAGTGAAATTTCTGCAATTGTGCCCCAAAATAAGTGAAATTTCTGCAATTTTGCCCCAAAATAAGGGAAATTTCTGGAATTTTGCACCAAATAAGTGGAATTTCTGATTTTTTCCCCAAAATAAGTAGAATTTCTGTCTTTTGCCCCAACATATAGGGAATGTCTGCCTTTTTGCCCCACAATTAGGGGAATTTCTGCAATTTTGCTCAAAAATAGGGGGAATTTTGGCCTTTTTGCCCGAAAATAAGAAGAATGCATACCTTTTGCCATATAAAAGGGAAATTTCTTCATTTTTGCTCTAAAATAAGGGGAATTTCTGCTTTTTTCCCTTTAAATAAGTAGAATTTCTGTCTTTTTCCCCCAAAACAAAGGGAATTTTTGTCTTATTTGCTCCAAAATAAGGAAAATTTCTGACTTATTACCCTGAAATAAGTGAAATTTCTGCATAATTGCCCCAAAATAAGGGAAATTTCTGCCTTTTTGCCCCCAAATAAAGGGAATTTTAGCCTTTTTACCTCAAAATAAGGGGAATTTCTGCATTTTTGCCACAAAATATTAGGAATTTCTGCCTTTTTGCCCCAAAATAAGGAAAATTTCTGCCTTTTTTCCATGAAATAAGTGAAATTTCTGCATTTTTTCCATGAAATAAGTGAAATTTCTGCAATTTTGCCCCAAAATAAGGAAAATTTCTGGAATTTTGCTCCAAATAAGTGGAATTTCTGAGTTTTGCCCCAAAATAAAAAGAATTTCTGTCTTTTTGCCCCAACATATAGGGAATTTCTGCATTTTTTCCCCAAAATTAGGGGAATTTCTGCAATTTTGCTCCAAAATAGAGGGAATTTCTGCTTTTTTGCTTGAAAATAAGAAGAATGCATATCTTTTTGCCATAAAAAAGGGAAATATTTTGAGGTTTGCCCCAAAATAAGAGGAATTTCTGCCTTTCTACCTCAAAAAATTGAAATTTCTGCATTTTTACCCAAAAATAAACGAAATTTCTGTCTTTTTGCCCCAGAATAAAAGGAATTTTTGAATTATGCCTTGAAATAAGTGAAGTTTCTGCAATTTTGCCCCAAAATAAAAGACATTTCTGCCTTTTTGCCACAAAATAAGGAGAATTTCTGTATTTTTGCCCCAAAATAAGGGAAATTTTTGCCTTTTTGTTTCCAAATAAGGGGAATTTCAGCCTTTTTACCTCAAAATAAGAGGAATTTCTGCATTTTTGCCACAAAATATTAAAAACTTCTGCCATTGTGCTCTAAAATACGGAAAATTTCTGCCTTTTTTCCCTGAAATAAATGAAATGTCTGCAATTTTGCCCCAAAATAAGTGAAATTTCTGGAATTTTGCCCCAAAATAAGTAGAATTTCTGAGTTTTGCCCCATAATAATAAGAATTTCTTTCTTTTTGCCCCAGCATATAAAGAATTTTTGCATTTTTGCCCCACAATTAGAAGAATTTCTGCAATTTTGCACCAAAATACGGAGAATTTCTGCTTTTTTGCCCGAAAATAAGGGGAATGTATATCTTTTGCCACAAAATAGGGAAATTTCTTCATTTTTGCCCAAAAATAAAAGGAATTTCTGCCTTTTTACCTCAAAATAAGTGAAATATCTGCCTTTTTACCCAAAAATAAACGGAATTTCTGTCTTTTTGCCCAAAAACAAAAGAAATTTTTGAATTATGCCCTGAAATAAGTGAAATTTCTGCAATTTTGCCCCAAAATAATAGAAATTTCTGCCTTTTTGCCACAAAATAAGGGGAATTTCTGTCTTCTTGCCCCAAAATAAGGGAAATTTCTGCATTTTTGCCCCCAAATAAGGGGGAATTTCAGGCTTTTTACCTCAAAATAAGGGGAATTTCTGCATTTTTGCCACAAAATATTAAGAATTTCTGCCATTGTGCTCCAAAGTATTGAAAACTTCTCCCTTTTTTCCCTTAAATAAGTGAAATTTCTGCAATTTTGCCCCAAAATAAGTGAAATTTCTGCAATTTTGCCCCAAAATAAAGGAAATTTTTGGAATTTTGGCCCAAAATAAGTGAAATTTCTGAGTTCTGCCCCAAAATAAGGAGAATTTCTGTCTTTTTGCCCCAACATATAGGGAATTTCTGCATTTTTGCCCCACAATTAGGGGAATTTCTGCAATTTTGCACCAAAATACGGGGAATTTCAGCCTTTTTCGCCGAAAATAAGGGGAATTTCTGCCATTTTGCCGCGAAATAAGTGAAATTTCTGCAGTTTTACCCCAAAATAAGGGGAATTTCTGCGTTTTTGCCCCAAAATTAGGGGAATTTCTGCAATTTTGCTCCAAAATACGGGGAATTTCTGCATTTTTGCCTGAAAATGAAGGGAATGTATACCTTTTTGCCTTAAAAAAAGAGAATTTCTTCATTTTTACCCCAAAATAAGGGGATTTTCCGCCTTTTTGACTCAAAATAAGTGCAATTTCTGACTTTTCCCCAAAAATAAACGGAATTTCTGTCTTTTTGCCTTAAAATAAGGGGAATTTCTGACTTTTTGCCCTGAAATAAGTAAAATTTCTAAAAGTTTTTTCCAAAATAAGGGAAATGTCTGCTTTTTGCCCCAAAATAAGGGGAATTTCTGATTTTTCCCTTTAAATAAGTGGAATTTCTGTCTTTTTCCCCCAAAACAAAGGAAATTTCTGTCTTTTTTGCCTCAAAATAAAAAAAATTTCTGACTTATTACTCTGAAATAAGTGAAATTTCTGCAATTTTGCCCCAAAATAAGGGAAATTTCTGCCTTTTTGCCCCCAAATAAGGGGAATTTCAGCCTTTTTACCTCAAAATAAGAGGAATTTGTGCATTTTTGTCACAAAATATTAGGAATTTCAGCCTTTTTTCCCCAAAATAAGGAAAATTTCTGCCTCTTTTTTGAAATAAGTGAAATTTCTGCAATTGTGCCCCAAAATAAGTGAAATTTCTGCAATTTTGCCCCAAAATAAGGGAAATTTCTGGAATTTTGCACCAAATAAGTGGAATTTCTGAGTTTTTCCCCAAAATAAGGAGAATTTCTGTCTTTTGCCCCAACATATAGGGAATGTCTGCCTTTTTGCCCCACAATTAGGGGAATTTCTGCAATTTTGCTCAAAAATAGGGGGAATTTTGGCCTTTTTGCCCGAAAATAAGAAGAATGCATACCTTTTGCCATATAAAAGGGAAATTTCTTCATTTTTGCTCTAAAATAAGGGGAATTTCTGCTTTTTTCCCTTTAAATAAGTAGAATTTCTGTCTTTTTCCCCCAAAACAAAGGGAATTTTTGTCTTATTTGCTCCAAAATAAGGAAAATTTCTGACTTATTACCCTGAAATAAGTGAAATTTCTGCATAATTGCCCCAAAATAAGGGAAATTTCTGCCTTTTTGCCCCCAAATAAAGGGAATTTCAGCCTTTTTACCTCAAAATAAGGGGAATTTCTGCATTTTTGCCACAAAATATTAGGAATTTCTGCCTTTTTGCCCCAAAATAAGGAAAATTTCTGCCTTTTTTCCATGAAATAAGTGAAATTTCTGCCTTTTTTCCATGAAATAAGTGAAATTTCTGCAATTTTGCCCCAAAATAAGGAAAATTTCTGGAATTTTGCTCCAAATAAGTGGAATTTCTGAGTTTTGCCCCAAAATAAAAAGAATTTCTGTCTTTTTGCCCCAACATATAGGGAATTTCTGCATTTTTTCCCCAAAATTAGGGGAATTTCTGCAATTTTGCTCCAAAATAGAGGGAATTTCTGCTTTTTTGCTTGAAAATAAGAAGAATGCATATCTTTTTGCCATAAAAAAGGGAAATATTTTGAGGTTTGCCCCAAAATAAGAGGAATTTCTGCCTTTCTACCTCAAAAAATTGAAATTTCTGCATTTTTACCCAAAAATAAACGAAATTTCTGTCTTTTTGCCCCAGAATAAAAGGAATTTTTGAATTATGCCTTGAAATAAGTGAAGTTTCTGCAATTTTGCCCCAAAATAAAAGACATTTCTGCCTTTTTGCCACAAAATAAGGAGAATTTCTGTATTTTTGCCCCAAAATAAGGGAAATTTTTGCCTTTTTGTTTCCAAATAAGGGGAATTTCAGCCTTTTTACCTCAAAATAAGAGGAATTTCTGCATTTTTGCCACAAAATATTAAAAACTTCTGCCATTGTGCTCTAAAATACGGAAAATTTCTGCCTTTTTTCCCTGAAATAAATGAAATGTCTGCAATTTTGCCCCAAAATAAGTGAAATTTCTGGAATTTTGCCCCAAAATAAGTAGAATTTCTGAGTTTTGCCCCATAATAATAAGAATTTCTTTCTTTTTGCCCCAGCATATAAAGAATTTTTGCATTTTTGCCCCACAATTAGAAGAATTTCTGCAATTTTGCACCAAAATACGGAGAATTTCTGCTTTTTTGCCCGAAAATAAGGGGAATGTATATCTTTTGCCACAAAATAGGGAAATTTCTTCATTTTTGCCCAAAAATAAAAGGAATTTCTGCCTTTTTACCTCAAAATAAGTGAAATATCTGCCTTTTTACCCAAAAATAAACGGAATTTCTGTCTTTTTGCCCAAAAACAAAAGAAATTTTTGAATTATGCCCTGAAATAAGTGAAATTTCTGCAATTTTGCCCCAAAATAATAGAAATTTCTGCCTTTTTGCCACAAAATAAGGGGAATTTCTGTCTTCTTGCCCCAAAATAAGGGAAATTTCTGCATTTTTGCCCCCAAATAAGGGGGAATTTCAGGCTTTTTACCTCAAAATAAGGGGAATTTCTGCATTTTTGCCACAAAATATTAAGAATTTCTGCCATTGTGCTCCAAAGTATTGAAAACTTCTCCCTTTTTTCCCTTAAATAAGTGAAATTTCTGCAATTTTGCCCCAAAATAAGTGAAATTTCTGCAATTTTGCCCCAAAATAAAGGAAATTTTTGGAATTTTGGCCCAAAATAAGTGAAATTTCTGAGTTCTGCCCCAAAATAAGGAGAATTTCTGTCTTTTTGCCCCAACATATAGGGAATTTCTGCATTTTTGCCCCACAATTAGGGGAATTTCTGCAATTTTGCACCAAAATACGGGGAATTTCAGCCTTTTTCGCCGAAAATAAGGGGAATTTCTGCCATTTTGCCGCGAAATAAGTGAAATTTCTGCAGTTTTACCCCAAAATAAGGGGAATTTCTGCGTTTTTGCCCCAAAATTAGGGGAATTTCTGCAATTTTGCTCCAAAATACGGGGAATTTCTGCATTTTTGCCTGAAAATGAAGGGAATGTATACCTTTTTGCCTTAAAAAAAGAGAATTTCTTCATTTTTACCCCAAAATAAGGGGATTTTCTGCCTTTTTGACTCAAAATAAGTGCAATTTCTGACTTTTCCCCAAAAATAAACGGAATTTCTGTCTTTTTGCCTTAAAATAAGGGGAATTTCTGACTTTTTGCCCTGAAATAAGTAAAATTTCTAAAAGTTTTTTCCAAAATAAGGGAAATGTCTGCTTTTTGCCCCAAAATAAGGGGAATTTCTGATTTTTCCCTTTAAATAAGTGGAATTTCTGTCTTTTTCCCCCAAAACAAAGGAAATTTCTGTCTTTTTTGCCTCAAAATAAAAAAAATTTCTGACTTATTACTCTGAAATAAGTGAAATTTCTGCAATTTTGCCCCAAAATAAGGGAAATTTCTGCCTTTTTGCCCCCAAATAAGGGGAATTTCAGCCTTTTTACCTCAAAATAAGAGGAATTTGTGCATTTTTGTCACAAAATATTAGGAATTTCAGCCTTTTTTCCCCAAAATAAGGAAAATTTCTGCCTCTTTTTTGAAATAAGTGAAATTTCTGCAATTGTGCCCCAAAATAAGTGAAATTTCTGCAATTTTGCCCCAAAATAAGGGAAATTTCTGGAATTTTGCACCAAATAAGTGGAATTTCTGAGTTTTTCCCCAAAATAAGGAGAATTTCTGTCTTTTGCCCCAACATATAGGGAATGTCTGCCTTTTTGCCCCACAATTAGGGGAATTTCTGCAATTTTGCTCAAAAATAGGGGGAATTTTGGCCTTTTTGCCCGAAAATAAGAAGAATGCATACCTTTTGCCATATAAAAGGGAAATTTCTTCATTTTTGCTCTAAAATAAGGGGAATTTCTGCTTTTTTCCCTTTAAATAAGTAGAATTTCTGTCTTTTTCCCCCAAAACAAAGGGAATTTTTGTCTTATTTGCTCCAAAATAAGGAAAATTTCTGACTTATTACCCTGAAATAAGTGAAATTTCTGCATAATTGCCCCAAAATAAGGGAAATTTCTGCCTTTTTGCCCCCAAATAAAGGGAATTTCAGCCTTTTTACCTCAAAATAAGGGGAATTTCTGCATTTTTGCCACAAAATATTAGGAATTTCTGCCTTTTTGCCCCAAAATAAGGAAAATTTCTGCCTTTTTTCCATGAAATAAGTGAAATTTCTGCCTTTTTTCCATGAAATAAGTGAAATTTCTGCAATTTTGCCCCAAAATAAGGAAAATTTCTGGAATTTTGCTCCAAATAAGTGGAATTTCTGAGTTTTGCCCCAAAATAAAAAGAATTTCTGTCTTTTTGCCCCAACATATAGGGAATTTCTGCATTTTTTCCCCAAAATTAGGGGAATTTCTGCAATTTTGCTCCAAAATAGAGGGAATTTCTGCTTTTTTGCTTGAAAATAAGAAGAATGCATATCTTTTTGCCATAAAAAAGGGAAATATTTTGAGGTTTGCCCCAAAATAAGAGGAATTTCTGCCTTTCTACCTCAAAAAATTGAAATTTCTGCATTTTTACCCAAAAATAAACGAAATTTCTGTCTTTTTGCCCCAGAATAAAAGGAATTTTTGAATTATGCCTTGAAATAAGTGAAGTTTCTGCAATTTTGCCCCAAAATAAAAGACATTTCTGCCTTTTTGCCACAAAATAAGGAGAATTTCTGTATTTTTGCCCCAAAATAAGGGAAATTTTTGCCTTTTTGTTTCCAAATAAGGGGAATTTCAGCCTTTTTACCTCAAAATAAGAGGAATTTCTGCATTTTTGCCACAAAATATTAAAAACTTCTGCCATTGTGCTCTAAAATACGGAAAATTTCTGCCTTTTTTCCCTGAAATAAATGAAATGTCTGCAATTTTGCCCCAAAATAAGTGAAATTTCTGGAATTTTGCCCCAAAATAAGTAGAATTTCTGAGTTTTGCCCCATAATAATAAGAATTTCTTTCTTTTTGCCCCAGCATATAAAGAATTTTTGCATTTTTGCCCCACAATTAGAAGAATTTCTGCAATTTTGCACCAAAATACGGAGAATTTCTGCTTTTTTGCCCGAAAATAAGGGGAATGTATATCTTTTGCCACAAAATAGGGAAATTTCTTCATTTTTGCCCAAAAATAAAAGGAATTTCTGCCTTTTTACCTCAAAATAAGTGAAATTTCTGCCTTTTTACCCAAAAATAAACGGAATTTCTGTCTTTTTGCCCAAAAATAAAAGGAATTTTTGAATTATGCCCTGAAATAAGTGAAATTTCTGCAATTTTGCCCCAAAATAAAAGAAATTTCTTTCTTTTTGCCACAAAATAAGGGGAATTTCTGTCTTTTTGCCCCAAAATAAGGGAAATTTCTGCCTTTTTGCCCCCCAAAAAGGGGAATTTCAGGTTTTTTACCTCAAAATAAGGGGAATTTCTGAATTTTTGCCACAAAATATTAAGAATTTCTGCAATTGTGCTCCAAAGTATGGAAAACTTCTGATTTTTTCTCTTAAATAAGTGAAATTTCTGCAATTATGCCCCAAAATAAGTGAAATTTCTGCAATTTTGCCCCAAAATAACGGAAATTTCTGGAATTTTGGCCCAAAATAAGTGAAATTTCTGAGTTTTCCTCCAAAATAAGGAAAATTTCTGTCTTTTTGCCCCAACATATAGAAAATTTCTGCATTTTTGCCCCACAATTAGGGGAATTTCTGCAATTTTGCTCCAAAATACGGGGATTTTCAGCCTTTTTCGCCGATAATTAGGGGAATTTCTGCCATTTTGCCGCGAAATAAGTGAAATTTCTGCAGTTTTACCCCAAAATAAGGTAAGTTCTGCGTTTTTGCCCCAAAATTAGGGGAATTTCTGCAATTTTGCTCCAAAATACGGGGAATTTCTGCATTTTTGCCCGAAAATAAAGGGAATGTATACCTTTTTGCCATAAAAAAAGAGAATTTCTTCATTTTTACCCCAAAATAAAAGGATTTTCTGCCTTTTTGACACAAAATAAGTGCAATCTCTGACTTTTCCCCAAAAATAAACGGAATTTCTGTCTTTTTGCCTAAAAATAAGGGGAATTTCTGACTTTTTGCCCTGAAACAAGTAAAATTTCTGAAATTTTTTTCCAAAATAAGGGAAATGTCTGCTTTTTGCCCCAAAATAAGGGGAATTTTTGCTTTTTTCCCTCTAAATAAGTGGAATTTCTTTCTTTTTTTCCCAAAACAAAGGGAATTTCTGTCTTTTTTGCCTCAAAATAAGGAAAATTTCCGACTTATTACTCTGAAATAAGTAAAATTTCTGCAATTTTGCCCCAAAATAAGGGAAATTTCTGCCTTTTTGCCCCCAAATAAGGGGAATTTCAGCCTTTTTACCTCAAAAAAGGGGGAATTTCTACATTTTTGCCACAAAATATTAAGAATTTCTGCCTTTTTTCCCCAAAATAAAAAAAAATTTCTGCCTTTTTTTTGAAATAAGTGAAATTTCTGTAATTGTTCCCCAAAATAAGTGAAATTTCTGCAATTTTGCCCCAAAATAAGGGAAATTTCTGGAATTTTGCTCCAAATAAGTGGAATTTCTGAGTTTTGCCCCAAAATAAAAAGAATTTCTGTCTTTTTGCCCCAACATATAGGAAATTTCTGCTTTTTTGCCCACAATTAGGGGAATTTCTGCAATTTTGCTTCAAAATAGGGGGAATTTCTGCTTTTTTGCTTGAAAATAAGAAGAATGCATATCTTTTTGCCATAAAAAAGGGAAATTTTTTTAGTTTTGCCCCAAAATAAGAGGAATTTCTGCCTTTCTACCTCAAAATAAGTGAAATTTCTGCCTTTTAACCAAAAATAAATGAAATTTCTGTCTTTTTGCCCCAGAATAAAAGGAATTTTTTAATTATGCCTTGAAATAAGTGAAATTTCTGCAATTTTGCCCCAAAATAAAAGAAATTTCTGCCTTTTTGCCACAAATAAGGAGAATTTCTGTATTTTTGCCCCAAATTAAGGAAAATTTTTGCCTTTTTGTTCCCAAATAAGGGGAATTTCAGCCTTTTTACCTCAAAATAGAAGAAATTTCTGCATTTTTGCCACAAAATATTAAAAATTTCTGCCATTGTGCTCTAAAATATGGAAAATTTCTGCCTTTTTTCCCTGAAATAAATGAAATTTCTGCAATTTTGCCCCAAAATAAGTGAAATTTCTGCAATTTTGCCCCATAATAAGGGAAATTTCTGGAATTTTGCCCCAAAATAAGTGGAATTTATGCAGTTTTACCCCAAAATAAGGGGAAGTTCTGCGTTTTTGCCCCAAAATTAGGGGAATTTCTGCAATTTTGCTCCAAAATACGGGGAATTTCTACCTTTTTGCCCGAAAATAAAAGAAATGTATACCTTTTTGCCATAAAAAAAAAAGAATTTCTTCATTTTTACCCCAAAATAAGGGGATTTTCTGCTTTTTTGACTCAAAATAAGTGCAATTTCTGACTTTTCCCCAAAAATAAACGGAATTTCTTTCTTTTTGCCTTAAAATAAGGGGAATTTCTGACTTTTTGCCCTGAAATAAGTAAAATTTCTAAAATTTTTCCCAAAAATAAGGAAAATGTCTGCTTTTTGCCCCAAAATAAGGGGAATTTCTGCTTTTTTCCATCTAAATAAGTGGAATTTCTGTCTTTTTCTTCCAAAACAAAGGGAATTTCTGTCTTTTTTGCCTTAAAATAAGGAAAATTTCTGACTTATTACTCTGAAATAAGTGAAATTTCTGCAATTTTGCCCCAAAATAAAAGAAATTTCTGCCTTTTTGCCACAAAATAAAAAGAATTTCTGTCTTTTTGCCCCAAAATAAAGGAAATTTCTGCCTTTTGGCCGCCAAATAAGGGGAATTTCAGCATTTTTACCTCAAAATAAGGGGAATTTCTGCATTTTTGCCACAAAATATTAAAAATTTCTGCCATTGTGCTCTAAAATACGGAAAATTTCTGCCTTTTTTCTCTAAAATAAATGAAATTTCTGCAATTTTGCCCCCAAATTAGTGAAATTTCTGCAATTTTGCCCAAAAATAAGGGAAATTTCTGGAATTTTGCCCCAAAATAAGTGGAATTTCTGAGTTTTGCCCGAAAATAAGGAGAATTTCTGTCTTTTTGTCCCAACATATAGGGAATTTCTGCCTCTTTGCCCCACAATTAGGGAAATTTCTGCAATTTTGCTCCAAAATACGGGGAATTTCTGCTTTTTTGCCTGAAAATAAGGGGAATGTATACTTTTTGCCACAAAAAAAGGAAATTTCTTCATTTTTGCCCCAAAATAAGAGGAATTTCTGCCTTTTTACCTCAAAATAAGTAAAATTTCTGTCTTTTTACCCCAAAATAAATGGAATTTCTCTTTTTTTGCTCCAAAATAAAAGGAATTTTTGAATTATGCCCTGAAATAAGTGAAATTTCGGCAATATTGCCCCAAAATAAAAGAAATTTCTTCCTTTTTATCACAAAAAAGGAATTTCTGTCTTTTTGCCCCAAAATAAGGGAAATTTAAGCCTTTTTGCCCCCAAATAAGAGGAAATTTCAGCCTTTTTAGCTCAAAATATGGGGAATTTCTGCATTTTTGCCACAAAATATTAAAAATTTCTGCCATTGTGCTCTAAAATATGGAAAATTTCTGCCTTTTTTTCCTGAAATAAGTGAAATTTCTGCAATTTTGCCCCAAAATATGTGAAATTTTTGTAATTTTGCACCAAAATAAGGGAAATTTCTGGAATTTTGCCCCAAAATAAGTAGAATTTCTGAGTTTTGCCCCAAAATAAAAAGAATTTCTGTCTTTTTCCCCAACATATAAGGAATTTTTGCATTTTTGCCCCACAATTAGAAGAATTTCTGCAATTTTGCTCCAAAATACGGGGAATTTCTGCTTTTTTGCCCGAAAATAAGGGGAATGTATATCTTTTGCCACAAAATAGGGAAATTTCATTTTTGCCCCAAAATAAGAGGAATTTCTGCCTTTTTACCTCAAAATAAGTGAAATTTCTGCCTTTTTACCCAAAAATAAATGGAATTTCTGTCTTTTTGCCCAAAAATAAAAGAAATTTTTGAATTATGCCCTGAAATAAGTGAAATTTCTGCAATTTTGCCCCAAAATAATAGAAATTTCTGCCTTTTTGCCACAAAATAAGGGAAATTTCTGCCTTTTTGCCCCCAAATAAGGGGGAATTTCAGGCTTTTTACCTCAAAATAAGGGGAATTTCTGCATTTTTGCCACAAAATATTAAGAATTTCTGCCATTGTGCTCTAAAGTATGGAAAACTTCTGCCTTTTTTCCCTTAAATAAGTGAAATTTCTGCAATTTTGCCCCAAAATAAGTGAAATTTCTGCAATTTTGCCCCAAAATAAGGAAAATTATTGGAATTTTGGCCCAAAATAAGTGAAATTTCTTAGTTTTCCCCCAAAATAAGGAGAATTTCTATCTTTTTGCCCCAACATATAGGGAATTTCTGCATTTTTGCCCCACAATTAGGGGAATTTCTGCAATTTTGCTCCAAAATACGGGGAATTTCTGCATTTTTGCCCGAAAATAAAGGGAATGTATATCTTTTTGCCTTAAAAAAAAAGAATTTCTTAATTTTTACCCCAAAATAAGGGGATTTTCCACCTTTTTGACTCAAAATAAGTGCAATTTCTGACTTTTCCCCAAAAATAAACGGAATTTCTGTCTTTTTGCCTTAAAATAAGGGGAATTTCTGAATTTTTGCCCTGAAATAAGTAAAATTTCTAAAAGTTTTTTCCAAAATAAGGGAAATGTCTGCTTTTTGCCCCAAAATAAGGGGAATTTCTAATTTTTTCCCTTTAAATAAGTGGAATTTCTGTCTTTTTCCCCCAAAACAAAGGGAATTTCTGTCTTTTTTGCCTCAAAATAAAAAAAATTTCTGACTTATTACTCTGAAATAAGTGAAATTTCTGCAATTTTGCCTCAAAATAAGGGAAATTTCTGCCTTTTTGCCCCCAAATAAGGGGAATTTCATCCTTTTTACCTCAAAATAAGAGGAATTTGTGCATTTTTGTCACAAAATATTAGGAATTTCAGCCTTTTTTCCCCAAAATAAGGAAAATTTCTGCCTCTTTTTTGAAATAAGTGAAATTTCTGCAATTGTGCCCCAAAATAAGTGAAATTTCTGCAATTTTGCCCCAAAATAAGGGAAATTTCTGGAATTTTGCACCAAATAAGTGGAATTTCTGATTTTTTCCCCAAAATAAGTAGAATTTCTGTCTTTTGCCCCAACATATAGGGAATGTCTGCCTTTTTGCCCCACAATTAGGGGAATTTCTGCAATTTTGCTCAAAAATAGGGGGAATTTTGGCCTTTTTGCCCGAAAATAAGAAGAATGCATACCTTTTGCCATATAAAAGGGAAATTTCTTCATTTTTGCTCTAAAATAAGGGGAATTTCTGCTTTTTTCCCTTTAAATAAGTAGAATTTCTGTCTTTTTCCCCCAAAACAAAGGGAATTTTTGTCTTATTTGCTCCAAAATAAGGAAAATTTCTGACTTATTACCCTGAAATAAGTGAAATTTCTGCATAATTGCCCCAAAATAAGGGAAATTTCTGCCTTTTTGCCCCCAAATAAAGGGAATTTTAGCCTTTTTACCTCAAAATAAGGGGAATTTCTGCATTTTTGCCACAAAATATTAGGAATTTCTGCCTTTTTGCCCCAAAATAAGGAAAATTTCTGCCTTTTTTCCATGAAATAAGTGAAATTTCTGCATTTTTTCCATGAAATAAGTGAAATTTCTGCAATTTTGCCCCAAAATAAGGAAAATTTCTGGAATTTTGCTCCAAATAAGTGGAATTTCTGAGTTTTGCCCCAAAATAAAAAGAATTTCTGTCTTTTTGCCCCAACATATAGGGAATTTCTGCATTTTTTCCCCAAAATTAGGGGAATTTCTGCAATTTTGCTCCAAAATAGAGGGAATTTCTGCTTTTTTGCTTGAAAATAAGAAGAATGCATATCTTTTTGCCATAAAAAAGGGAAATATTTTGAGGTTTGCCCCAAAATAAGAGGAATTTCTGCCTTTCTACCTCAAAAAATTGAAATTTCTGCATTTTTACCCAAAAATAAACGAAATTTCTGTCTTTTTGCCCCAGAATAAAAGGAATTTTTGAATTATGCCTTGAAATAAGTGAAGTTTCTGCAATTTTGCCCCAAAATAAAAGACATTTCTGCCTTTTTGCCACAAAATAAGGAGAATTTCTGTATTTTTGCCCCAAAATAAGGGAAATTTTTGCCTTTTTGTTTCCAAATAAGGGGAATTTCAGCCTTTTTACCTCAAAATAAGAGGAATTTCTGCATTTTTGCCACAAAATATTAAAAACTTCTGCCATTGTGCTCTAAAATACGGAAAATTTCTGCCTTTTTTCCCTGAAATAAATGAAATGTCTGCAATTTTGCCCCAAAATAAGTGAAATTTCTGGAATTTTGCCCCAAAATAAGTAGAATTTCTGAGTTTTGCCCCATAATAATAAGAATTTCTTTCTTTTTGCCCCAGCATATAAAGAATTTTTGCATTTTTGCCCCACAATTAGAAGAATTTCTGCAATTTTGCACCAAAATACGGAGAATTTCTGCTTTTTTGCCCGAAAATAAGGGGAATGTATATCTTTTGCCACAAAATAGGGAAATTTCTTCATTTTTGCCCAAAAATAAAAGGAATTTCTGCCTTTTTACCTCAAAATAAGTGAAATATCTGCCTTTTTACCCAAAAATAAACGGAATTTCTGTCTTTTTGCCCAAAAACAAAAGAAATTTTTGAATTATGCCCTGAAATAAGTGAAATTTCTGCAATTTTGCCCCAAAATAATAGAAATTTCTGCCTTTTTGCCACAAAATAAGGGGAATTTCTGTCTTCTTGCCCCAAAATAAGGGAAATTTCTGCATTTTTGCCCCCAAATAAGGGGGAATTTCAGGCTTTTTACCTCAAAATAAGGGGAATTTCTGCATTTTTGCCACAAAATATTAAGAATTTCTGCCATTGTGCTCCAAAGTATTGAAAACTTCTCCCTTTTTTCCCTTAAATAAGTGAAATTTCTGCAATTTTGCCCCAAAATAAGTGAAATTTCTGCAATTTTGCCCCAAAATAAAGGAAATTTTTGGAATTTTGGCCCAAAATAAGTGAAATTTCTGAGTTCTGCCCCAAAATAAGGAGAATTTCTGTCTTTTTGCCCCAACATATAGGGAATTTCTGCATTTTTGCCCCACAATTAGGGGAATTTCTGCAATTTTGCACCAAAATACGGGGAATTTCAGCCTTTTTCGCCGAAAATAAGGGGAATTTCTGCCATTTTGCCGCGAAATAAGTGAAATTTCTGCAGTTTTACCCCAAAATAAGGGGAATTTCTGCGTTTTTGCCCCAAAATTAGGGGAATTTCTGCAATTTTGCTCCAAAATACGGGGAATTTCTGCATTTTTGCCTGAAAATGAAGGGAATGTATACCTTTTTGCCTTAAAAAAAGAGAATTTCTTCATTTTTACCCCAAAATAAGGGGATTTTCCGCCTTTTTGACTCAAAATAAGTGCAATTTCTGACTTTTCCCCAAAAATAAACGGAATTTCTGTCTTTTTGCCTTAAAATAAGGGGAATTTCTGACTTTTTGCCCTGAAATAAGTAAAATTTCTAAAAGTTTTTTCCAAAATAAGGGAAATGTCTGCTTTTTGCCCCAAAATAAGGGGAATTTCTGATTTTTCCCTTTAAATAAGTGGAATTTCTGTCTTTTTCCCCCAAAACAAAGGAAATTTCTGTCTTTTTTGCCTCAAAATAAAAAAAATTTCTGACTTATTACTCTGAAATAAGTGAAATTTCTGCAATTTTGCCCCAAAATAAGGGAAATTTCTGCCTTTTTGCCCCCAAATAAGGGGAATTTCAGCCTTTTTACCTCAAAATAAGAGGAATTTGTGCATTTTTGTCACAAAATATTAGGAATTTCAGCCTTTTTTCCCCAAAATAAGGAAAATTTCTGCCTCTTTTTTGAAATAAGTGAAATTTCTGCAATTGTGCCCCAAAATAAGTGAAATTTCTGCAATTTTGCCCCAAAATAAGGGAAATTTCTGGAATTTTGCACCAAATAAGTGGAATTTCTGATTTTTTCCCCAAAATAAGTAGAATTTCTGTCTTTTGCCCCAACATATAGGGAATGTCTGCCTTTTTGCCCCACAATTAGGGGAATTTCTGCAATTTTGCTCAAAAATAGGGGGAATTTTGGCCTTTTTGCCCGAAAATAAGAAGAATGCATACCTTTTGCCATATAAAAGGGAAATTTCTTCATTTTTGCTCTAAAATAAGGGGAATTTCTGCTTTTTTCCCTTTAAATAAGTAGAATTTCTGTCTTTTTCCCCCAAAACAAAGGGAATTTTTGTCTTATTTGCTCCAAAATAAGGAAAATTTCTGACTTATTACCCTGAAATAAGTGAAATTTCTGCATAATTGCCCCAAAATAAGGGAAATTTCTGCCTTTTTGCCCCCAAATAAAGGGAATTTTAGCCTTTTTACCTCAAAATAAGGGGAATTTCTGCATTTTTGCCACAAAATATTAGGAATTTCTGCCTTTTTGCCCCAAAATAAGGAAAATTTCTGCCTTTTTTCCATGAAATAAGTGAAATTTCTGCATTTTTTCCATGAAATAAGTGAAATTTCTGCAATTTTGCCCCAAAATAAGGAAAATTTCTGGAATTTTGCTCCAAATAAGTGGAATTTCTGAGTTTTGCCCCAAAATAAAAAGAATTTCTGTCTTTTTGCCCCAACATATAGGGAATTTCTGCATTTTTTCCCCAAAATTAGGGGAATTTCTGCAATTTTGCTCCAAAATAGAGGGAATTTCTGCTTTTTTGCTTGAAAATAAGAAGAATGCATATCTTTTTGCCATAAAAAAGGGAAATATTTTGAGGTTTGCCCCAAAATAAGAGGAATTTCTGCCTTTCTACCTCAAAAAATTGAAATTTCTGCATTTTTACCCAAAAATAAACGAAATTTCTGTCTTTTTGCCCCAGAATAAAAGGAATTTTTGAATTATGCCTTGAAATAAGTGAAGTTTCTGCAATTTTGCCCCAAAATAAAAGACATTTCTGCCTTTTTGCCACAAAATAAGGAGAATTTCTGTATTTTTGCCCCAAAATAAGGGAAATTTTTGCCTTTTTGTTTCCAAATAAGGGGAATTTCAGCCTTTTTACCTCAAAATAAGAGGAATTTCTGCATTTTTGCCACAAAATATTAAAAACTTCTGCCATTGTGCTCTAAAATACGGAAAATTTCTGCCTTTTTTCCCTGAAATAAATGAAATGTCTGCAATTTTGCCCCAAAATAAGTGAAATTTCTGGAATTTTGCCCCAAAATAAGTAGAATTTCTGAGTTTTGCCCCATAATAATAAGAATTTCTTTCTTTTTGCCCCAGCATATAAAGAATTTTTGCATTTTTGCCCCACAATTAGAAGAATTTCTGCAATTTTGCACCAAAATACGGAGAATTTCTGCTTTTTTGCCCGAAAATAAGGGGAATGTATATCTTTTGCCACAAAATAGGGAAATTTCTTCATTTTTGCCCAAAAATAAAAGGAATTTCTGCCTTTTTACCTCAAAATAAGTGAAATATCTGCCTTTTTACCCAAAAATAAACGGAATTTCTGTCTTTTTGCCCAAAAACAAAAGAAATTTTTGAATTATGCCCTGAAATAAGTGAAATTTCTGCAATTTTGCCCCAAAATAATAGAAATTTCTGCCTTTTTGCCACAAAATAAGGGGAATTTCTGTCTTCTTGCCCCAAAATAAGGGAAATTTCTGCATTTTTGCCCCCAAATAAGGGGGAATTTCAGGCTTTTTACCTCAAAATAAGGGGAATTTCTGCATTTTTGCCACAAAATATTAAGAATTTCTGCCATTGTGCTCCAAAGTATTGAAAACTTCTCCCTTTTTTCCCTTAAATAAGTGAAATTTCTGCAATTTTGCCCCAAAATAAGTGAAATTTCTGCAATTTTGCCCCAAAATAAAGGAAATTTTTGGAATTTTGGCCCAAAATAAGTGAAATTTCTGAGTTCTGCCCCAAAATAAGGAGAATTTCTGTCTTTTTGCCCCAACATATAGGGAATTTCTGCATTTTTGCCCCACAATTAGGGGAATTTCTGCAATTTTGCACCAAAATACGGGGAATTTCAGCCTTTTTCGCCGAAAATAAGGGGAATTTCTGCCATTTTGCCGCGAAATAAGTGAAATTTCTGCAGTTTTACCCCAAAATAAGGGGAATTTCTGCGTTTTTGCCCCAAAATTAGGGGAATTTCTGCAATTTTGCTCCAAAATACGGGGAATTTCTGCATTTTTGCCTGAAAATGAAGGGAATGTATACCTTTTTGCCTTAAAAAAAGAGAATTTCTTCATTTTTACCCCAAAATAAGGGGATTTTCCGCCTTTTTGACTCAAAATAAGTGCAATTTCTGACTTTTCCCCAAAAATAAACGGAATTTCTGTCTTTTTGCCTTAAAATAAGGGGAATTTCTGACTTTTTGCCCTGAAATAAGTAAAATTTCTAAAAGTTTTTTCCAAAATAAGGGAAATGTCTGCTTTTTGCCCCAAAATAAGGGGAATTTCTGATTTTTCCCTTTAAATAAGTGGAATTTCTGTCTTTTTCCCCCAAAACAAAGGAAATTTCTGTCTTTTTTGCCTCAAAATAAAAAAAATTTCTGACTTATTACTCTGAAATAAGTGAAATTTCTGCAATTTTGCCCCAAAATAAGGGAAATTTCTGCCTTTTTGCCCCCAAATAAGGGGAATTTCAGCCTTTTTACCTCAAAATAAGAGGAATTTGTGCATTTTTGTCACAAAATATTAGGAATTTCAGCCTTTTTTCCCCAAAATAAGGAAAATTTCTGCCTCTTTTTTGAAATAAGTGAAATTTCTGCAATTGTGCCCCAAAATAAGTGAAATTTCTGCAATTTTGCCCCAAAATAAGGGAAATTTCTGGAATTTTGCACCAAATAAGTGGAATTTCTGAGTTTTTCCCCAAAATAAGGAGAATTTCTGTCTTTTGCCCCAACATATAGGGAATGTCTGCCTTTTTGCCCCACAATTAGGGGAATTTCTGCAATTTTGCTCAAAAATAGGGGGAATTTTGGCCTTTTTGCCCGAAAATAAGAAGAATGCATACCTTTTGCCATATAAAAGGGAAATTTCTTCATTTTTGCTCTAAAATAAGGGGAATTTCTGCTTTTTTCCCTTTAAATAAGTAGAATTTCTGTCTTTTTCCCCCAAAACAAAGGGAATTTTTGTCTTATTTGCTCCAAAATAAGGAAAATTTCTGACTTATTACCCTGAAATAAGTGAAATTTCTGCATAATTGCCCCAAAATAAGGGAAATTTCTGCCTTTTTGCCCCCAAATAAAGGGAATTTCAGCCTTTTTACCTCAAAATAAGGGGAATTTCTGCATTTTTGCCACAAAATATTAGGAATTTCTGCCTTTTTGCCCCAAAATAAGGAAAATTTCTGCCTTTTTTCCATGAAATAAGTGAAATTTCTGCCTTTTTTCCATGAAATAAGTGAAATTTCTGCAATTTTGCCCCAAAATAAGGAAAATTTCTGGAATTTTGCTCCAAATAAGTGGAATTTCTGAGTTTTGCCCCAAAATAAAAAGAATTTCTGTCTTTTTGCCCCAACATATAGGGAATTTCTGCATTTTTTCCCCAAAATTAGGGGAATTTCTGCAATTTTGCTCCAAAATAGAGGGAATTTCTGCTTTTTTGCTTGAAAATAAGAAGAATGCATATCTTTTTGCCATAAAAAAGGGAAATATTTTGAGGTTTGCCCCAAAATAAGAGGAATTTCTGCCTTTCTACCTCAAAAAATTGAAATTTCTGCATTTTTACCCAAAAATAAACGAAATTTCTGTCTTTTTGCCCCAGAATAAAAGGAATTTTTGAATTATGCCTTGAAATAAGTGAAGTTTCTGCAATTTTGCCCCAAAATAAAAGACATTTCTGCCTTTTTGCCACAAAATAAGGAGAATTTCTGTATTTTTGCCCCAAAATAAGGGAAATTTTTGCCTTTTTGTTTCCAAATAAGGGGAATTTCAGCCTTTTTACCTCAAAATAAGAGGAATTTCTGCATTTTTGCCACAAAATATTAAAAACTTCTGCCATTGTGCTCTAAAATACGGAAAATTTCTGCCTTTTTTCCCTGAAATAAATGAAATGTCTGCAATTTTGCCCCAAAATAAGTGAAATTTCTGGAATTTTGCCCCAAAATAAGTAGAATTTCTGAGTTTTGCCCCATAATAATAAGAATTTCTTTCTTTTTGCCCCAGCATATAAAGAATTTTTGCATTTTTGCCCCACAATTAGAAGAATTTCTGCAATTTTGCACCAAAATACGGAGAATTTCTGCTTTTTTGCCCGAAAATAAGGGGAATGTATATCTTTTGCCACAAAATAGGGAAATTTCTTCATTTTTGCCCAAAAATAAAAGGAATTTCTGCCTTTTTACCTCAAAATAAGTGAAATATCTGCCTTTTTACCCAAAAATAAACGGAATTTCTGTCTTTTTGCCCAAAAACAAAAGAAATTTTTGAATTATGCCCTGAAATAAGTGAAATTTCTGCAATTTTGCCCCAAAATAATAGAAATTTCTGCCTTTTTGCCACAAAATAAGGGGAATTTCTGTCTTCTTGCCCCAAAATAAGGGAAATTTCTGCATTTTTGCCCCCAAATAAGGGGGAATTTCAGGCTTTTTACCTCAAAATAAGGGGAATTTCTGCATTTTTGCCACAAAATATTAAGAATTTCTGCCATTGTGCTCCAAAGTATTGAAAACTTCTCCCTTTTTTCCCTTAAATAAGTGAAATTTCTGCAATTTTGCCCCAAAATAAGTGAAATTTCTGCAATTTTGCCCCAAAATAAAGGAAATTTTTGGAATTTTGGCCCAAAATAAGTGAAATTTCTGAGTTCTGCCCCAAAATAAGGAGAATTTCTGTCTTTTTGCCCCAACATATAGGGAATTTCTGCATTTTTGCCCCACAATTAGGGGAATTTCTGCAATTTTGCACCAAAATACGGGGAATTTCAGCCTTTTTCGCCGAAAATAAGGGGAATTTCTGCCATTTTGCCGCGAAATAAGTGAAATTTCTGCAGTTTTACCCCAAAATAAGGGGAATTTCTGCGTTTTTGCCCCAAAATTAGGGGAATTTCTGCAATTTTGCTCCAAAATACGGGGAATTTCTGCATTTTTGCCTGAAAATGAAGGGAATGTATACCTTTTTGCCTTAAAAAAAGAGAATTTCTTCATTTTTACCCCAAAATAAGGGGATTTTCTGCCTTTTTGACTCAAAATAAGTGCAATTTCTGACTTTTCCCCAAAAATAAACGGAATTTCTGTCTTTTTGCCTTAAAATAAGGGGAATTTCTGACTTTTTGCCCTGAAATAAGTAAAATTTCTAAAAGTTTTTTCCAAAATAAGGGAAATGTCTGCTTTTTGCCCCAAAATAAGGGGAATTTCTGATTTTTCCCTTTAAATAAGTGGAATTTCTGTCTTTTTCCCCCAAAACAAAGGAAATTTCTGTCTTTTTTGCCTCAAAATAAAAAAAATTTCTGACTTATTACTCTGAAATAAGTGAAATTTCTGCAATTTTGCCCCAAAATAAGGGAAATTTCTGCCTTTTTGCCCCCAAATAAGGGGAATTTCAGCCTTTTTACCTCAAAATAAGAGGAATTTGTGCATTTTTGTCACAAAATATTAGGAATTTCAGCCTTTTTTCCCCAAAATAAGGAAAATTTCTGCCTCTTTTTTGAAATAAGTGAAATTTCTGCAATTGTGCCCCAAAATAAGTGAAATTTCTGCAATTTTGCCCCAAAATAAGGGAAATTTCTGGAATTTTGCACCAAATAAGTGGAATTTCTGAGTTTTTCCCCAAAATAAGGAGAATTTCTGTCTTTTGCCCCAACATATAGGGAATGTCTGCCTTTTTGCCCCACAATTAGGGGAATTTCTGCAATTTTGCTCAAAAATAGGGGGAATTTTGGCCTTTTTGCCCGAAAATAAGAAGAATGCATACCTTTTGCCATATAAAAGGGAAATTTCTTCATTTTTGCTCTAAAATAAGGGGAATTTCTGCTTTTTTCCCTTTAAATAAGTAGAATTTCTGTCTTTTTCCCCCAAAACAAAGGGAATTTTTGTCTTATTTGCTCCAAAATAAGGAAAATTTCTGACTTATTACCCTGAAATAAGTGAAATTTCTGCATAATTGCCCCAAAATAAGGGAAATTTCTGCCTTTTTGCCCCCAAATAAAGGGAATTTCAGCCTTTTTACCTCAAAATAAGGGGAATTTCTGCATTTTTGCCACAAAATATTAGGAATTTCTGCCTTTTTGCCCCAAAATAAGGAAAATTTCTGCCTTTTTTCCATGAAATAAGTGAAATTTCTGCCTTTTTTCCATGAAATAAGTGAAATTTCTGCAATTTTGCCCCAAAATAAGGAAAATTTCTGGAATTTTGCTCCAAATAAGTGGAATTTCTGAGTTTTGCCCCAAAATAAAAAGAATTTCTGTCTTTTTGCCCCAACATATAGGGAATTTCTGCATTTTTTCCCCAAAATTAGGGGAATTTCTGCAATTTTGCTCCAAAATAGAGGGAATTTCTGCTTTTTTGCTTGAAAATAAGAAGAATGCATATCTTTTTGCCATAAAAAAGGGAAATATTTTGAGGTTTGCCCCAAAATAAGAGGAATTTCTGCCTTTCTACCTCAAAAAATTGAAATTTCTGCATTTTTACCCAAAAATAAACGAAATTTCTGTCTTTTTGCCCCAGAATAAAAGGAATTTTTGAATTATGCCTTGAAATAAGTGAAGTTTCTGCAATTTTGCCCCAAAATAAAAGACATTTCTGCCTTTTTGCCACAAAATAAGGAGAATTTCTGTATTTTTGCCCCAAAATAAGGGAAATTTTTGCCTTTTTGTTTCCAAATAAGGGGAATTTCAGCCTTTTTACCTCAAAATAAGAGGAATTTCTGCATTTTTGCCACAAAATATTAAAAACTTCTGCCATTGTGCTCTAAAATACGGAAAATTTCTGCCTTTTTTCCCTGAAATAAATGAAATGTCTGCAATTTTGCCCCAAAATAAGTGAAATTTCTGGAATTTTGCCCCAAAATAAGTAGAATTTCTGAGTTTTGCCCCATAATAATAAGAATTTCTTTCTTTTTGCCCCAGCATATAAAGAATTTTTGCATTTTTGCCCCACAATTAGAAGAATTTCTGCAATTTTGCACCAAAATACGGAGAATTTCTGCTTTTTTGCCCGAAAATAAGGGGAATGTATATCTTTTGCCACAAAATAGGGAAATTTCTTCATTTTTGCCCAAAAATAAAAGGAATTTCTGCCTTTTTACCTCAAAATAAGTGAAATTTCTGCCTTTTTACCCAAAAATAAACGGAATTTCTGTCTTTTTGCCCAAAAATAAAAGGAATTTTTGAATTATGCCCTGAAATAAGTGAAATTTCTGCAATTTTGCCCCAAAATAAAAGAAATTTCTTTCTTTTTGCCACAAAATAAGGGGAATTTCTGTCTTTTTGCCCCAAAATAAGGGAAATTTCTGCCTTTTTGCCCCCCAAAAAGGGGAATTTCAGGTTTTTTACCTCAAAATAAGGGGAATTTCTGAATTTTTGCCACAAAATATTAAGAATTTCTGCAATTGTGCTCCAAAGTATGGAAAACTTCTGATTTTTTCTCTTAAATAAGTGAAATTTCTGCAATTATGCCCCAAAATAAGTGAAATTTCTGCAATTTTGCCCCAAAATAACGGAAATTTCTGGAATTTTGGCCCAAAATAAGTGAAATTTCTGAGTTTTCCTCCAAAATAAGGAAAATTTCTGTCTTTTTGCCCCAACATATAGAAAATTTCTGCATTTTTGCCCCACAATTAGGGGAATTTCTGCAATTTTGCTCCAAAATACGGGGATTTTCAGCCTTTTTCGCCGATAATTAGGGGAATTTCTGCCATTTTGCCGCGAAATAAGTGAAATTTCTGCAGTTTTACCCCAAAATAAGGTAAGTTCTGCGTTTTTGCCCCAAAATTAGGGGAATTTCTGCAATTTTGCTCCAAAATACGGGGAATTTCTGCATTTTTGCCCGAAAATAAAGGGAATGTATACCTTTTTGCCATAAAAAAAGAGAATTTCTTCATTTTTACCCCAAAATAAAAGGATTTTCCGCCTTTTTGACACAAAATAAGTGCAATCTCTGACTTTTCCCCAAAAATAAACGGAATTTCTGTCTTTTTGCCTAAAAATAAGGGGAATTTCTGACTTTTTGCCCTGAAACAAGTAAAATTTCTGAAATTTTTTTCCAAAATAAGGGAAATGTCTGCTTTTTGCCCCAAAATAAGGGGAATTTTTGCTTTTTTCCCTCTAAATAAGTGGAATTTCTTTCTTTTTTTCCCAAAACAAAGGGAATTTCTGTCTTTTTTGCCTCAAAATAAGGAAAATTTCTGACTTATTACTCTGAAATAAGTAAAATTTCTGCAATTTTGCCCCAAAATAAGGGAAATTTCTGCCTTTTTGCCCCCAAATAAGGGGAATTTCAGCCTTTTTACCTCAAAAAAGGGGGAATTTCTACATTTTTGCCACAAAATATTAGGAATTTCTGCCTTTTTTCCCCAAAATAAAAAAAAATTTCTGCCTTTTTTTTGAAATAAGTGAAATTTCTGTAATTGTGCCCCAAAATAAGTGAAATTTCTGCAATTTTGCCTCAAAATAAGGGAAATTTCTGGAATTTTGCTCCAAATAAGTGGAATTTCTGAGTTTTGCCCCAAAATAAAAAGAATTTCTGTCTTTTTGCCCCAACATATAGGAAATTTCTGCTTTTTTGCCCACAATTAGGGGAATTTCTGCAATTTTGCTTCAAAATAGGGGGAATTTCTGCTTTTTTGCTTGAAAATAACAAGAATGCATATCTTTTTGCCATAAAAAAGGGAAATTTTTTTAGTTTTGCCCCAAAATAAGAGGAATTTCTTCCTTTCTACCTCAAAATACGTGAAATTTCTGCCTTTTAACCAAAAATAAATGAAATTTCCGTCTTTTTGCCCCAGAATAAAAGGAATTTTTTAATTATGCCTTGAAATAAGTGAAATTTCTGCAATTTTGCGCCAAAATAAAAGAAATTTCTGCCTTTTTGCCACAAATAAGGAGAATTTCTGTATTTTTGCCCCAAATTAAGGAAAATTTTTGCCTTTTTGTTCCCAAATAAGGGGAATTTCAGCCTTTTTACCTCAAAATAAGAGGAATTTCTGCATTTTTGCCACAAAATATTAAAAATTTCTGCCATTGTGCTCTAAAATACGGAAAATTTCTGCCTTTTTTCCCTGAAATAAATGAAATTTCTGCAATTTTGCCCCAAAATAAGTGAAATTTCTGCAATTTTGCCCCATAATAAGGGAAATTTCTGGAATTTTGCCCCAAAATAAGTGGAATTTATGCAGTTTTACCCCAAAATAAGGGGAAGTTCTGCGTTTTTGCCCCAAAATTAGGGGAATTTCTGCAATTTTGCTCCAAAATACGGGGAATTTCTACCTTTTTGCCCGAAAATAAAAGAAATGTATACCCTTTTGCCATAAAGAAAAAGAATTTCTTCATTTTTACCCCAAAATAAGGGGATTTTCCGCTTTTTTGACTCAAAATAAGTGCAATTTCTGACTTTTCCCCCAAAATAAACGGAATTTCTCTCTTTTTGCCTTAAAATAAGGGGAATTTCTGACTTTTTGCCCTGAAATAAGTAAAATTTCTAAAATTTTTCCCAAAAATAAGGAAAATGTCTGCTTTTTGCCCCAAAATAAGGGGAATTTCTGCTTTTTTCCATCTAAATAAGTGGAATTTCTGTCTTTTTCTTCCAAAACAAAGGGAATTTCTGTCTTTTTTGCCTTAAAATAAGGAAAATTTCTGACTTATTACTCTGAAATAAGTGAAATTTCTGCAATTTTGCCCCAAAATAAAAGAAATTTCTGCCTTTTTGCCACAAAATAAAAAGAATTTCTGTCTTTTTGCCCCAAAATAAAGGAAATTTCTGCCTTTTTGCCGCCAAATAAGGGGAATTTCAGCATTTTTACCTCAAAATAAGGGGAATTTCTGCATTTTTGCCACAAAATATTAAAAATTTCTGCCATTGTGCTCTAAAATACGGAAAATTTCTGCCTTTTTTCTCTAAAATAAATGAAATTTCTGCAATTTTGCCCCAAAATTAGTGAAATTTCTGCAATTTTGCCCAAAAATAAGGGAAATTTCTGGAATTTTGCCCCAAAATAAGTGGAATTTCTGAGTTTTGCCCGAAAATAAGGAGAATTTCTGTCTTTTTGTCCCAACATATAGGGAATTTCTGCCTTTTTGCCCCACAATTAGGGAAATTTCTGCAATTTTGCTCCAAAATACGGGGAATTTCTGCTTTTTTGCCTGAAAATAAGGGGAATGTATACTTTTTGCCACAAAAAAAGGAAATTTCTTCATTTTTGCCCCAAAATAAGAGGAATTTCTGCCTTTTTACCTCAAAATAAGTAAAATTTCTGTCTTTTTACCCCAAAATAAATGGAATTTCTCTTTTTTTGCTCCAAAATAAAAGGAATTTTTGAATTATGCCCTGAAATAATTGAAATTTCGGCAATATTGCCCCAAAATAAAAGAAATTTCTTCCTTTTTATCACAAAAAAGGAATTTCTGTCTTTTTGCCCCAAAATAAGGGAAATTTAAGCCTTTATGCCCCCAAATAAGAGGAAATTTCAGCCTTTTTAGCTCAAAATATGGGGAATTTCTGCATTTTTGCCACAAAATATTAAGGATTTCTGCCATTGTTCTTTAATATACGGAAAATATCTGCCTTTTTTATCTGAAATAAGTGAAATTTCTGCAATTTTGCCCCAAAATATGTGAAATTTTTGTAATTTTGCACCAAAATAAGGGAAATTTCTGAAATTTTGCCCCAAAATTAGGGGAATTTCTGCAATTTTGCTCCAAAATACGGGGAATTTCTACCTTTTTGCCCGAAAATAAAAGAAATGTATACCTTTTTGCCATAAAGAAAAAGAATTTCTTCATTTTTACCCCAAAATAAGGGGATTTTCCGCTTTTTTGACTCAAAATAAGTGCAATTTCTGACTTTTCCCCAAAAATAAACGGAATTTCTCTCTTTTTGCCTTAAAATAAGGGGAATTTCTGACTTTTTGCCCTGAAATAAGTAAAATTTCTAAAATTTTTCCCAAAAATAAGGAAAATGTCTGCTTTTTGCCCCAAAATAAGGGGAATTTCTGCTTTTTTCCATCTAAATAAGTGGAATTTCTGTCTTTTTCTTCCAAAACAAAGGGAATTTCTGTCTTTTTTGCCTTAAAATAAGGAAAATTTCTGACTTATTACTCTGAAATAAGTGAAATTTCTGCAATTTTGCCCCAAAATAAAAGAAATTTCTGCCTTTTTGCCACAAAATAAAAAGAATTTCTGTCTTTTTGCCCCAAAATAAAGGAAATTTCTGCCTTTTGGCCGCCAAATAAGGGGAATTTCAGCATTTTTACCTCAAAATAAGGGGAATTTCTGCATTTTTGCCACAAAATATTAAAAATTTCTGCCATTGTGCTCTAAAATACGGAAAATTTCTGCCTTTTTTCTCTAAAATAAATGAAATTTCTGCAATTTTGCCCCAAAATTAGTGAAATTTCTGCAATTTTGCCCAAAAATAAGGGAAATTTCTGGAATTTTTCCCCAAAATAAGTGGAATTTCTGAGTTTTGCCCGAAAATAAGGAGAATTTCTGTCTTTTTGTCCCAACATATAGGGAATTTCTGCCTTTTTGCCCCACAATTAGGGAAATTTCTGCAATTTTGCTCCAAAATACGGGGAATTTCTGCTTTTTTGCCTGAAAATAAGGGGAATGTATACTTTTTGCCACAAAAAAAGGAAATTTCTTCATTTTTGCCCCAAAATAAGAGGAATTTCTGCCTTTTTACCTCAAAATAAGTAAAATTTCTGTCTTTTTACCCCAAAATAAATGGAATTTCTCTTTTTTTGCTCCAAAATAAAAGGAATTTTTGAATTATGCCCTGAAATAAGTGAAATTTCGGCAATATTGCCCCAAAATAAAAGAAATTTCTTCCTTTTTATCACAAAAAAGGAATTTCTGTCTTTTTGCCCCAAAATAAGGGAAATTTAAGCCTTTTTGCCCCCAAATAAGAGGAAATTTCAGCCTTTTTAGCTCAAAATATGGGGAATTTCTGCATTTTTGCCACAAAATATTAAGGATTTCTGCCATTGTTCTTTAAAATACGGAAAATATCTGCCTTTTTTTCCTGAAATAAGTGAAATTTCTGCAATTTTGCCCCAAAATATGTGAAATTTTTGGAATTTTGCACCAAAATAAGGGAAATTTCTGGAATTTTGCCCCAAAATAAGTAGAATTTCTGAGTTTTGCCCCAAAATAAAAAGAATTTCTGTCTTTTTCCCCAACATATAAGGAATTTTTGCATTTTTGCCCCACAATTAGAAGAATTTCTGCAATTTTGCTCCAAAATACGGGGAATTTCTGCTTTTTTGCCCGAAAATAAGGGGAATGTATATCTTTTGCCACAAAATAGGGAAATTTCATTTTTGCCCCAAAATAAGAGGAATTTCTGCCTTTTTACCTCAAAATAAGTGAAATTTCTGCCTTTTTACCCAAAAATAAACGGAATTTCTGTCTTTTTGCCCAAAAATAAAAGGAATTTTTGAATTATGCCCTGAAATAAGTGAAATTTCTGCAATTTTGCCCCAAAATAATAGAAATTTCTGCCTTTTTGCCACAAAATAAGGGGAATATCTGTCTTTTTGCCCCAAAATAAGGGAAATTTCTGCCTTTTTGCCCCCAAATAAGGGGGAATTTCAGGCTTTTTACCTCAAAATAAGGGGAATTTCTGCATTTTTGCCACAAAATATTAAGAATTTCTGCCATTGTGCTCTAAAGTATGGAAAACTTCTGCCTTTTTCCCTTAAATAAGTGAAATTTCTGCAATTTTGCCCCAAAATAAGTGAAATTTCTGCAATTTTGCCCCAAAATAAGGAAAATTATTGGAATTTTGGCCCAAAATAAGTGAAATTTCTTAGTTTTCCCCCAAAATAAGGAGAATTTCTATCTTTTTGCCCCAACATATAGGGAATTTCTGCATTTTTGCCCCACAATTAGGGGAATTTCTGCAATTTTGCTCCAAAATACGGGGAATTTCTGCATTTTTGCCCGAAAATAAAGGGAATGTATATCTTTTTGCCTTAAAAAAAAAGAATTTCTTAATTTTTACCCCAAAATAAGGGGATTTTCCACCTTTTTGACTCAAAATAAGTGCAATTTCTGACTTTTACCCAAAAATAAACGGAATTTCTGTCTTTTTGCCTTAAAATAAGGGGAATTTCTGAATTTTTGCCCTGAAATAAGTAAAATTTCTAAAAGTTTTTTCCAAAATAAGGGAAATGTCTGCTTTTTGCCCCAAAATAAGGGGAATTTCTAATTTTTTCCCTTTAAATAAGTGGAATTTCTGTCTTTTTCCCCCAAAACAAAGGAAATTTCTGTCTTTTTTGCCTCAAAATAAAAAAAATTTCTGACTTATTACTCTGAAATAAGTGAAATTTCTGCAATTTTGCTCCAAAATAAGGGAAATTTCTGCCTTTTTGCCCCCAAATAAGGGGAATTTCAGCCTTTTTACCTCAAAATAAGAGGAATTTGTGCATTTTTGTCACAAAATATTAGGAATTTCAGCCTTTTTTCCCCAAAATAAGGAAAATTTCTGCCTCTTTTTTGAAATAAGTGAAATTTCTGCAATTGTGCCCCAAAATAAGTGAAATTTCTGCAATTTTGCCCCAAAATAAGGGAAATTTCTGGAATTTTGCACCAAATAAGTGGAATTTCTGAGTTTTTCCCCAAAATAAGGAGAATTTCTGTCTTTTGCCCCAACATATAGGGAATGTCTGCCTTTTTGCCCCACAATTAGGGGAATTTCTGCAATTTTGCTCAAAAATAGGGGGAATTTTGGCCTTTTTGCCCGAAAATAAGAAGAATGCATACCTTTTGCCATATAAAAGGGAAATTTCTTCATTTTTGCTCTAAAATAAGGGGAATTTCTGCTTTTTTCCCTTTAAATAAGTAGAATTTCTGTCTTTTTCCCCCAAAACAAAGGGAATTTTTGTCTTATTTGCTCCAAAATAAGGAAAATTTCTGACTTATTACCCTGAAATAAGTGAAATTTCTGCATAATTGCCCCAAAATAAGGGAAATTTCTGCCTTTTTGCCCCCAAATAAAGGGAATTTCAGCCTTTTTACCTCAAAATAAGGGGAATTTCTGCATTTTTGCCACAAAATATTAGGAATTTCTGCCTTTTTGCCCCAAAATAAGGAAAATTTCTGCCTTTTTTCCATGAAATAAGTGAAATTTCTGCCTTTTTTCCATGAAATAAGTGAAATTTCTGCAATTTTGCCCCAAAATAAGGAAAATTTCTGGAATTTTGCTCCAAATAAGTGGAATTTCTGAGTTTTGCCCCAAAATAAAAAGAATTTCTGTCTTTTTGCCCCAACATATAGGGAATTTCTGCATTTTTTCCCCAAAATTAGGGGAATTTCTGCAATTTTGCTCCAAAATAGAGGGAATTTCTGCTTTTTTGCTTGAAAATAAGAAGAATGCATATCTTTTTGCCATAAAAAAGGGAAATATTTTGAGGTTTGCCCCAAAATAAGAGGAATTTCTGCCTTTCTACCTCAAAAAAATGAAATTTCTGCCTTTTTACCCAAAAATAAACGAAATTTCTGTCTTTTTGCCCCAGAATAAAAGGAATTTTTGAATTATGCCTTGAAATAAGTGAAGTTTCTGCAATTTTGATCCAAAATAAAAGAAATTTCTGCCTTTTTGCCACAAAATAAGGAGAATTTCTGTATTTTTGCCCCAAAATAAGGGAAATTTTTGCCTTTTTGTTTCCAAATAAGGGGAATTTCAGCCTTTTTACCTCAAAATAAGAGGAATTTCTGCATTTTTGCCACAAAATATTAAAAACTTCTGCCATTGTGCTCTAAAATACGGAAAATTTCTGCCTTTTTTCCCTGAAATAAATGAAATGTCTGCAATTTTGCCCCAAAATAAGTGAAATTTCTGGAATTTTGCCCCAAAATAAGTAGAATTTCTGAGTTTTGCCACATAATAATAAGAATTTCTTTCTTTTTGCCCCAGCATATAAAGAATTTTTGCATTTTTGCCCCACAATTAGAAGAATTTCTGCAATTTTGCACCAAAATACGGAGAATTTCTGCTTTTTTGCCCGAAAATATGGGGAATGTATATCTTTTGCCACAAAATAGGGAAATTTCTTCATTTTTGCCCAAAAATAAAAGGAATTTCTGCCTTTTTACCTCAAAATAAGTGAAATTTCTGCCTTTTTACCCAAAAATAAACGGAATTTCTGTCTTTTTGCCCAAAAATAAAAGAAATTTTTGAATTATGCCCTGAAATAAGTGAAATTTCTGCAATTTTGCCCCAAAATAATAGAAATTTCTGCCTTTTTGCCACAAAATAAGGGGAATTTCTGTCTTCTTGCCCCAAAATAAGGGAAATTTCTGCCTTTTTGCCCCCAAATAAGGGGGAATTTCAGGCTTTTTACCTCAAAATAAGGGGAATTTCTGCATTTTTGCCACAAAATATTAAGAATTTCTGCCATTGTGCTCCAAAGTATTGAAAACTTCTCCCTTTTTTCCCTTAAATAAGTGAAATTTCTGCAATTTTGCCCCAAAATAAGTGAAATTTCTGCAATTTTGCCCCAAAATAAAGGAAATTTTTGGAATTTTGGCCCAAAATAAGTGAAATTTCTGAGTTTTGCCCCAAAATAAGGAGAATTTCTGTCTTTTTGCCCCAACATATAGGGAATTTCTGCATTTTTGCCCCACAATTAGGGGAATTTCTGCAATTTTGCACCAAAATACGGGGAATTTCAGCCTTTTTCGCCGAAAATAAGGGGAATTTCTGCCATTTTGCCGCGAAATAAGTGAAATTTCTTCAGTTTTACCCCAAAATAAGGGGAATTTCTGCGTTTTTGCCCCAAAATTAGGGGAATTTCTGCAATTTTGCTCCAAAATACGGGGAATTTCTGCATTTTTGCCCGAAAATGAAGGGAATGTATACCTTTTTGCCTTAAAAAAAGAGAATTTCTTCATTTTTACCCCAAAATAAGGGGATTTTCCGCCTTTTTGACTCAAAATAAGTGCAATTTCTGACTTTTCCCCAAAAATAAACGGAATTTCTGTCTTTTTGCCTTAAAATAAGGGGAATTTCTGACTTTTTGCCCTGAAATAAGTAAAATTTCTAAAAGTTTTTTCCAAAATAAGGGAAATGTCTGCTTTTTGCCCCAAAATAAGGGGAATTTCTGATTTTTCCCTTTAAATAAGTGGAATTTCTGTCTTTTTCCCCCAAAACAAAGGAAATTTCTGTCTTTTTTGCCTCAAAATAAAAAAAATTTCTGACTTATTACTCTGAAATAAGTGAAATTTCTGCAATTTTGCCCCAAAATAAGGGAAATTTCTGCCTTTTTGCCCCCAAATAAGGGGAATTTCAGCCTTTTTACCTCAAAATAAGAGGAATTTGTGCATTTTTGTCACAAAATATTAGGAATTTCAGCCTTTTTTCCCCAAAATAAGGAAAATTTCTGCCTTTTTTTTGAAATAAGTGAAATTTCTGCAATTGTGCCCCAAAATAAGTGAAATTTCTGCAATTTTGCCCCAAAATAAGGAAAATTTCTGGAATTTTGCACCAAATAAGTGGAATTTCTGAGTTTTTCCCCAAAATAAGGAGAATTTCTGTCTTTTGCCCCAACATATAGGGAATGTCTGCCTTTTTGCCCCACAATTAGGGGAATTTCTGCAATTTTGCTCAAAAATAGGGGGAATTTTGGCCTTTTTGCCCGAAAATAAGAAGAATGCATACCTTTTGCCATTAAAAAGGGAAATTTCTTCATTTTTGCTCTAAAATAAGGGGAATTTCTGCTTTTTTCCCTTTAAATAAGTAGAATTTCTATCTTTTTCCCCCAAAACAAAGCGAATTTCTGTCTTTTTTGCTCCAAAATAACGAAAATTTCTGACTTATTACCCTGAAATAAGTGAAATTTCTGCATAATTGCCCCAAAATAAGGGAAATTTCTGCCTTTTTGCCCCCAAATAAAGGGAATTTCAGCCTTTTTACCTCAAAATAAGGGGAATTTCTGCATTTTTGCCACAAAATATTAGAAATTTCTGCCTTTTTGCCCCAAAATAAGGAAAATTTCTGCCTTTTTTCCATGAAATAAGTGAAATTTCTGCAATTTTGCCCCAAAATAAGTGAAATTTCTGCAATTTTGCCCCAAAATAAGGGAAATTTCTGGAATTTTGCTCCAAATAAGTGGAATTTCTGAGTTTTGCCCCAAAATAAAAAGAATTTCTGTCTTTTTGCCCCAACATATAGGGAATTTCTGCATTTTTCCCCACAATTAGGGGAATTTCTGCAATTTTGCTCCAAAATAGAGGGAATTTCTGCTTTTTTGCTTGAAAATAAGAAGTATGCATATCTTTTTGCCATAAAAAAGGGAAATATTTTGAGGTTTGCCCCAAAATAAGAGGAATTTCTGCCTTTCTACCTCAAAAAATTGAAATTTCTGCCTTTTTACCCAAAAATAAACAAAATTTCTGTCTTTTTGACCCAGAATAAAAGGAATTTTTGAATTATGCCTTGAAATAAGTGAAATTTCTGCAATTTTGCCCCAAAATATAAGAAATTTCTGCCTTTTTGCCACAAAATAAGGAGAATTTCTGTATTTTTGCCCCAAAATAAGGGAAATTTTTGCCTTTTTGTTCCCGAATAAGGGGAATTTCAGCCTTTTTACCTCAAAATAAGAGGAATTTCTGCATTTTTGCCACAAAATATTAAAAATTTCTGCCATTGTGCTCTAAAATACGGAAAATTTCTGCCTTTTTTCCCTGAAATAAATGAAATGTCTGCAATTTTGCCCCAAAATAAGTGAAATTTCTGGAATTTTGCCCCAAAATAAGTAGAATTTCTGAGTTTTGCCCCATAATAAGAAGAATTTCTTTCTTTTTGCCCCAACATATAAAGAATATTTGCATTTTTGCCCCACAATTAGAAAAATTTCTGCAATTTTGCACCAAAATACGGGGAATTTCTGCTTTTTTGCCCGAAAATAAGGGGAATGTATATCTTTTGCCACAAAATAGGGAAATTTCTTCATTTTTGCCACAAAATAAGATGAATTTCTGCCTTTTTACCTCAAAATAAGTGAAATTTCTGCCTTTTTACCCAAAAATAAACGGAATTTCTGTCTTTTTGCCCAAAAATAAAAGGAATTTTTGAATTATGCCCTGAAATAAGTGAAATTTCTGCAATTTTGCCCCAAAATAAAAAAAATTTCTTTCTTTTTGCCACAAAATAAGGGGAATTTCTGTCTTTTTGCCCCAAAATAAGGGAAATTTCTGCCTTTTTGCCCCCCAAAAAGGGGAATTTCAGGTTTTTTACCTCAAAATAAGGGGAATTTCTGAATTTTTGCCACAAAATATTAAGAATTTCTGCAATTGTGCTCCAAAGTATGGAAAACTTCTGATTTTTTCTCTTAAATAAGTGAAATTTCTGCAATTATGCCCCAAAATAAGTGAAATTTCTGCAATTTTGCCCCAAAATAACGGAAATTTCTGGAATTTTGGCCCAAAATAAGTGAAATTTCTGAGTTTTCCTCCAAAATAAGAAAAATTTCTGTCTTTTTGCCCCAACATATAGAAAATTTCTGCATTTTTGCCCCACAATTAGGGGAATTTCTGCAATTTTGCTCCAAAATACGGGGATTTTCAGCCTTTTTCGCCGATAATTAGGGGAATTTCTGCCATTTTGCCGTGAAATAAGTGAAATTTCTGCAGTTTTACCCCAAAATAAGGTAAGTTCTGCGTTTTTGCCACAAAATTAGGGGAATTTCTGCAATTTTGCTCCAAAATACGGGGAATTTCTGCATTTTTGCCCGAAAATAAAGGGAATGTATACCTTTTTGCCATAAAAAAAGAGAATTTCTTCATTTTTACCCCAAAATAAAAGGATTTTCCGCCTTTTTGACACAAAATAAGTGCAATCTCTGACTTTTCCCCAAAAATAAACGGAATTTCTGTCTTTTTGCCTTAAAATAAGGGGAATTTCTGACTTTTTGCCCTGAAACAAGTAAAATTTCTGAAATTTTTTTCCAAAATAAGGGAAATGTCTGCTTTTTGCCCCAAAATAAGGGGAATTTTTGCTTTTTTCCCTCTAAATAAGTGGAATTTCTTTCTTTTTTCCCAAAACAAAGGGAATTTCTGTCTTTTTTGCCTCAAAATAAGGAAAATTTCTGACTTATTACTCTGAAATAAGTAAAATTTCTGCAATTTTGCCCCAAAATAAGGGAAATTTCTGCCTTTTTGCCCCCAAATAAGGGGAATTTCAGCCTTTTTACCTCAAAAAAGGGGGAATTTCTACATTTTTGCCACAAAATATTAGGAATTTCTGCCTTTTTTCCCCAAAATAAAAAAAAATTTCTGCCTTTTTTTTGAAATAAGTGAAATTTCTGTAATTGTGCCCCAAAATAACTGAAATTTCTGCAATTTTGCCCCAAAATAAGGGAAATTTCTGGAATTTTGCTCCAAATAAGTGGAATTTCTGAGTTTTGCCCCAAAATAAAAAGAATTTCTGTCTTTTTGCCCCAACATATAGGAAATTTCTGCTTTTTTGCCCACAATTAGGGGAATTTCTGCAATTTTGCTTCAAAATAGGGGGAATTTCTGCTTTTTTGCTTGAAAATAAGAAGAATGCATATCTTTTTGCCATAAAAAAGGGAAATTTTTTTAGTTTTGCCCCAAAATAAGAGGAATTTCTGCCTTTCTACCTCAAAATAAGTGAAATTTCTGCCTTTTAACCAAAAATAAATGAAATTTCTGTCTTTTTGCCCCAGAATAAAAGGAATTTTTTAATTATGCCTTGAAATAAGTGAAATTTCTGCAATTTTGCCCCAAAATAAAAGAAATTTCTGCCTTTTTGCCACAAATAAGGAGAATTTCTGTATTTTTGCCCCAAATTAAGGAAAATTTTTGCCTTTTTGTTCCCAAATAAGGGGAATTTCAGCCTTTTTACCTCAAAATAGAAGAAATTTCTGCATTTTTGCCACAAAATATTAAAAATTTCTGCCATTGTGCTCTAAAATATGGAAAATTTCTGCCTTTTTTCCCTGAAATAAATGAAATTTCTGCAATTTTGCCCCAAAATAAGTGAAATTTCTGCAATTTTGCCCCATAATAAGGGAAATTTCTGGAATTTTGCCCCAAAATAAGTGGAATTTATGCAGTTTTACCCCAAAATAAGGGGAAGTTCTGCGTTTTTGCCCCAAAATTAGGGGAATTTCTGCAATTTTGCTCCAAAATACGGGGAATTTCTACCTTTTTGCCCGAAAATAAAAGAAATGTATACCTTTTTGCCATAAAGAAAAAGAATTTCTTCATTTTTACCCCAAAATAAGGGGATTTTCCGCTTTTTTGACTCAAAATAAGTGCAATTTCTGACTTTTCCCCAAAAATAAACGGAATTTCTCTCTTTTTGCCTTAAAATAAGGGGAATTTCTGACTTTTTGCCCTGAAATAAGTAAAATTTCTAAAATTTTTCCCAAAAATAAGGAAAATGTCTGCTTTTTGCCCCAAAATAAGGGGAATTTCTGCTTTTTTCCATCTAAATAAGTGGAATTTCTGTCTTTTTCTTCCAAAACAAAGGGAATTTCTGTCTTTTTTGCCTTAAAATAAGGAAAATTTCTGACTTATTACTCTGAAATAAGTGAAATTTCTGCAATTTTGCCCCAAAATAAAAGAAATTTCTGCCTTTTTGCCACAAAATAAAAAGAATTTCTGTCTTTTTGCCCCAAAATAAAGGAAATTTCTGCCTTTTTGCCGCCAAATAAGGGGAATTTCAGCATTTTTACCTCAAAATAAGGGGAATTTCTGCATTTTTGCCACAAAATATTAAAAATTTCTGCCATTGTGCTCTAAAATACGGAAAATTTCTGCCTTTTTTCTCTAAAATAAATGAAATTTCTGCAATTTTGCCCCAAAATTAGTGAAATTTCTGCAATTTTGCCCAAAAATAAGGGAAATTTCTGGAATTTTGCCCCAAAATAAGTGGAATTTCTGAGTTTTGCACCAAAATAAGGAGAATTTCTGTCTTTTTGTCCCAACATATAGGGAATTTCTGCCTTTTTGCCCCACAATTAGGGAAATTTCTGCAATTTTGCTCCAAAATACGGGGAATTTCTGCTTTTTTGCCTGAAAATAAGGGGAATGTATACTTTTTGCCACAAAAAAAGGAAATTTCTTCATTTTTGCCCCAAAATAAGAGGAATTTCTGCCTTTTTACCTCAAAATAAGTAAAATTTCTGTCTTTTTACCCCAAAATAAATGGAATTTCTCTTTTTTTGCTCCAAAATAAAAGGAATTTTTGAATTATGCCCTGAAATAAGTGAAATTTCGGCAATATTGCCCCAAAATAAAAGAAATTTCTTCCTTTTTATCACAAAAAAGGAATTTCTGTCTTTTTGCCCCAAAATAAGGGAAATTTCAGCCTTTTTGCCCCCAAATAAGAGGAAATTTCAGCCTTTTTAGCTCAAAATATGGGGAATTTCTGCATTTTTGCCACAAAATATTAAGGATTGCTGCCATTGTTCTTTAAAATACGGAAAATATCTGCCTTTTTTTCCTGAATTAAGTGAAATTTCTGCAATTTTGCCCCAAAATATGTGAAATTTTTGTAATTTTGCACCAAAATAAGGGAAATTTCTGGAATTTTGCCCCAAAATAAGTAGAATTTCTGAGTTTTGCCCCAAAATAAGAAGAATTTCTGTCTTTTTGCCCCAACATATAAGGAATTTTTGCATTTTTGCCCCACAATTAGAAGAATTTCTGCAATTTTGCTCCAAAATACGGGGAATTTCTGCTTTTTTGCCCGAAAATAAGGGGAATGTATATCTTTTGCCACAAAATAGGGAAATTTCATTTTTGCCCCAAAATAAGAGGAATTTCTGCATTTTTACCTCAAAATAAGTGAAATTTCTGCCTTTTTACCCAAAAATAAACGGAATTTCTGTCTTTTTGCCCAAAAATAAAAGGAATTTTTGAATTATGCCCTGAAATAAGTGAAATTTCTGCAATTTTGCCCCAAAATAATAGAAATTTCTGCCTTTTTGCCACAAAATAAGGGGAATTTCTGTCTTTTTGCCCCAAAATAAGGGAAATTTCTGCCTTTTTGCCCCCAAATAAGGGGGAATTTCAGGCTTTTTACCTCAAAATAAGGGGAATTTCTGCATTTTTGCCACAAAATATTAAGAATTTCTGCCATTGTGCTCTAAAGTATGGAAAACTTCTGCCTTTTTTCCCTTAAATAAGTGAAATTTCTGCAATTTTGCCCCAAAATAAGTGAAATTTCTGCAATTTTGCCCCAAAATAAGGAAAATTATTGGAATTTTGGCCCAAAATAAGTGAAATTTCTTAGTTTTCCCCCAAAATAAGGAGAATTTCTATCTTTTTGCCCCAACATATAGGGAATTTCTGCATTTTTGCCCCACAATTAGGGGAATTTCTGCAATTTTTCTCCAAAATACGGGGAATTTCTGCATTTTTGCCCGAAAATAAAGGGAATGTATATCTTTTTGCCTTAAAAAAAAGAATTTCTTAATTTTTACCCCAAAATAAGGGGATTTTCCACCTTTTTAACTCAAAATAAGTGCAATTTCTGACTTTTCCCCAAAAATAAACGGAATTTCTGTCTTTTTGCCTTAAAATAAGGGGAATTTCTGAATTTTTGCCCTGAAATAAGTAAAATTTCTAAAAGTTTTTTCCAAAATAAGGGAAATGTCTGCTTTTTGCCCCAAAATAAGGGGAATTTCTGATTTTTTCCCTTTAAATAAGTGGAATTTCTGTCTTTTTCCCCCAAAACAAAGGAAATTTCTGTCTTTTTTGCCTCAAAATAAAAAAAATTTCTGACTTATTACTCTGAAATAAGTGAAATTTCTGCAATTTTGCCCCAAAATAAGGGAAATTTCTGCCTTTTTGCCCCCAAATAAGGGGAATTTCAGCCTTTTTACCTCAAAATAAGAGGAATTTGTGCATTTTTGTCACAAAATATTAGGAATTTCAGCCTTTTTTCCCCAAAATAAGGAAAATTTCTGCCTCTTTTTTGAAATAAGTGAAATTTCTGCAATTGTGCCCCAAAATAAGTGAAATTTCTGCAATTTTGCCCCAAAATAAGGGAAATTTCTGGAATTTTGCACCAAATAAGTGGAATTTCTGAGTTTTTCCCCAAAATAAGGAGAATTTCTGTCTTTTGCCCCAACATATAGGGAATGTCTGCCTTTTTGCCCCACAATTAGGGGAATTTCTGCAATTTTGCTCAAAAATAGGGGGAATTTTGGCCTTTTTGCCCGAAAATAAGAAGAATGCATACCTTTTGCCATATAAAAGGGAAATTTCTTCATTTTTGCTCTAAAATAAGGGGAATTTCTGCTTTTTTCCCTTTAAATAAGTAGAATTTCTGTCTTTTTCCCCCAAAACAAAGGGAATTTTTGTCTTATTTGCTCCAAAATAAGGAAAATTTCTGACTTATTACCCTGAAATAAGTGAAATTTCTGCATAATTGCCCCAAAATAAGGGAAATTTCTGCCTTTTTGCCCCCAAATAAAGGGAATTTCAGCCTTTTTACCTCAAAATAAGGGGAATTTCTGCATTTTTGCCACAAAATATTAGGAATTTCTGCCTTTTTGCCCCAAAATAAGGAAAATTTCTGCCTTTTTTCCATGAAATAAGTGAAATTTCTGCATTTTTTCCATGAAATAAGTGAAATTTCTGCAATTTTGCCCCAAAATAAGGAAAATTTCTGGAATTTTGCTCCAAATAAGTGGAATTTCTGAGTTTTGCCCCAAAATAAAAAGAATTTCTGTCTTTTTGCCCCAACATATAGGGAATTTCTGCATTTTTTCCCCAAAATTAGGGGAATTTCTGCAATTTTGCTCCAAAATAGAGGGAATTTCTGCTTTTTTGCTTGAAAATAAGAAGAATGCATATCTTTTTGCCATAAAAAAGGGAAATATTTTGAGGTTTGCCCCAAAATAAGAGGAATTTCTGCCTTTCTACCTCAAAAAATTGAAATTTCTGCCTTTTTACCAAAAATAAACGAAATTTCTGTCTTTTTGCCCCAGAATAAAAGGAATTTTTGAATTATGCCTTGAAATAAGTGAAATTTCTGCAATTTTGCCCCAAAATATAAGAAATTTCTGCCTTTTTGCCACAAAATAAGGAGAATTTCTGTATTTTTGCCCCAAAATAAGGGAAATTTTTGCCTTTTTGTTCCCGAATAAGGGGAATTTCAGCCTTTTTACCTCAAAATAAGAGGAATTTCTGCATTTTTGCCACAAAATATTAAAAATTTCTGCCATTGTGCTCTAAAATACGGAAAATTTCTGCCTTTTTTCCCTGAAATAAATGAAATGTCTGCAATTTTGCCCCAAAATAAGTGAAATTTCTGGAATTTTGCCCCAAAATAAGTAGAATTTCTGAGTTTTGCCCCATAATAAGAAGAATTTCTTTCTTTTTGCCCCAACATATAAAGAATATTTGCATTTTTGCCCCACAATTAGAAGAATTTCTGCAATTTTGCACCAAAATACGGGGAATTTCTGCTTTTTTGCCCGAAAATAAGGGGAATGTATATCTTTTGCCACAAAATAGGGAAATTTCTTCATTTTTGCCCAAAAATAAGAGGAATTTCTGCCTTTTTACCTCAAAATAAGTGAAATTTCTGCCTTTTTACCCAAAAATAAACGGAATTTCTGTCTTTTTGCCCAAAAATAAAAGAAATTTTTGAATTATGCCCTGAAATAAGTGAAATTTCTGCAATTTTGCCCCAAAATAATAGAAATTTCTGCCTTTTTGCCACAAAATAAGGGGAATTTCTGTCTTTTTGCCCCAAAATAAGGGAAATTTCTGCCTTTTTGCCCCCAAATAAAGGGAATTTCAGCCTTTTTACCTCAAAATAAGGGGAATTTCTGCATTTTTGCCACAAAATATTAGGAATTTCTGCCTTTTTGCCCCAAAATAAGGAAAATTTCTGCCTTTTTTCCATGAAATAAGTGAAATTTCTGCAATTTTGCCCCAAAATATAAGAAATTTCTGCCTTTTTGCCACAAAATAAGGAGAATTTCTGTATTTTTGCCCCAAAATAAGGGAAATTTTTGCTTTTTTGTTCCCAAATAAGGGGAATTTCAGCCTTTTTACCTCAAAATAAGAGGAATTTCTGCATTTTTGCCACAAAATATTAAAAATTTCTGCCATTGTGCTCTAAAATACGGAAAATTTCTGCCTTTTTTCCCTGAAATAAATGAAATGTCTGCAATTTTGCCCCAAAATAAGTGAAATTTCTGGAATTTTGCCCCAAAATAAGTAGAATTTCTGAGTTTTGCCCCATAATAAGAAGAATTTCTTTCTTTTTGCCCCAACATATAAAGAATATTTGCATTTTTGCCCCACAATTAGAAGAATTTCTGCAATTTTGCACCAAAATACGGGGAATTTCTGCTTTTTTGCCCGAAAATAAGGGGAATGTATATCTTTTGCCACAAAATAGGGAAATTTCTTCATTTTTGCCCAAAAATAAGAGGAATTTCTGCCTTTTTACCTCAAAATAAGTGAAATTTCTGCCTTTTTACCCAAAAATAAACGGAATTTCTGTCTTTTTGCCCAAAAATAAAAGAAATTTTTGAATTATGCCCTGAAATAAGTGAAATTTCTGCAATTTTGCCCCAAAATAATAGAAATTTCTGCCTTTTTGCCACAAAATAAGGGGAATTTCTGTCTTTTTGCCCCAAAATAAGGGAAATTTCTGCCTTTTTGCCCCCAAATAAAGGGAATTTCAGCCTTTTTACCTCAAAATAAGGGGAATTTCTGCATTTTTGCCACAAAATATTAGGAATTTCTGCCTTTTTGCCCCAAAATAAGGAAAATTTCTGCCTTTTTTCCATGAAATAAGTGAAATTTCTGCAATTTTGCCCCAAAATAAGTGAAATTTCTGCAATTTTGCCCCAAAATAAGGGAAATTTCTGGAATTTTGCTCCAAATAAGTGGAATTTCTGAGTTTTGCCCCAAAATAAAAAGAATTTCTGTCTTTTTGCCCCAACATATAGGGAATTTCTGCATTTTTTCCCCACAATTAGGGGAATTTCTGCAATTTTGCTCCAAAATAGAGGGAATTTCTGCTTTTTTGCTTGAAAATAAAAGAATGCATATCTTTTTGCCATAAAAAAGGGAAATATTTTCAGGTTTGCCCCAAAATAAGAGGAATTTCTGCCTTTCTACCTCAAAAAAGTGAAATTTCTGCCTTTTTACCCAAAAATAAACGGAATTTCTGTCTTTTTACCCAAAAATAAAAGAAATTTTTGAATTATGCCCTGAAATAAGTGAAATTTCTTCAATTTTGCCCCAAAATAATAGAAATTTCTGCCTTTTTGCCACAAAATAAGGGGAATTTCTGTCTTTTTGCCCCAAAATAAGGGAAATTTCTGCATTTTTGCCCCCAAATAAGGGGGAATTTCAGGCTTTTTACCTCAAAATAAGGGGAATTTCTGCATTTTTGCCACAAAATATTAAGAATTTCTGCCATTGTGCTCCAAAGTATTGAAAACTTCTCCCTTTTTTCCCTTAAATAAGTGAAATTTCTGCAATTTTGCCCCAAAATAAGTGAAATTTCTGCAATTTTGCCCCAAAATAAAGGAAATTTTTGGAATTTTGGCCCAAAATAAGTGAAATTTCTGAGTTTTGCCCCAAAATAAGGAAAATTTCTGTCTTTTTGCCCCAACATATAGGGAATTTCTGCATTTTTGCCCCAAAATTAGGGGAATTTCTGCAATTTTGCACCAAAATACGGGGCATTTCAGCCTTTTTCGCCGAAAATAAGGGGAATTTCTGCCATTTTGCCGCGAAATAAGTGAAATTTCTGCAGTTTTACCCCAAAATACGGGGAATTTCTGCGTTTTTGCCCCAAAATTAGGGGAATTTCTGCAATTTTGCTCCAAAATACGGGGAATTTCTGCATTTTTGCCCGAAAATGAAGGGAATGTATACCTTTTTGCCTTAAAAAAAGAGAATTTCTTCATTTTTACCCCAAAATAAGGGGATTTTCTGCCTTTTTGACTCAAAATAAGTGCAATTTCTGACTTTTCCCCAAAAATAAACGGAATTTCTGTATTTTTGCCTTAAAATAAGGGGAATTTCTGACTTTTTGCCCTGAAATAAGTAAAATTTCTAAAAGTTTTTTCCAAAATAAGGGAAATGTCTGCTTTTTGCCCCAAAATAAGGGGAATTTCTGATTTTTCCCTTTAAATAAGTGGAATTTCTGTCTTTTTCCCCCAAAACAAAGGAAATTTCTGTCTTTTTTGCCTCAAAATAAAAAAAATTTCTGACTTATTACTCTGAAATAAGTGAAATTTCTGCAATTTTGCCCCAAAATAAGGGAAATTTCTGCCTTTTTGCCCCCAAATAAGGGGAATTTCAGCCTTTTTACCTCAAAATAAGAGGAATTTGTGCATTTTTGTCACAAAATATTAGGAATTTCAGCCTTTTTTCCCCAAAATAAGGAAAATTTCTGCCTTTTTTTTGAAATAAGTGAAATTTCTGCAATTGTGCCCAAAAATAAGTGAAATTTCTGCAATTTTGCCCCAAAATAAGGAAAATTTCTGGAATTTTGCACCAAATAAGTGGAATTTCTGAGTTTTTCCCCAAAATAAGGAGAATTTCTGTCTTTTGCCCCAACATATAGGGAATGTCTGCCTTTTTGCCCCACAATTAGGGGAATTTCTGCAATTTTGCTCAAAAATAGGGGGAATTTTGGCCTTTTTGCCCGAAAATAAGAAGAATGCATACCTTTTGCCATTAAAAAGGGAAATTTCTTCATTTTTGCTCTAAAATAAGGGGAATTTCTGCTTTTTTCCCTTTAAATAAGTAGAATTTCTGTCTTTTTCCCCCAAAACAAAGGGAATTTCTGTCTTTTTTGCTCCAAAATAAGGAAAATTTCTGACTTATTACCCTGAAATAAGTGAAATTTCTGCATAATTGCCCAAAAAAAAGGGAAATTTCTGCCTTTTTGCCCCCAAATAAAAGGAATTTCAGCCTTTTTACCTCAAAATAAGGGGAATTTCTGCATTTTTGCCACAAAATATTAGAAATTTCTGCCTTTTTGCCCCAAAATAAGGAAAATTTCTGCCTTTTTTCCATGAAATAAGTGAAATTTCTGCAATTTTGCCCCAAAATAAGTGAAATTTCTGCAATTTTGCCCCAAAATAAGGGAAATTTCTGGAATTTTGCTCCAAATAAGTGGAATTTCTGAGTTTTGCCTCAAAATAAAAAGAATTTCTGTCTTTTTGCCCCAACATATAGGGAATTTCTGCATTTTTTCCCCACAATTAGGGGAATTTCTGCAATTTTGCTCCAAAATAGAGGGAATTTCTGCTTTTTTGCTTGAAAATAAGAAGAATGCATATATTTTTGCCATAAAAAAGGGAAATATTTTGAGGTTTGCCCCAAAATAAGAGGAATTTCTGCCTTTCTACCTCAAAAAATTGAAATTTCTGCCTTTTTACCCAAAAATAAACGAAATTTCTGTCTTTTTGCCCCAGAATAAAAGGAATTTTTGAATTATGCCTTGAAATAAGTGAAATTTCTGCAATTTTGCCCCAAAATATAAGAAATTTCTGCCTTTTTGCCACAAAATAAGGAGAATTTCTGTATTTTTGCCCCAAAATAAGGGAAATTTTTGCCTTTTTGTTCCCGAATAAGGGGAATTTCAGCCTTTTTACCTCAAAATAAGAGGAATTTCTGCATTTTTGCCACAAAATATTAAAAATTTCTCCCATTGTGCTCTAAAATACGGAAAATTTCTGCCTTTTTTCCCTGAAATAAATGAAATGTCTGCAATTTTGCCCCAAAATAAGTGAAATTTCTGGAATTTTGCCCCAAAATAAGTAGAATTTCTGAGTTTTGCCCCATAATAAGAAGAATTTCTTTCTTTTTGCCCCAACATATAAAGAATATTTGCATTTTTGCCCCACAATTAGAAGAATTTCTGCAATTTTGCACCAAAATACGGGGAATTTCTGCTTTTTTGCCCGAAAATAAGGGGAATGTATATCTTTTGCCACAAAATAGGGAAATTTCTTCATTTTTGCCCAAAAATAAGAGGAATTTCTGCCTTTTTACCTCAAAATAAGTGAAATTTCTGCCTTTTTACCCAAAAATAAACGGAATTTCTGTCTTTTTGCCCAAAAATAAAAGAAATTTTTGAATTATGCCCTGAAATAAGTGAAATTTCTGCAATTTTGCCCCAAAATAATAGAAATTTCTGCCTTTTTGCCACAAAATAAGGGGAATTTCTGTCTTTTTGCCCCAAAATAAGGGAAATTTCTGCCTTTTTGCCCCCAAATAAAGGGAATTTCAGCCTTTTTACCTCAAAATAAGGGGAATTTCTGCATTTTTGCCACAAAATATTAGGAATTTCTGCCTTTTTGCCCCAAAATAAGGAAAATTTCTGCCTTTTTTCCATGAAATAAGTGAAATTTCTGCAATTTTGCCCCAAAATATAAGAAATTTCTGCCTTTTTGCCCCAAAATAAGGAGAATTTCTGTATTTTTGCCCCAAAATAAGGGAAATTTTTGCTTTTTTGTTCCCAAATAAGGGGAATTTCAGCCTTTTTACCTCAAAATAAGAGGAATTTCTGCATTTTTGCCACAAAATATTAAAAATTTCTGCCATTGTGCTCTAAAATAGGGAAAATTTCTGCCTTTTTTCCCTGAAATAAATGAAATGTCTGCAATTTTGCCCCAAAATAAGTGAAATTTCTGGAATTTTGCCCCAAAATAAGTAGAATTTCTGAGTTTTGCCCCATAATAAGAAGAATTTCTTTCTTTTTGCCCCAACATATAAAGAATTTTTGCATTTTTGCCCCACAATTAGAAGAATTTCTGCAATTTTGCACCAAAATACGGGGAATTTCTGCTTTTTTGCCCGAAAATAAGGGGAATGTATATCTTTTGCCACAAAATAGGGAAATTTCTTCATTTTTGCCCAAAAATAAGAGGAATTTCTGCCTTTTTACCTCAAAATAAGTGAAATTTCTGCCTTTTTACCCAAAAATAAACGGAATTTCTGTCTTTTTGCCCAAAAATAAAAGAAATTTTTGAATTATGCCCTGAAATAAGTGAAATTTCTGCAATTTTGCCCCAAAATAATAGAAATTTCTGCCTTTTTGCCACAAAATAAGGGGAATTTCTGTCTTTTTGCCCCAAAATAAGGGAAATTTCTGCCTTTTTGCCCCCAAATAAAGGGAATTTCAGCCTTTTTACCTCAAAATAAGGGAAATTTCTGCATTTTTGCCACAAAATATTAGGAATTTCTGCCTTTTTGCCCCAAAATAAAAAAAATTTCTGCCTTTTTTCCATGAAATAAGTGAAATTTCTGCAATTTTGCCCCAAAATAAGTGAAATTTCTGCAATTTTGCCCCAAAATAAGGGAAATTTCTGGAATTTTGCTCCAAATAAGTGGAATTTCTGAGTTTTGCCCCAAAATAAAAAGGATTTCTGTCTTTTTGTCCCAACATATAGGGAATTTCTGCATTTTTTCCCCACAATTAGGGGAATTTCTGCAATTTTGCTCCAAAATAGAGGGAATTTCTGCTTTTTTGCTTGAAAATAAGAAGAATGCATATCTTTTTGCCATAAAAAAGGGAAATATTTTCAGGTTTGCCCCAAAATAAGAGGAATTTCTGCCTTTCTACCTCAAAAAAGTGAAATTTCTGCCTTTTTACCCAAAAATAAACGAAATTTCTGTCTTTTTGCCCCAGAATAAAAGGAATTTTTGAATTATGCCTTGAAATAAGTGAAGTTTCTGCAATTTTGCCCCAAAATATAAGAAATTTCTGCCTTTTTGCCACAAAATAACGAGAATTTCTGTATTTTTGCCCCAAAATAAGGGAAATTTTTGCCTTTTTGTTTCCAAATAAGGGGAATTTCAGCCTTTTTACCTCAAAATAAGAGGAATTTCTGCATTTTTGCCACAAAATATTAAAAATTTCTGCCATTGTGCTCTAAAATACGGAAAATTTCTGCCTTTTTTCCCTGAAATAAATGAAATGTCTGCAATTTTGACCCAAAATAAGTGAAATTTCTGGAATTTTGCCCCAAAATAAGTAGAATTTCTGAGTTTTGCCCCATAATAAGAAGAATTTCTTTTTTTTTGCCCCAACATATAAAGAATTTTTGCATTTTTGCCCCACAAGTAGAAGAATTTCTGCAATTTTGCTCCAAAATACGGGGAATTTCTGCTTTTTTGCCCGAAAATAAGGGGAATGTATATCTTTTGCCACAAAATAGGGAAATTTCTTCAGTTTTGCCCAAAAATAAGAGGAATTTCTGCCTTTTTACCTCAAAATAAGTGAAATTTCTGCCGTTTTACCCGAAAATAAACGGAATTTCTGTCTTCTTGCCCAAAAATAAAAGGAATTTTTGAATTATGCCCTGAAATAAGTGAAATTTCTGCAATTTTGCCCCAAAATAATAGAAATTTCTGCCTTTTTGCCACAAAATAAGGGGAATTTCTGTCTTTTTGCCCCAAAATAAGGGAAATTTCTGCATTTTTGCCCCCAAATAATGGGGAATTTCAGGCTTTTTACCTCAAAATAAGGGGAATTTCTGCATTTTTGCCACAAAATATTAAGAATTTCTGCCATTGTGCTCCAAAGTATGGAAAACTTCTCCCTTTTTTCCCTTAAATAAGTGAAATTTCTGCAATTTTGCCCCAAAATAAGTGAAATTTCTGCAATTTTACCCCAAAATAAGGGAAATTTTTGGAATTTTGGCCCAAAATAAGTGAAATTTCTGAGTTTTGCCCCAAAATAAGGAGAATTTCTGTCTTTTTGCCCCAACATATAGGGAATTTCTGCATTTTTGCCCCACAATTAGGGGAATTTCTGCAATTTTGCACCAAAATGCGGAAAATTTCAGCCTTTTTCACCAAAAATAAGGGGAATTTCTGCCATTTTGCCGCGAAATAAGTGAAATTTCTGCAGTTTTACCCCAAAATAAGGGGAATTTCTTCGTTTTTGCCCCAAAATTAGGGGAATTTCTGCAATTTTGCTCCAAAATACGGGTAATTTCTGCATTTTTGCCCGAAAATGAAGGGAATGTATACCTTTTTGCCTTAAAAAAAGAGAATTTCTTCATTTTTACCCCAAAATAAGGGGATTTTCCGCCTTTTTGACTCAAAATAAGTGCAATTTCTGACTTTTCCCCAAAAATAAACGGAATTTGTGTCTTTTTGCCTTAAAATAAGGGGAATTTCTGACTTTTTGCCCTGAAATAAGTAAAATTTCTAAAAGTTTTTTCCAAAATAAGGGAAATGTCTGCTTTTTGCCCCAAAATAAGGGGAATTTCTGATTTTTCCCTTTAAATAAGTGGAATTTCTGTCTTTTTCCCCCAAAACAAAGGAAATTTCTGTCTTTTTTGCCTCAAAATAAAAAAAATTTCTGACTTATTACTCTGAAATAAGTGAAATTTCTGCAATTTTGCCCCAAAATAAGGGAAATTTCTGCCTTTTTGCCCCCAAATAAGGGGAATTTCAGCCTTTTTACCTCAAAATAAGAGGAATTTGTGCATTTTTGTCACAAAATATTAGGAATTTCAGCCTTTTTTCCCCAAAATAAGGAAAATTTCTGCCTTTTTTTTGAAATAAGTGAAATTTCTGCAATTGTGCCCCAAAATAAGTGAAATTTCTGCAATTTTGCCCCAAAATAAGGAAAATTTCTGGAATTTTGCACCAAATAAGTGGAATTTCTGAGTTTTTCCCCAAAATAAGGAGAATTTCTGTCTTTTGCCCCATCATATAGGGAATGTCTGCCTTTTTGCCCCACAATTAGGGGAATTTCTGCAATTTTGCTCAAAAATAGGGGGGAATTTTGGCCTTTTTGCCCGAAAATAAGAAGAATGCATACCTTTTGCCATAAAAAAGGGAAATTTCTTCATTTTTGCTCTGAAATAAGGGGAATTTCTGCTTTTTTCCCTTTAAATAAGTAGAATTTCTGTCTTTTTCCCCCAAAACAAAGGGAATTTCTGTCTTTTTTGCTCCAAAATAAGGAAAATTTCTGACTTATTACCCTGAAATAAGTGAAATTTCTGCATAATTGCCCCAAAATAAGGGAAATTTCTACCTTTTTGCCCCCAAATAAAGGGTATTTCAGCCTTTTTACCTCAATATAAGGGGAATTTCTGCATTTTTGCCACAAAATATTAGGAATTTCTGCCTTTTTGCCCCAAAATAAGGAAAATTTCTGCCTTTTTTCCATGAAATAAGTGAAATTTCTGCAATTTTGCCCCAAAATAAGTGAAATTTCTGCAATTTTGCCCCAAAATAAAGGAAATTTCTGGAATTTTGCTCCAAATAATTGGAATTTCTGAGTTTTGCCCCAAAATAAAAAGAATTTCTGTCTTTTTGCCCCAACATATAGGGAATTTCTGCATTTTTTCCCCACAATTAGGGGAATTTCTGCCATTTTTCTCAGAAATATAGGGAATTTCTGCTTTTTTGCTTGAAAATAAGAAGAATGCATATCTTTTTGCCATAAAAAAGGGAAATATTTTGAGGTTTGCCCCAAAATAAGAGGAATTTCTGCCTTTCTACCTCAAAAAAGTGAAATTTCTGCTTTTTTACCCAAAAATAAACGAAATTTCTGTCTTTTTGCGCCAGAATAAAAGGAATTTTTGAATTATGCCTTGAAATAAGTGAAATTTCTGCAATTTTGCCCCAAAATAAAAGAAATTTCTGCCTTTTTGCCACAAAATAAGGAGAATTTCTGTATTTTTGCCCCAAAATAAGGGAAATTTTTGCCTTTTTGTTCCCAAATAAGGGGAATTTCAGCCTTTTTACCTCAAAATAAGAGGAATTTCTGCATTTTTGCCACAAAATATTAAAAATTTCTGCCATTGTGCTCTAAAATACGGAAAATTTCTGCCTTTTTTCCCTGAAATAAATGAAATGTCTGCAATTTTGCCCCAAAATAAGTGAAATTTCTGGAATTTTGCCCCAAAATAAGTAGAATTTCTGAGTTTTGCCCCATAATAAGAAGAATTTCTTTCTTTTTGCCCCAACATATAAAGAATTTTTGCATTTTTGCCCCACAATTAGAAGAATTTCTGCAATTTTGCACCAAAATAGGGGAATTTCTGCCTTTTTGCCCGAAAATAAGGGGAATGTATATCTTTTGCCACAAAATAGGGAAATTTCTTCATTTTTGCCCAAAAATAAGAGGAATTTCTGCCTTTTTACCTCAAAATAAGTGAAATTTCTGCCTTTTTACCCAAAAATAAACGGAATTTCTGTCTTTTTGCCCAAAAATAAAAGAAATTTTTGAATTATGCCCTGAAATAAGTGAAATTTCTGCAATTTTGCCCCAAAATAATAGAAATTTCTGCCTTTTTGCCACAAAATAAGGGGAATTTCTGTCTTTTTGCCCCAAAATAAGGGAAATTTCTGCATTTTTGCCCCTAAATAAGGGGGAATTTCAGGCTTTTTACCTCAAAATAAGGGGAATTTCTGCATTTTTGCCACAAAATATTAAGAATTTCTGCCATTGTGCTCCAAAGTATGGAAAACTTCTGCCTTTTTTCCCTTAAAAAAGTGAAATTTCTGCAATTTTGCCCCAAAATAAGTGAAATTTGTGCAATTTTGCCCCAAAATAAAGGAAATTTTTGGAATTTTGGCCCAAAATAAGTGAAATTTCTGAGTTTTGCCCCAAAATAAGGAGAATTTCTGTCTTTTTGCCCCAACATATAGGGAATTTCTGCATTTTTGCCCCACAATTAGGGGAATTTCTGCAATTTTGCACCAAAATACGGGGAATTTCAGCCTTTTTCGCCAAAAATAAGGGGAATTTCTGCCATTTTGCCGCGAAATAAGTGAAATTTCTGTCTTTTTCACCCAAAACACAGGGAATTTCTGTCTTTTTTGCTCCAAAATAAGGAAAATTTCTGACTTATTACCCTGAAATAAGTGAAATTTCTTCATATTTGTCCCAAAATAAGCGAAATTTCTGCCTTTTTGCCCCCAAATAAAGGGAATTTCAGCCTTTTTACCTCAAAAAAAGGGGAATTTCTGCATTTTTGCCACAAAATATTAGGAATTTCTGCCTTTTTGCCCCAAAATAAAAAAAATTTCTGCCTTTTTTCCATGAAATAAGTGAAATTTCTGTAATTTTGCACCAAAAATAAGTGAAATTTCTGCAATTTTGCCCCAAATAAGGGAAATTTCTGGAATTTTGCTCCAAATAAGTGGAATTTCAGATTTTTGCTCCAAAATAAAAAGAATTTCTGTCTTTTTGCCCCAACATATAGGGAATTTCTGCTTTTTTGCCCCACAATTAGGGGAATTTCTGCAATTTTGCTCCAAAATAGGGGGAATTTCTGCTTTTTTGCTTGAAAATAAGAAGAATGCATATATTTTGCCATAAAAAAAGGGTTATTTTTTCAGGTTTCCCCAAAATAAGAGGAATTTCTGCCTTTCAACCTCAAAATAAGTGAAATTTCTGCCTTTTTACCCAAAAATAAACAAAATTTCTGTCTTTTTGCCCCAGAATAAAAGGAATTTTTGAATTATGCCTTGAAATAAGTGAAATTTCTGCAATTTTGCCCTAAAATATAAGAAATTTCTGCCTTTTTGCCACAAAATAAGGAGAATTTCTGTATTTTTGCCCCAAAATAAGGGAAATTTTTGCCTTTTTGTTCCCAAATAAGGGGAATTTCAGCCTTTTTACCTCATAATAAGAGGAATTTCTGCATTTTTGCCACAAAATATTAAAAATTTCTGCCATTGTGCTCTAAAATACAGAAAATTTCTGACTTTTTTCCTGAAGTAAATGAAATGTCTGCAATTTTGCCCCAAAATAAGTGAAATTTCTGCAATTTTGCCCCAAAATAAGGGAAATTTCTGGAATTTTGCCCCAAAATAAGTGGAATTTCTGCAGTTTTACCCCAAAATAAGGGGAAGTTCTGCGTTTTTGCCCCAAAATTAGGGGAATTTCTGCAATTTTGCTCCAAAATACGGTGAATTTCTGCCTTTTGGCACGAATAAAGGGAATGTATACCTTTTTGCCATAATGAAAGAGAATTTCTTCATTTTTACCCCAAAATAATTGGATTTTCCGCCTTTTTGACTCAAAATAAGTTCAATTTCTGACTTTTCTCCAAAAATAAATGGAATTTCTGTCTTTTTGCCTTAAAATAAGGGGAATTTCTGACTTTTTGCCCTGAAATAAGTAAAATTTCTAAAATTTTTCCAAAATAAGGGAAATGTCTGCTTTTTGCCCCAAAATAAGGGGAATTTCTGCTTTTTTCCATCTAAATAAGTGGAATTTCTCTCTTTTTCCCCCAAAACAAAGGGAATTTCTGTGTTTTTTGACTCAAAATAAGAAAAATTTCTGACTTATTACTCTGAAATAAGTGAAATTTCTGCAATTTTGCCCCAAAATAAGTGAAATTTCTGCAATTTTGCCCCAAAATATGGGAAATTTTTGGATTTTGGCCCAAAATAAGAGAAATTTCTGAGTTTTCCCCCAAAATAAGGAGAATTTCTGTGTTTTTGCCCCAACATATAGGGAATTTCTGCAATTTTGCCCAACAATTAGGGGAATTTCTGCAATTTTGCTCCAAAATACGGGGAATTTCAGCCTTTTTCGCCGAAATTAAGGGGAATTTTTGCCATTTTGCCGCGAAATAAGTGAAATTTCTGCAGTTTTACCCCAAAATAAGGGGAAATTCTGCATTTTTGCCCCAAAATTAGGGGAATTTCTGCAATTTTGCTCCAAAATACAGGGGAATTTCTGCATTTTTGCCCGAAAATAAAGGGAATGTATACCTTTTTGCCTTAAAAAAAGAGAATTTCTTCATTTTTACCCCAAAATAAGGGGTTTTCCGCCTTTTTTACTCAAAATAAGTGCAATTTCTGACTTTTCCCCAAAAATAAACGGAATTTCTGTCTTTTTGCCTTAAAATAAGGGGAATTTTTGACTTTTTACCCTGAAATAAGTAAAATTTCTAAAAATTTTTTCCAATATAAGGGAAATGTCTGCTTTTTGCCCCAAAATAAGGGGAATTTCTGCTTTTTTCCCTCTAAATAAGTGGAATTTCTGTCTTTTTCACCCAAAACAAAGGAAATTTCTGTCTTTTTTGCCTCAAAATAAAAAAAAAATTTCTGACTTATTACTCTGAAATAAGTGAAATTTCTGCAATTTTGCCCCAAAATAAAAGAAATTTCTGCCTTTTTGCCCCCAAATAAGGGGAATTTCAGCATTTTTACCTCAAAATAAGAGGAATTTTTGCATTTTTGCCACTAAATATTAGGAATTTCAGTCTTTTTTCCCCAAAATAAAGAAAATTTCTGCCTTTTTTTTGAAATAAGTGAAATTTCTGCAATTGTGCCCCAAAATAAGTGAAATTTCTGCAATTTTGCCTCAAAATAAGGGAAATTTCTGGAATTTTGCACCAAATAAGTGGAATTTCTGAGTTTTTCCCCAAAATAATGAGAATTTCTGTCTTTTTGCCCCAAAATATAGGGAATGTCTGCATTTTTGCCCCACAATTAGGGGAATTTCTGCAATTTTGCTCAAAAATAGTGGGAATTTTGGCCTTATTGCCCGAAAATAAGAAGAATGCATACCTTTTGCCATAAAAAAGGGAAATTTCTTCATTTTTGCTCTAAAATAAGGGGAATTTCTGCTTTTTTCCCTTTAAATAAGTGGAATTTCTGTCTTTTTCCCCCAAAACAAAGGGAATTTCTGTCTTTTTGCCCCAAAATAAGGAAAATTTCTGCCTTATTACCCTGAAATAAGTGAAATTTCTACATATTTGCCCCAAAATAAGGGAAATTTCTGCCTTTTTGCCCCCAAATAAAGGGAATTTCAGCCTTTTTACCTCATAATAAGGGGAATTTCTGCATTTTTGCTACAAAATATTAAAAATTTCTGACATTGTGCTCTAAAATACGGAAAATTTCTGCCTTTTTTCCCTGAAATAAATGAAATTTCTGCAATTTTGCCACAAAATAAGTGAAATTTCTGCAATTTTGCTTCAAAATAAGGGAAATTCCTGGAATTTTGCCCCAAAATAAGTGGAATTTCTACAGTTTTACCCCAAAATAAGGGGAAGTTCTGCGTTTTTGCCCCAAAATTAGGGGAATTTCTGCAATTTTGCTCCAAAATACGGGGAATTTCTGTATTTTTGCCCGAAAATAAAGGGAATGTATACCTTTTTGCCATAAAGAAAGAGAATTTCTTCATTTTTACCCCAAAATAAGGGGATTTTCCGCCTTTTTGACTCAAAATAAGTGCAATTTCTGACTTTTCCCCAAAAATAAACGGAATTTCTGTCTTTTTGCCTTAAAATAAGGGGAATTTCTGACTTTTTGCCCTGAAATAATTAAAATTTCTAAAATTTTTCCCAAAAATAAGGGAAATGTCTGCTTTTTGCCCCAAAATAAAGGGAATTTCTGCTTTTTTCCATCTAAATAAGTCGAAAATCTGTCTTTTTCCCCCAAAACAAACGGAATTTCTGTATTTTTTGACTCAAAATAAGGAAAATTTCTGACTTATTACTCTCAAATAAGTGAAATTTCTGCAATTTTGCCCCAAAATAAAAGAAATTTCTGCCTTTTTGCCACAAAATAAGGAGAATTTCTGTCTTTTTGCCCCAAAATAAGGGAAATTTCTGCCTTTTTGCCCTGAAATAAGGGGAATTTCAGGCTTTTTACCTCAAAATTAGGGGAATTTCTGAATTTTTGCCACAAAATATTAAAAATTTCTGCCATTGTGCTCTAAAATACGGAAAATTTCTGCCTTTTTTCTCTAAAATAAATGAAATTTCTGCAGTTTTGCCCCAAAATAAGTGAAATTTCTGCAATTTTGCCCAAAAATAAGGGAAATTTCTTGAATTTTACCCCAAAATAAGTAGAATTTCTGAGTTTTGCCCCAAAACAAGAAGAATTTCTGTCTTTTTGCCCCAACATATAAGGAATTTTTGCATTTTTGCCCCACAATTAGAAGAATTTCTGCAATTTTGCTCCAAAATACGGGGAATTTCTGCTTTTTTGCCCGAAAATAAGGGGAATGTATATCTTTTGCCACAAAATAAAGAAATTTCTTCATTTTTGCCCCAAAATAAGAGGAATTTCTGCCTTTTTACCTCAAAATAAGTAAAATTTCTGCCTTTTTACCCAAAAATAAACGGAATTTCTGTCTTTTTGCCCAAAAATAAAAGGAATTTTTGAATTATGCCCTGAAATAAGTGAAATTTCTGCAATTTTGCCCCAAAATAATAGAAATTTCTGCCTTTTTGCCACAAAATAAGGGGAATTTCTGTCTTTTTGCCCCAAAATAAGGGAAATTTCTGCCTTTTTGCCCCCAAATAAGGGGGAATTTCAGGCTTTTTACCTAAAAATAAGGGGAACTTTTGCTTTTTTGGCACAAAATATTAAGAATTTCTTCCATTGTGCTCCAAAGTATGGAAAACTTCTGCCTTTTTTCCCTTAAATAAGTGAAATTTCTGCAATTTTGCCCCAAAATAAGTGAAATTTCTACAATTTTGCCCCAAAATAAGGGAAATTTTTGGAATTTTTGCCCAAAATTTGAGAAATTTCTGAGTTTTCCCCCAAAATAAGGAGAATTTCTGTCTTTTTGCCCCAACATATAAGGAATTTCTGCATTTTTGCCCCAAAATTAGGGGAATTTCTGCAATTTTGCTCCAAAATACAGGGAATTTCAGCCTTTTTCGCCGAAAATAAGGGGAATTTCTGCCATTTTGCCGCGAAATAAGTGAAATTTCTGCAGTTTTACCCCAAAATAATGGAAAGTTCTGCGTTTTTGCCCCAAAATTAGGGGAATTTCTGCAATTTTGCTCCAAAATACGGGGAATTTCTGCATTTTTGCCCGAAAATAAAGGGAATGTATACCTTTTTGCCTTAAAAAAAAAGAATTTCTTCATTTTTACCCCAAAATAAGGGGATTTTCCGCCTTTTTGACTCAAAATAAGTGCAAATTCTGATTTTCCCCAAAAATAAACGGAATATCTGTCTTTTTGCCTTAAAATAAGGAGAATTTCTGACTTTTTGCCCTGAAATAAGTAAAATTTCTAAAATTTTTTTCCAAAATAAGGGAAATGTCTGCTTTTTGCCCCAAAATAAGGGGAATTTCTGCTTTTTTCCCTCTAAATAAGTGGAATTTCTGTCTTTTTCCCCCAAAACAAAGGAAATTTCTGTCTCTTTTGCCTCAAAATAAAAAAAATTTCTGACTTATTACTCTGTAATAAGTAAAATTTCTGCAATTTTGCCCCAAAATAAGGGAAATTTCTGCCTTTTTGCCCCCAAATAAGGGGAATTTCAGCCTTTTTACCTTAAAATAAGGGGAATTTGTGCATTTTTGCCACAAAATATTAGGAATTTCAGCCTTTTTTCCCCAAAATAAAGAAAATTTCTGCCTTTTTTTTGAAATAAGTGAAATTTCTGCAATTGTGCCCCAAAATAAGTGAAATTTCTGCAATTTTGCCCCAAAATAAGGGAAATTTCTGGAATTTTGCACCAAATAAGTGGAATTTCTGAGTTTTTCCCCAAAATAAAGAGAATTTCTGTCTTTTTGTCCCAACATATAGGGAATGTCTGCCTTTTTGCCCCACAATTAGGGGAATTTCTGCAATTTTGCTCAAAAATAGGGGGAATTTTGGCCTTTTTGCCCGAAAATAAGAAGAATGCATACCTTTTGCCATAAAAAAGGGAAATTTCTTCATTTTTGCTCTAAAATAAAAGGAATTTCTGCTTTTTTCCCTTTAAATAAGTGGAATTTCTGTCATTTTCCTCAAAAACAAAGGGAATTTCTGTCTTTTTTGCTCCAAAATAAGGAAAATTTCTGACTTATTACCCTGAAATAAGTGAAATTTCTGTATATTTGCCCCAAAATAAGGGAAATTTCTGCCTATTTGCCCCCAAATAAACGGAATTTCAGCCTTTTTACCTCAAAATAAAGGGAATTTCTGCATTTTTGCCACAAAATATTAGGAATTTCTGCCTTTTTGCCCCAAAATATGGAAAATTTCTGCCTTTTTTCCATGAAATAAGTGAAATTTCTGCAATTTTGCCCCAAAATAAGGGAAGTTTCTGGAATTTTGCTCCAAATAAGTGGAATTTCTGAGTTTTGCCCCAAAATAAAAAGAATTTCTGTCTTTTTGCCCCAACATATAGGGAATTTCTGCTTTTTTGCCCCACAATTAGGGGAATTTCTGAATGTTGCTGCAAAATAGGGGGAGTTTCTGCTTTTTTGCTTGAAAATAAGAAGAATGCATATCTTTTTGCCATAAAAAAGAAAAATTTTTTCAGGTTTGCCCCAAAATAAAAGGAATTTCTGCCTTTCTACCTCAAAATGAGTGAAATTTCTGCCTTTTTACCCCAAAATAAACGAAATTTCTGTCTTTTTGCCCCAGAATAAAAGGAATTTTTGAATTATGCCTTGAAATAAGTGAAATTTCTGCAATTTTGCCCCAAAATAAAAGAAATTTCTACCTTTTTGCCACAAAATAAGGAGAATTTCTGTATTTTTGCCCCAAAATAAGGGAAATTTTTGCCTTCTTGTTCCCAAATAAGGGGAATTTCAGCCTTTTTACCTCAAAATAAGAGGAATTTCTGAATTTTTGCCACAAAATATTAAAAATTTCTGCCATTGTGCTCTAAAATACGGAAAATTTCTGGCTTTTTTTTCTGAAATAAATGAAATATCTGCAATATTGCCCCAAAATAAGTGAAATTTCTGCAATTTTGCCCCAAAATAAGGGAAATTTCTGGAATTTTGCCCCAAAATAAGTGGAATTTCTGCAGTTTTACCCCAAAATAAGGGGAAGTTCTGCGTTTTTGCCCCAAAATTAGGGGAATTTCTGCAATTTTGCTCCAAAATACGGGGAATTTCTGCCTTTTTGCCTGAAAATAAAGGGAATGTATACCTTTTTGCCGTAAAGAAAGAGAATTTCTTCATTTTTACCCCAAAATAAGGGGATTTTCCGCATTTTTGACTCAAAATAAGTGCAATTTCTGAATTTTCCCCAAAAATAAACGGAATTTTGTCTTTTTGCCTTAAAATAAGGGGAATTTCTGACTTTTTGCCCTGAAATAAGTAAAATTTCTAAAATTTTTCTCAAAAATAAGGGAAATGTCTGCTTTTTGCCCCAAAATAAGGGGAATTTCTGCATTTTTCCATCTAAATAAGTGGAATTTCTGTCTTTTTCCCCCAAAACAATGGGAATTTCTGTCTTTAATGACTCAAAATAAGGAAAATTTCTGACTTATTACTCTGAAATTAGTGAAATTTCTGCAATTTTGCCCCAAAATAAAAGAAATTTCTGCCTTTTTGCCACAAAATAAGGAGAATTTCTGTCTTTTTGCCCCAAAATAAGAGAAGTTTCTGCCTTTTTGCCCCCAAATAAGGGGAATTTCAGCCTTTTTACCTCAAAATAAGGAGAATTTCTGCATTTTTGCCACAAAATATTAAAAATTTCTGCCATTGTGCTCTAAAATACGGAAAATTTATGCCTTTTTTCTCTAAAATAAATGAAATTTCTGCAATTTTGCCCCAAAATAAGTGAAATTTCTGCTTTTTTGCCCAAAAATAAGGGAAATTTCTGGAATTTTGCCCCAAAATAAGTGGAATTTCTGAGTTTTGCCCCAAAATAAAGAGAATTTCTGTATTTTGTCCAAACATATAGAGAATTTCGGACTTTTTGCCCCACAATTAGGGGAATTTCTGCAATTTTGCTCCAAAATATGGGGAATTTCTTCTTTTTTGCCTGAAAATAAGGGGAATGTATACTTTTTGCCACAAAAAAGGGAAATTTCTTCATTTTTGCCCCAAAATAAGAGGAATTTCTGCCTTTTTACCTCAAAATAAGTAAAATTACTGTCTTTTTACCCCAAAATAAATGGAATTTCTGTCTTTTTGCTCCAAAATAAAAGGAATTTTTGAATTATGCCCTGAAATAATTTATATTTCTGCAATATTGCCGCAAAATAAAAGAAATTTCTTCCTTTTTATCACAAAATAAAAATTTCTGTCTTTTTGCCCCAAAATAAGAGAAATTTAAGCCTTTTTGCCCCCAAATAAGGGGAAATTTCAGCCTTTTTAGCTCAAAATATGGGGAATTTCTGCATTTTTGCCACAAAATATTAAGGATTTCTGCCATTGTTCTCTAAAATACGAAAAATTTCTGCCTTTTTTCCCTGAAATAAGTGAAATTTCTGCAATTTTGCCCCAAAATATGTGAAATTTCTGTAATTTTGCCCCAAAATAAGGGAAATTTCTGGAGTTTTGCCCCAAAATAAGTAGAATTTCTGAGTTTTGCCCCAAAATAAGAAGAATTTCTGTGTTTTTTCCCTAACATATAAGGAAATTTTGCATTTTTGCCCCACAATTAGAAGAATTTCTGCAATTTTGCTCCAAAATACGGGGAATTTCTGCTTTTGTGCCCGAAAATAAGGGGAATGTATATCTTTTGCCACAAAATAGGGAAATTTCTTCATTTTTGCCCCAAAATAAGAGGAATTTCTGCCTTTTTACCTCAAAATAAGTAAAATTTCTGCCTTTTTACCCAAAAATAAACGGAATTTCTGTCTTTTTGCCCAAAAATAAAAGGAATTTTTGAATTATGCCCTGAAATAAGTGAAATTTCTGCAATTTTGCCCCAAAATAATAGAAATTTCTGCCTTTTTGCCACAAAATAAGGGGAATTTCTGTCTTTTTGCCCCAAAATAAGGGAAATTTCTGCCTTTTTGCCCCCAAATAAGGGGGAATTTCAGGCTTTTTACCTCAAAATAAGGGGAACTTTTGCTTTTTTGCCACAAAATATTAAGAATTTCTTCCATTGTGCTCCAAAGTATGGAAAACTTCTGCCTTTTTTCCCTTAAATAAGTGAAATTTCTGCAATTTTGCCCCAAAATAAGTGAAATTTCTGCAATTTTGCCTCAAAATAAGGAAAATTTTTAGAATTTTGGCCCAAAATAAGTGAAATTTCTGAGTTTTCCCCCAAAATAAGGAGAATTTCTGTCTTTTTGCCCCAACATATAGGGAATTTCTGCATTTTTGCCCCAAAAGTAGGGGAATTCCTGCAATTTTGCTCCAAAATTCGGGAAATTTCTGCATTTTTGCCCGAAAATAAAGGGAATGTATATTTTTTGCCTTAAAAAAAGAGAATTTCTTCATTTTTACCCCAAAATAAGGAGATGTTCCGCATTTTTGACTCAAAATAAGTGCAATTTCTGACGTTTCCCCAAAAATAAACGGAATTTCTGTCTTTTTGCCTTAAAATAAGGGGAATTTCTGACATTTTGCCCTGAAATAAGTAAGATTTCTAAAAATTTTTTCCAAAATAAGGGAAATGTCTGCTTTTTGCCCCAAAATAAAGGGAATTTCTGCTTTTTTCCCTCTAAATAAGTGGAATTTCTGTCTTTTTCCCCCAAAACAAAGGAAATTTCTGTCTTTTTTGCCTCAAAATAAAAAAAATTTCTGACTTATTACTATGAAATAAGTGAAATTTCTGCAATTTTGCCCCAAAATAAGGGAAATTTCTGCCTTTTTGCCAACAAATAAGGGGAATTTCAGCCTTTTTACCTCAAAATAAGGGCAATTTCTGCATTTTTGCCACAAAATATTAAAAATTTCTGTTATTGTGCTCTAAAATACGAAAAATTTCTGCCTTTTTTCCCTGAAATAAATGAAATTTCTGCAATTTTGGCCCAAAATAAGTGAAATTTCTGCAATTTTGCCCAAAAATAAGGGAAATTTCTGGAATTTTGTCCAAAATAAGTGGAATTTCTGAGTTTTTTCCCAAAATAAGGAGAATTTCTGTCTTTTTGTCCCAACATATAGGGAATGTCTGCCTTTTTGACCCACAATTAGGAGAATTTCTGCAATTTTGCTCAAAAATAGGGGGAATTTTGGCCTTTTTGCCCGAAAATAAGAAGAATGCATACCTTTTGCCATAAAAAAGGGAAATTTCTTCATTTTTGCTCTAAAATAAGGGGAATTTCTGCTTTTTTCCCTTTAAATAAGTGGAATTTCTGACTTTTTCCCCCAAAACAAAGGGAATTTCTGTATTTTTTGCTCCAAAATAAGGAAAATTTCTGACTTATTACTCTGAAATAAGTGAAATTTCTGCATATTTGCCCCAAAATATAAGAAATTTTTGCCTTTATGCCCCCAAATAAAGGGAATTTCAGCCTTTTTACCTCAAAATAAGGGGAATTTCTGCATTTTTGCCACAAAATATTAGGAATTTCTGCCTTTTTGCCCCAAAATAAAGAATATTTCTGCCTTTTTTCCATGAAATAAGTGAAATTTCTGCAATTTTGCCCCAAAATAAGTGAAATTTCTGCAATTTTGCCCCAAAATAAGGGAAATTTCTGGAATTTTGCCCTAAAAAAGGGGAATTATTGAGTTTTGCCCCAAAATAAAGAGAATTTCTGTCTTTTTGCCCCAACATATAGGGAATTTCTGCTTTTCTGCCCCACAATTAGGGGAATTTCTGCAATTTTGCTCCAAAATAGGGGGAATTTCTGCCTTTTTGCCCGAAAATAAGAAGAATGCATATCTTTTTCCCATAAAAAAGGGAAATTTCTTCAGTTTTGCCCGAAAATAAGAGGAATTTCTGCCTTTCTACCTCAAAATAAGTGATATTTCTGCCTTTTTACCCAAAAATAAACGGAATTTCTGTCTTTTTGTCCCAGAATAAAAGGAATTTTTGAATTATGCCTTGAAATAAGTGAAATTTCTGCAATTTTGCCTCAAAATATAAGAAATTTCTGCCTTTTTGCCACAAAATAAGGAGAATTTCTTTCTTTTTGCCCACAAAATAAGGGAAATTTCTGCCTTTTTGCCCCCAAATAAGAAGAATTTCAGCGTTTTTACCTCAAAATAAGGGGAATTTCTGCATTTTTGCCACAAAATATTAAAAATTTCTGCCATTGTGCTCTAAAATACGGAAAATTTCTGCCTTTTTTCCCTGAAATAAATGAAATTTCTGCAATTTTGCCCCAAAATAAGTGAAATTTCTGCAATTTTGCCCCAAAATAAAGGAAATTTCTGGAATTTTGCCCCAAAATAAGTGGAATTTCTGCAGTTTTACCCCAAAATAAGGGGAAGTTCTGCGTTTTTGCCCCAAAATTAGGGGAATTTCTGCAATTTTGCTACAAAATACAGGAAATTTCTGCTTTTTTTCCCGAAAATAAAGGGAATGTATACCTTTTTGCCATAAAGAAAGAGAATTTCTTCATTTTTACCCCAAAATAAGGGGATTTTCCGCCTTTTTGGCTTAAAATAAGTGCAATTTCTGACTTTTCCCCCAAAAAAAACGGAATTTCTGTCTTTTTGCATTAAAATAAGGGGAATTTCTGACTTTTTGCCCTGAAATAAGTAAAATTTCTAAAATTTTTCCCCAAAATAATGATAATGTCTGCTTTTTTCCACAAAATAAGCGGAATTTCTGCTTTTTTCCCTCTAAATAAGTGGAATTTCTGTCTTTTTCCCCCAAAACAAAGAGAATTTCTGTTATTTTTGCCTCAAAATAAGAAAAATTTCTGAATTATTACTATGAAATAAGTGAAATTTCTGCAATTTTGCCCCAAATAAAGGGAAATTTCTGCCTTTTTGCCCCCAAATAAAGGGAATTTCAGGGTTTTTACCTCAAAATAAGGGCAATTTCTGCATTTTTGCCACAAAATATTAAAAATTTCTGCCATTGTGCTCTAAAATACGAAAAATTTCTGCCTTTTTTTCCCTGAAATAAATGAAATTTCTGCAATTTTGGCCCAAAATAAGTGGAATTTCTGCAATTTTGCCCAAAAATAAGGGAAATTTCTGGAATTTTGTCCAAAATAAGTGGAATTTCTGAGTTTTTCCCCAAAATAAGGAGAATTTCTGTCTTTTTGTCCCAACATATAGGGAATGTCTGCCTTTTTGACCCACAATTAGGAGAATTTCAGCAATTTTGCTCAAAAATAGGGGGAATTTTGGCCTTTTTGCCCGAAAATAAGAAGAATGCATACCTTTTGCCATAAAAAAGGGAAATTTCTTTATTTTTGCTCTAAAATAAGGGGAATTTCTGCTTTTTTCCCTTTAAATAAGTGGAATTTCTGTCTTTTTCCCCAAAAACAAAGGGAATTTCTGTCTTTTTGCCCCAAAATAAGAAAAATTTCTGCCTTATTTCCCTGAAATAAGTGAAATTTCTACATATTTGCCCCAAAATAAGGGAAATTTCTGCCTTTTTGCCCCCAAATAACGGGAATTTCAGCCTTTTTACCTCAAAATAAGGGGAATTTCTGCATTTTTGCTACAAAATATTAAAAATTTCTGCCATTGTGCTCTAAAATACGAAAAATTTCTGCCTTTTTTCCCTGAAATAAGTGAAATTTCTGCATATTTGCCCCAAAATAAGGGAAATTTCTGCCTCTTTGCCCCCAAATAAAGGGAATTTCAGCCTTTTTACCTCAAAATAAGGGGAATTTCTGCATTTTTGCCACAAAATATTAGGAATTTCTGCCTTTTTGCCCCAAAATAAGGTAAATTTCTGCCTTTTTTCCATGAAATAAGTGAAATTTCTGAAATTTTGCCCCAAAATAAGTGAAATTTCTGCAATTTTGCCCCAAAATAAGGGAAATTTCTGGAATTTTGCCCCCAAAAAGTGGAATTATTGAGTTTTGCCCCAAAATAAAGAAAATTTCTGTCTTTTTGCCCCAACATATAGGGAATTTCTGCTTTTTTGCCCCACAATTAGGGGAATTTCTGCAATTTTGCTCCAAAATAGGGGGAATTTCTGCCTTTTTGCCCAAAAATAAGAAGAATGCATATCTTTTTCCCATAAAAAAGGGAAATTTCTTCAGTTTTGCCCCAAAATAAGAGGAATTTCTGCCTTTCTACCTCAAAATAAGTGAAATTTCTGCCTTTTTACCCCAAAATAAACGGAATTTCTGTCTTTTTGTCCCAGAATAAAAGCAATTTTTGAATTATGCCTTGAAATAAGTGAAATTTCTGCAATTTTGCCCCAAAATATAAGAAATTTCTGCTTTTTTGCAACAAAATAAGGAGAATTTCTTTCTTTTTGCCCACAAATAAGGGAAATTTCTGCCTTTTTGCCCCCAAATAAGAAGAATTTCAGCATTTTTACCTCAAAATAAGGGGAATTTCTGCATTTTTGCTACAAAATATTAAAAATTTCTGCCATTGTGCTCTAAAATACGGAAAATTTCTGCCTTTTTTCCCTGAAATAAATGAAATTTCTGCAATTTTGCCCCAAAATAAGTGAAATTTCTGCAATTTTGCCCCAAAATAAGGGAAATTTCTGGAATTTTGCCCCAAAATAAGTGGAATTTCTGCAGTTTTACCCCAAAATAAGGGGAAGTTCTGCGTTTTTTTCCCAAAATTAGGGGAATTTCTGCAATTTTGCTCCAAAATACAGGAAATTTCTGCTTTTTTTCCCCGAAAATAAAGGGAATGTATACCTTTTTGCCATAAAGAAAGAGAATTTCTTCATTTTTACCCCAAAATAAGGGGATTTTCCGCCTTTTTGGCTCAAAATAAGTGCAATTTCTGACTTTCCCCCCCAAAAAAACGGAATTTCTGTCTTTTTGCATTAAAATAAGGGGAATTTCTGACTTTTTGCCCTGAAATAAGTAAAATTTCTAAAATTTTTCCCCAAAATAATGATAATGTCTGCTTTTTGCCCCAAAATAAGGGGAATTTCTGCTTTTTTCCCTCTAAATAAGTGGAATTTCTGTCTTTTTCCCCCAAAACAAAGAGAATTTCTGTCTTTTTTGCCTCAAAATAAGAAAAATTTCTGACTTATTACTCTGAAATAAGTGAAATTTCTGCAATTTTGCCTCAAATTAAGGGAAATTTCTGCCTTTTTGCCCCCAAATAAAGGGAATTTCAGCCTTTTTACCTCAAAATAAGGGCAATTTCTGCATTTTTGCCACAAAATATTAAAAATTTCTGTTATTGTGCTCTAAAATACGAAAAATTTCTGCCTTTTTTCCCTGAAATAAATGAAATTTCTGCAATTTTGGCCCAAAATAAGTGAAATTTCTGCAATTTTGCCCAAAAATAAGAGAAATTTCTGGAATTTTGTCCAAAATAAGTGTAATTTCTGAGTTTTTCCCCAAAATAAGGAGAATTTCTGTCTTTTTGTCCCAACATATAGTGAATGTCTGCCTTTTTGACCCACAATTAGGAGAATTTCTGCAATTTTGCTCAAAAATAGGGGGAATTTTGGCCTTTTTGCCCGAAAATAAGAAGAATGCATACCTTTTGCCATAAAAAAGGGAAATTTCTTCATTTTTGCTCTAAAATAAGGGGAATTTCTGCTTTTTTCCCTTTAAATAAGTGGAATTTCTGACTTTTTCCCCCAAAACAAAGGGAATTTCTGTATTTTTTGCTCCAAAATAAGGAAAATTTCTGACTTATTACTCTGAAATAAGTGAAATTTCTGCATATTTGCCCCAAAATATAAGAAATTTTTGCCTTTTTGCCCCCAAATAAAGGGAATTTCAGCCTTTTTACCTCAAAATAAGGGGAATTTCTGCATTTTTGCCACAAAATATTAAGAATTTCTGCCTTTTTGCCCCAAAATAAGGAAAATTTCTGCCTTTTTTCCATGAAATAAGTGAAATTTCTGCAATTTTGCCCCAAAATAAGTGAAATTTCTGCAATTTTGCCCAAAAAAAAAGAAATTTCTGGAATTTTGCCCCAAATAAGTGGAATTTCTGAGTTTTGCCCCAAAATAAAGAGAATTTCTGTCTTTTTGCCCCAACATATAGGGAATTTCTGCTTTTTTGCCCCACAATTAGGAGAATTTCTGCAATTTTGCTCCAAAATAGGGGGAATTTCTGCCTTTTTGCCCGAAAATAAGAAGAATGCATATCTTTTTGCCATAAAAAAAGGGAAATTTCTTCAGTTTTGCCCCAAAATAAGAGGAATTTCTGCCTTTCTACCTCAAAATAAGTGAAATTTCTGCCTTTTTACCCAAAAATAAACGGAATTTCTGTCTTTTTGTCCCAGAATAAAAGGAATTTTTGAATAATGCCTTGAAATAAGTGAAATTTCTGCAATTTTGCCCCAAAATATAAGAAATTTCTGCCTTTTTGGCACAAAATAAGGAGAATTTCTGCCTTTTTGCCCCCAAATAAGGGAAATTTCTGCTTTTTTGCCCCCAAAAAAGGGGAATTTCAGCCTTTTTACCTCAAAATAAGGGGAATTTCTGCATTTTTGCCAAAAAATATTAAAAATTTGTGCCTTTGTACTCTAAAATACGGAAAATTTCTGCCTTTTTTCCCTGAAATATATGAAATTTATGCAATTTTGCCCCAAAATAAGTGAAATTTCTGCAATTTTGTCCCAAAAAAAGGGAAATTTCTGGAATTTTGCCCCAAAATAAGTGGAATTTCTGCAGTTTTACCCCAAAATAAGGGGAAGTTCTTCGTTTTTGCCCCAAAATTAGGGGAATTTCTGCAATTTTGCTCCAAAATACAGGAAATTTCTGCCTTTTTTCCCGAAAATAAAGGGAATGTATACCTTTTTGCCATAAAAAAAGAGAATTTCTTCATTTTTACCCCAAAATAAGGGGATTTTCCGCCTTTTTGACTCAAAATAAGTGCAATTTCTGACTTTTCCCGAATAATAAACGGAATTTATGTCTTTTTGCTATAAAATAAGGGAAATTTCTGACTTTTTGCCCTGAAATAAGTAAAATTTCTAAAATTTTTCCCCAAAATAAGGATAATGTCTGCTTTTTGCCCCAAAATAAGGGAGTTTCTGCTTTTTTTCCTCTAAATAAGTGGAATTTCTGTCTTTTCCCCACAAATCAAAGGGAATTTCTGTCTTTTTTGTGTCAAAATAAGAAAAATTTCTGACTTATTACTCTGAAATAAGTGAAATTTCTGCAATTTTGCCCCAAATTAAGGGAAATTTCTGACTTTTTGCCCCAAATAAGGGGAATTTCAGCATTTTACCTCAAAATAAAAGGAATTTCTGCATTTTTGCCACAAAATATTAAAAATTTCTGCCATTGTGCTCTAAAATACGGAAAATTTCTGCCTTTTTTCCCTGAAATAAATGAAATTTCTGCAATTTTGCCCCAAAATAAGTGAAATTTCTGCAATTTTGCCCAAAAATAAAGGAAATTTCTGGAATTTTGCCCAAAAATAAGTGGAATTTCTGAGTTTTGCCCCAAAATAAGGAGAATTTCTGTCTTTTTGTCCCAACATATAGGGAATTTCTGCCTTTTTGCCCCACAATTAGGAGAATTTCTGCAATTTTGCTCCAAAATACGGGGAATTTCTGCTTTTTTGCCTGAAAATAAGGGAAATGTATACTTTTTTCCACAAAAAAGGGAAATTTCTTCATTTTTGCCCCAAAATACAAGGAATTTCTGCCTTTTTACCTCAAAATAAGTAAAATTACTGTCTTTTTACCCCAAAATAAATGGAATTTCTCTCTTTTTTCTCCAAAATAAAAGGAATTTTTGAATTATGCCCTGAAATAAGTGAAATTTCTGCAATTTTGCCCCAAAATAAAAGAAATTTCTTCCTTTTTATCACAAAAAAGGAATTTCTGTCTTTTTGCCCCAAAATAAAGGAAATTTTAGCCTTTTTGCCCCCAAATAAGGGGGAATTTCAGCCTATTAAGCTCAAAATATGGGGAATTTCTGCATTTTTGACACAAAATTATAAGGATTTCTGCCATTATTCTTCAAAATACAGAAAATTTCTTTCTTTTTTTCCTGAAATAAGTGAAATTTCTGCAATTTTGCCCCAAAATATGTGAAATTTCTGTAATTTTGCCCCAAAATAAGGGAAATTTCTGGAGTTTTGCCCCAAAATAAGTAGAATTTCTGAGTTTTGCCACAAAATAAGAAGAATTTCTGTCTTTTTGCTCCAAGATATAAGGAATTTTTGCATTTTTGCCCCACAATTAGAAGAATTTCTGAAATTTTGCTCCAAAATACGGGGAATTTCTTCTTTATTGCCCGAAAATAAGGGGAATGTATATCTTTTGCCACAAAATATGGAAATTTCTTTATTTTTGCCCCAAAATAAGAGGAATTTCTGCCTTTTTACCTCAAAATAAGTGAAATTTCTGCATTTTTACACAAAAATAAACGGAATTTTTGTCTTTTTGCCCAAAAATAAAAGGAATTTTTGAATTATGCCCTGAAATAAGTGAAATTTCTGCAATTTTGCCCGAAAATAAAAGAAATTTCTGCCTTTTTGCCACAAAATGAGGAGAATTTCTGTCTTTTTGCCCCTAAATAAGGGAAATTTCTGCCTTTTTGCCCCCAAATAAGAGGAATTTCAGCCTTTTTACCTCAAAATAAGAGAAATTTCTGCATTTTTGCCACAAAATATTAAAAATTTCTGCCATTGTGCTCTAAAATACGGAAAATTTCTGCCTTTATTCCTTGAAATAAATGAAATTTCTGCAATTTTGCCCCAAAATAAGTGAAATTTCTGCAATTTTGCCCAAAAATAAGGGAAATTTCTGGAATTTTGCCCAAAAATACGTGGAATTTCTGAGTTTTGCACCAAAATAAAAAGAATTTCTGTCTTTTTGTCCCAACATATAGGGAATTTCTGCCTTTTTGCCCCACAATTAGGGGAATTTCTGCAATTTTGCTCCAAAATACGGGGAATTTCTGCTTTTTTGCCTGAAAATAAGGGAAATGTATACTTTTTGCCACAAAATAGGGAAATTTCTTCATTTTTGCCCCAAAATAAGAGGAATTTCTGCCTTTTTACCTCAAAATAAGTGAAATTTCTGCATTTTTACCCCAAAATAAATTGAATTTCTCTCTTTTTGCTCCAAAATAAAAGGATTTTTTGAATTATGCCCTGAAATAAGTAAAATTTCTGCAATTTTGCCCCAAAATAAAAGAAATTTCTTTCTTTTTATCACAAAAAAGGAATTTCTGTTTTAGCCCCAAAATAAGGGAAATTTTAGCCTTTTTGCCCCCAAATAAGGGGGAATTTCAGCCTATTAAGCTCAAAATATGGGGAATTTCTGCATTTTTGCCACAAAATATTAAGGATTTCTGCCATTGTTCTTTAAAATACGGAAAATTTCTGCCTTTTTTTCTTGAAATAAGTGAAATTTCTGCAATTTTGCCCCAAAATACGTGAAATTTCTGTAATTTTGCCCCCAAATAAGGGAAATTTCTGGAGTTTTGCCCCAAAATATGTAGAATTTCTGAGTTTTGCCACAAAATAAGAAGAATTTTTGTCTTTTTGCCCCAACATATAAGGAATTTTTGCATTTTTGCCCCACAATTAGAAGAATTTCTGAAATTTTGCTGCAAAATACGGGGAATTTCTGCTTTATTGCCCGAAAATAAGGGGAATGTATAACTTTTGCCACAAAATAGGGAAATTTCTTCATTTTTGCCCCAAAATAAGAGGAATTTCTGCCTTTTTACCTCAAAATAAGTGAAATTTCTGCCTTTTTGCCAAAAAATAAACGGAATTTCTGTCTTTTTGCCCAAAAATAAAAGGAATTTTTGAATTATGCCCTGAAATAAGTGAAATTTCTGCAATTTTGCCCCAAAATAATAGAAATTTCTGCATTTTTGCCACAAAATAAGGGGAATTTCTGTCTTTTTGCCCCAATATAAGGGAAATTTCTGCCTTTTTGCCCCCAAATAAGGGGGAATTTCAGGCTTTTTACTTCAAAATAAGAGGAATTACTGCATTTTTGCCACAAAATATTAAGAATTTCTGCCATTGTGCTTCAAAGTATGGAAAACTTCTGCCTTTTTTCCCTTAAATAAGTGAAATTTCTGCAATTTTGCCCCAAAATAAGTGAAATTTCTGCAATTTTGCCCCAAAATAAGGGAAATTTCTGGAATTTTGGCCCAAAATAAGTGAAATTTCTGAGTTTTCCCCCAAAATAAGGAGAATTTCTGTCTTTTTGCCCCAACATATAGGGAATTTCTGCTTTTTGCCCCACAATTAGGGGAATTTCTGCAATTTTGCTCCAAAATAAGGGGATTTTCAGCCTTTATCGCCGAAAATAAGGGGAATTTCTGCCATTTTGCCGCGAAATAAGTGAAATTTCTGCAGTTTTACCCCAATATAAGGGGAAGTTCTGCGTTTTTGCTCCAAAATTAGGGGAATTTCTGCAATTTTGCTCCAAAATACGGGGAATTTCTGCATTTTTGCCCAAAAATAAAGGGAATGTATACCTTTTAGCCTTAAAAAAAGAGAATTTCTTCATTTTTAACCCAAAATAAGGGGATTTTCCGCCTTTTTGACTCAAAATAAGTGCAATCTCTGACTTTTCCCCAAAAATAAACGGAATTTCTGTCTTTTTGCCTTAAAATAAGGGGAATTTCTGAATTTTTGCCCTGAAATAAGTAAAATTTCTAAAATTCTTTTTCAAAATATGGGAAATGTCTGCTTTTTGCCCCAAAATAAGAGGAATTTCTGCTATTTTCCCTCTAAATAAGTGGAATTTCTGTCTTTTTCCCCCAAAACAAAAGGAATTTCTATCTTTTTTGCCTCAAAATAAGGAAAATTTCTAACTTATTACTCTGAAATAAGTGAAATTTTTGCAATTTTGCCACAAAATAAGGAAAATTTCTGCCTTCTTGCCCCCAAATAAGGGAAATTTCAGCCTTTTTACCTCAAATAAGGGGAATTTCTGCATTTTTGCCACAAAATATTAAGAATTTCTGCCATTGTGCTCTAAAATACGGAAAATTTCAGCCTTTTTTTCCCAAAATAAGGAAAATTTCTGCCTTTTTTTTGAAATAAGTTAAATTTCTGCAATTGTGCCCCAAAATAAGTGAAATTTCTGCAGTTTTGCCCCAAAATAAGGGAAATTTCTGGAATTTTGCACCAAATAAGTGGAATTTCTGAGTTTTTCCCCAAAATAAGGAGAATTTCTGTCTTTTGCCCCAACATATAGAGAATGTCTGCTTTTGCCCCACAATTCGGGGAATTTCTGCAATTTTGCTCAAAAATAGGGGGAATTTTGGCCTTTTTGCCCGAAAATAAGAAGAATGCATACCTTTTGCCATAAAAAAGGGAAATTTCTTTATTTTTGCTCTAAAATAAAGGGAATTTCTGATTTTTTCCCTTTAAATAAGTAGAATTTCTGTCTTTTTCCACCAAAACAAAGGAAATTTCTGTCTTTTTTGCTCCAAAATAAGGAAAATTTCTGACTTATTACCCTGAAATAAGTGAAATTTCTGCATATTTGCCCCAAAATAAGGGAAATTTCTGCCTTTTTGCCCCCAAATAAAAGGAATTTCAGACTTTTTATCTCAAAATAAGGGGAATTTCTGCATTTTTGCCACAAAATATTAAAAATTTCTGCCTTTTTGCCCCAAAATAAGGAAAATTTCTGCCTTTTTTCCATGAAATAAGTGAAATTTCTGCAATTTTGCCCCAAAATAAGTGAAATTTCTGCAATTTTGCCCCAAAATAAGGGAAATTTCTGTAATTTTGCTCCAAATAAGTGGAATTTCTGAGTTTTGCCCCAAAATAAAAAGAATTTCTGTCTTTTTGCCCCAACATATAGGGAATTTCTGCATTTTTTCCCCACAATTAGGGGAATTTCTGCAATTTTGCTCCAAAATAGGGGGAATTTCTGCTTTTTTGCTTGAAAATAAGAAGAATGCATATCTTTTTGCCATAAAAAAGGGAAATATTTTCAGGTTTGCCCCAAAATAAGAGGAATTTCTGCCTTTCTACCTCAAAAAAGTGAAATTTCTGCCTTTTTACCCAAAAATAAACGAAATTTCTGTCTTTTTGCCGCAGAATAAAAGGAATTTTTGAATTATGCCTTGAAATAAGTGAAATTTCTGCATATTTGCCCCAAAATAAAAGAAATTTCTGCCTTTTTGCCACAAAATAATTAGAATTTCTGTATTTTTGCCCCAAAATAAGGGAAATTTTTGCCTTTTTGTTCCCAAATAAGGGGAATTTCAGCCTTTTTACCTCAAAATAAGAGGAATTTCTGCATTTTTGCCACAAAATATTAAAAATTTCTGCCATTGTGCTCTAAAATACGGAAAATTTCTGCCTTTTTTCCCTGAAATAAATGAAATTTCTGCAATTTTGCCCCAAAATAAGGGAAATTTCTGGAATTTTGCCCCAAAATAGGTAGAATTTCTGAGTTTTGCCTCATAATAAATAGAATTTCTGTTTTTGCCCCAACATATAAAGAATTTTTGCATTTTTGCCCCACAATTAGAAGAATTTCTGCAATTTTGCTTTAAAATATGGGGAATTTCTGCTTTTTTGCCCGAAAATAAGGGGAATGTATATCTTTTGCCACAAAATAGGGAAATTTCTTCATTTTTGACCAAAAATAAGAGGAATTTCTGCCTTTTTACCTCAAAATAAGTGAAATTTCTGCCTTTTTACCCAAAAATAAACGGAATTTCTGTCTTTTTGCCCAAAAATAAAAAGAATTTTTGAATTATGCCCTGAAATAAGTGAAATTTCTGCAATTTTGCCCCAAAATAATAGAAATTTCTGCCTTTTTGCCACAAAGTAAGGGGGAATTTCAGGCTTTTTCCTCAAAATAAGGGGAATTTCTGCATTTTTGCCACAATATATTAAGAATTTCTGCCATTGTGCTCCAAAGTATGGAAAACTTCTGCCTTTTTTCCCTTAAATAAGTGAAATTTCTGCAATTTTGTCCCAAAATAAGGGAAATTTTCGGAATTTTGGCCCAAAATAAGTGAAATTTCTGAGTTTTGCCCCAAAATAAGGAGAATTTCTGTCTTTTTGCCCCAACATATAGGGAATTTCGGCATTTTGCCCCACAATTAGGGGAATTTCTGCAATTTTGCTCCAAAATACGGGGAATTTCAGCCTTTTTCGCCGAAAATAAAGGGAATTTCTGCCATTTTGCCGCGAAATAAGTGAAATTTCTGCAGTTTTACCACAAAATAAGGGGAATTTCTTCATTTTTGCCCCAAAATTAGGGGAATTTCTGCAATTTTGCTCCAAAATACAAGGAATTTCTGCATTTTTGCCCGGAAATAAAGGGAATGTATACCTTTTTGACTTAAAAAGAGAATTTCTTCATTTTTACCCCAAAATAAGGTGATTTTCCGCCTTTTTGACTCAAAATAAGTGCAATTTCTGACTTTTCCCCAAAAATAAACGGAATTTCTGTCTTTTTGCCTTAAAATAAGGGGAATTTCTGATTTTTTGCCCCGAAATAAGTAAAATTTCTAAAAATTTTTTATAAAATAAGGGAAATGTCTGCTTTTTGCCCAAAAATAAGGGGAATTTCTGCTTTTTTCCCTCTAAATAAGTGGATTTTCTGTCTTTTTCCCCCAAAACAAAGGAAATTTCTGTCTTTTTTGCCTCAAAATAAAAAAAATTTCTGACTTATTACTCTGAAATAAGTGAAATTTCTGCAATTTTGCCCCAAAAAAGGGAAATTTCTGCCTTTTTGCCCCCAAATAACGGGAATTTCAGCCTTTTTACCTCAAAATAAGGGGAATTTGTGCATTTTTGCCACAAAATATTAGGAATTTCAGCCTTTTTTCCCCAAAATAAGGAAAATATCTGCCTTTTTTTTGAAATAAGTGAAATTTCTGCAATTGTGCCCCAAAATAAGTGAAATTTCTGCAATTTTGCCTCAAAATAAGAGAAATTTCTGGAATTTTGCACCAAATAAGTGGAATTTCTGAGTTTTTCCCCAAAATAAGGAGAATTTCTGTCTTTTTGCCCCAACATATAGGGAATGTCTGCCTTTTTGCCCCACAATTAGAGGAATTTCTGCAATTTTGCTCAAAAATAGGGGAAATTTTGGCCTTTTTGCCCGAAAATAAGAAGAATGCATACCTTTTGCCATAAAAAAGGGGAATTTCTTCATTTTCGCTCTAAAATAAGGGGAATTTCTGCTTTTTTCCCTTTAAATAAGTGGAATTTTTGTCTTTTTCCCCCAAAACAAAGGGAATTTCTGTCTTTTTTGCTCCAAAATAAGAAAAATTTCTGACTTATTACCCTGAAATAAGTGAAATTTCTTCATATTTTCCCCAAATTAAGCGAAATTTCTGCCTTTTTGCCCCCAAATAAAGGGAATTTCAGCCTTTTTACCTCAAAATAAGGGGAATTTCTGCATTTTTGCCACAAAATATTAGGAATTTCTGCTTTTTGCCCCAAAATAAGGAAAATTTCTGCCTTTTTTCTATAAAATAAGAGAAATTTCTGTAATTTTGCACCAAAATAAGTGAAATTTCTGCAATTTTGCCCCAAAATAAGGGAAATTTCTGGAATTTTGCTCCAAATAAGTGGAATTTCAGATTTTTGCTCCAAAATAAAAAGAATTTCTGTCTTTTTGCTTCAGGTTTGCCCCAAAATAAGAGGAATTTCTGCCTTTCTACCTCAAAATAAGTGAAATTTCTGCCTTTTTACCCAAAAAAAAAACAAAATTTCTGTCTTTTTGCCACAGAATAAAAGGAATTTTTGAATTATGCCTTGAAATAAGTGAAATTTCTGCAATTTTGCCCCAAAATAAAAGAAAATTCTGCCTTTTTGCCACAAAATAAGGAGAATTTCTGTATTTTTGCCCCAAAATGAGGGAAATATTTGCCTTTTTGTTCCCAAATAAGGGGAAATTCAGCCTTTTTACCTCAAAATAAGAGGAATTTCTGCATTTTTGCCACAAAATATTAAAAATTTCTGCCATTGTGCTCTAAAATACAGAAAATTTCTGCCTTTTTTCCTGAAATAAATGAAATTTCTGCAATTTTGTCCCAAAATAAGTAAAATTTCTGCAATTTTGCCCCAAAATAAGGGAAATTTTTGGAATTTTGCCCCAAAATAAGTGGAATTTCTGCAGTTTTACCCCAAAATAAGGGGAAGTTCTGCGTTTTTGCCCCAAAATTAGGGGAATTTCTGCAATTTTCTCCAAAATACGGGGAATTTCTGCCTTTTTGCACGAAAATAATGGGAATGTATACCTTTTTGCCATAAAGAAAGAGAATTTCTTCATTTTTACCCCAAAATAATTGGATTTTCCGCCTTTTTGACTCAAAATAAGTGCAATTTCTGACTTTTCCCCAAAAATAAACGGAATTTCTGTCTTTTTGCCTTAAAATAAGGGGAATTTCTGACTTTTTGCCCTGAAATAAGTAAAATTTCTAAAATTTTTCTCAAAATAAGGGAAATGTCTGCTTTTTGCCCCAAAATAAGGGGAATTTCTGCTTTTTTCCATCTAAATAAGTGGAATTTCTGTCTTTTTCCCCTAAAACAAAGAGATTTTCTGTCTTTTTTGTCTCAAAATAAGGAAAATTTCTGACTTATTACTCTGAAATAAGTGAAATTTCTGCAATTTTGCCCTAAAATAAGTGAAATTTCTGCAATTTTGCCCCAAAATAAGGGAAATTTTGGGAATTTTGGCCCAAAATAAGAGAAATTTCTGAGTTTTCCCCCAAAATAAGGATAATTTCTATCTTTTTGCCCCAACATATAGGGAATTTCTGCATTTTTGCCCAACAATTAGGGGAATTTCTGCAATTTTGCTCCAAAATATGGGGAATTTCAGTTTTTTTTGTCGAAAATAAGGGGAATTTTTGCCATTTTGCGGCGAAATAAGTGAAATTTCTGCAGTTTTACCCCAAAATAAGGGAAAGTTCTGCGTTTTTGCCCCAAAATTAGGGGAATTTCTGCAATCTTGCTCCAAAATACAGGGGAATTTCTGCATTTTTGCCCGAAAATAAAGGGAATGTATACCTTTTTGCCTTAAAAAAGAGAATTTCTTAATTTTTACTCCAAAATAAGGTGATTTTCCGACTTTTTGACTCAAAATAAGTGCAATTTCTGACTTTTCCCCAAAAATAAACGGAATTTCTGTCTTTTTGCCTTAAAATAAGGGGAATTTCTGACTTTTTGCCCTGAAATAAATAAAATTTCTAAAATTTTTTTCCAAAATAAGGGAAATGTCTGCTGTTTGCCCCAAAATAAGGGGAATTTCTGCTTTTTTCCCTCTAAATAAGTGGATTTTCTGTCTTTTTCCCCCAAAACAAAGAAAATTTCTGTCTTTTTTGCCTCAAAATAAAAAAAAAATTCTGACTTATTACTCTGAAATAAGTGAAATTTCTGCAATTTTGCCCCAAAATAAGGGAAATTTCTGCCTTTTTGCCCCCAAATAAGGGGAATTTCAGCATTTTTACCTCAAAATAAGGGGAATTTTTGCATTTTTGCCACTAAATATTAGGAATTTCAGCCTTTTTTCCCCAAAATAAGGAAAATTTCTGCCTTTTTTTAAAAATAAGTGAAATTTCTGCAATTGTGCCCCAAAATAAGTGAAATTTCTGCAATTTTGCCCCAAAATAAGGGAAATTTCTGGAATTTTGCTCAAAAATAGGGGAAATTTTGGCCTTATTGCCCGAAAATAAGAAGAATGCATATCTTTTTGCCATAAAAAAAGGAAATTTTTTCAGGTTTGCCCCAAAATAAGAGGAATTTCTGCCTTTCTACCTCAAAATAAGTGAAATTTCTGCCTTTTTACCCAAAAATAAACGAAATTTCTCTCTTTTTGCCCCAGAATAAAAGGAATTTTTGAATTATGCCTTGAAATAAGTGAAATTTCTGCAATTTTGCCCCAAAATAAAAGAAATTTCTGCCTTTTTGCCACAAAATAAGGAGAATATCTGTATTTTTGCCCCAAAATAAAGGAAATTTTTGCCTTTTTGTTCCCGAATTAGGGGAATTTCAGCCTTTTTACCTCAAAATAAGAGGAATTTCTGCATTTATGCCACAAAATATTAAAAATTTCTGCCATTGTGATCTAAAATACGGAAAATTTCTGCCTTTTTTCCCTGAAATAAATGAAATTTCTGCAATTTTGCCACAAAATAAGTGAAATTTCTGCAATTTTGCTTCAAAATAAGGGAAATTTCTGGAATTTTGCCCCAAAATAAGTGGAATTACTGAGTTTTGCCCCAAAATAAAGAGAATTTCTGTCTTTTTGTCCCAACATATAGGGTATTTCTGCCTTTTTGCCCCACAATTAGGGGAATTTCTGCAATTTTGCTCCAAAATATGGGGAATTTCTGCTTTTTTGCCTGAAAATAAGGGGAATGTATACTTTTTGCCACAAAAAAGGGAAATTTCTTCATTTTTGCCCCAAAATAAGAGGAATTTCTTCCTTTTTACCTCAAAATAAGTAAAATTTCTGTCTTTTTACCCCAAAATAAATGGAATTTCTGTCTTTTTGCTCAAAAATAAAAGGAATTTTTGAATTATGCTCTGAAATAATTGAAATTTCTGCAATATTGCCCCAAAATAAAAGAAATTTCTTCCTTTTTATCACAAAAAAGGAATTTCTGTCTATTTGCCCCAAAATAAGGGAAATTTCAGCCTTTTTGCCCCCAAAAAAGGGGAAATTTCAGCCTTTTTAGCTCAAAATTTGGGGAATTTCTGCATTTTTGCCACAAAATATTAAGGATTTCAGCCATTGTTCTCAAAAATACGAAAAATTTCTGCCTTTTTTCCCTTAAATAAGTGAAATTTCTGCAATTTTGCCCCAAAATAAGTGAAATTTCTGCAATTTTGTCCCAAAATAAGGTAAATTTTTGGAATTTTGGCCCAAAATAAGCGAAATTTCTGAGTTTTGCCCCAAAATAAGGAGAATTTCTGTCTTTTTGCCCCAACATATAGGGAATTTCTGCATTTTTGCCCCACAATTAGGGGAATTTCTGCAATTTTGCTCCAAAATACGGGGAATTTCAGCCTTTTTCGCCGAAAATAAAGGGAATTTCTGCCATTTTGCCGCGAAATAAGTGAAATTTCTGCAGTTTTACCACAAAATAAGGGGAATTTCTTCGTTTTTGCCCCAAAATTAGGGGAATTTCTGCAATTTTGCTCCAAAATACAGGGGAATTTCTGCATTTTTGCCCGAAAATAAAGGGAATGTATACCTTATTGCCTTAAAAAAGAGAATTTCTTCATTTTTACCCCAAAATAAGGTGATTTTCCGCCTTTTTGACTCAAAATAAGTGCAATTTCTGACTTTTCCCCAAAAATAAACAGAATTTCTGTCTTTTTGCCTTAAAATAAGGGGAATTTCTGACTTTTTGCCCTGAAATAAGTAAAATGTCTAAAAATTTTTTCCAAAATAAGGGAAATGTCTGCTGTTTGCCCCAAAATAAGGGGAATTTCTGCTTTTTTCCCTCTAAATAAGTGGATTTTCTGTCTTTTTCCCCCAAAACAAAAGAAATTTCTGTCTTTTTTGCCTCAAAATAAAAAAAAATTTCTGACTTATTACTCTGAAATAAGTGAAATTTCTGCAATTTTGCCCCCAAAATAGGGAAATTTCTGCCTTTTTGCCCCCAAATAAGGGGAATTTCAGCCTTTTTACCTCAAAATAAGGGGAATTTGTGCATTTTTGCCACAAAATATTAGGAATTTCAGCCTTTTTTCCCCAAAATAAGGAAAATTTCTGCCTTTTTTTTGAAATAAGTGAAATTTCTGCAATTGTGCCCCAAAATAAGTGAAATTTCTGCAATTTTGCCCCAAAATAAGGGAAATTTCTGGAATTTTGCACCAAATAAGTGGAATTTCTGAGTTTTTCTCCAAAATAAGGAGAATTTCTGTCTTTTTGCCCCAACATATAGGGAATGTTTGCCTTTTTGCCCCACAATTAGGGGAATTTCTGCAATTTTGCTCAAAAATGTGAATTTGGGTTATTTTGCCCGAAAATAAGAAGAATGCATACCTTTTGCCATAAAAAAGGGGAATTTCTTCATTTTTGCTCTAAAATAAGGGGAATTTCTGCTTCTTTTCCTTTAAATAAGTGGAATTTCTGTCTTTTTCCCCCAAAACAAAGGGAATTTCTGTCTTTTTTGCTCCAAAATAAGGAAAATTTCTGACTTATTACCCTGAAATAAGTGAAATTTCTTCATATTTGCCCCAAAATAAGCGAAATTTCTGCATTTTTGCCCCCAAATAAAGGGAATTTCAGCCTTTTTACCTCAAAATAAGGGGAATTTCTGCATTTTTGTCACAAAATATTAGGAATTTCTGCCTTTTTGCCCCAAAATAAGGAAAATTTCTGCCTTTTTTCCATGAAATAAGTGAAATTTCTGTAATTTTGCACCAAAAATAAGTGAAATTTCTTCAATTTTGCCCCAAATAAGGGAAATTTCTGGAATTTTGCTCCAAATAAGTGGAATTTCAGATTTTTGCTCCAAAATAAAAAGAATTTCTGTCTTTTTGCCCCAACATATAGGGAATTTCTGCTTTTTTGCCCCACAATTAGGGCAATTTCTGCAATTTTGCTCCAAAATAGGGGGGAATTTCGGCTTTTTTGCTTGAAAATAAGAAGTATGCATATCTTTTTGCCATAAAAAAAGGGTAATTTTTTCAGGTTTGCCCCAAAATAAGAGGAATTTCTGCCTTTCAACCTCAAAATAAGTGAAATTTCTGCCTTTTTACCCAAAAATAAACAAAATTTCTGTCTTTTTGCCCCAGAATAAAAGGAATTTTTGAATTATGCCTTGAAATAAGTGAAATTTCTGCAATTTTGCACCAAAATAAAAGACAATTCTGCCTTTTTGACACAAAATAAGGAGAATTTCTGTATTTTTGCCCCAAAATAAGGGAAATTTTTGCCTTTTTGTTCCCAAATAAGGGGAATTTCAGCCTTTTTACCTCAAAATAAGAGGAATTTCTGCATTTTTGCCACAAAATATTAAAAATTTCTGCCATTGTGCTCTAAAATACAGAAAATTTCTGCCTTTTTTCCTGAAATAAATGAAATTTCTGAAATTTTGCCCCAAAATAAGTGAAATTTCTGCAATTTTGCCCCAAAATAAGGGAAATTTCTGGAATTTTGCCCCAAAATAAGTGGAATTTCTGCAGTTTTACCCCAAAATAAGGGGAAGTTCTGCGTTTTTGCCCCAAAATTAGGGGAATTTCTGCAATTTTGCTCCAAAATACGGTGAATTTCTGCCTTTTTGCACGAAAATAAAGGGAATGTATACCTTTTTGCCATAATGAAAGAGAATTTCTTCATTTTTACCCCAAAATAATTGGATTTTCTGCCTTTTTGACTCAAAATAAGTGCAATTTCTGACTTTTCTCCAAAAATAAACGGAATTTCTGTCTTTTTGCCTTAAAATAAGGGGAATTTCTGACTTTTTGCCCTGAAATAAGTAAAATTTCTAAATTTTTTTCCAAAATAAGGGAAATGTCTGCTTTTTGCCCCAAAATAAGGGGAATTTCTGCTTTTTTCCATCTAAATAAGTGGAATTTCTCTCTTTTTCCCCCAAAACAAAAGGAATTTCTGTCTTTTTTGACTCAAAATAAGGAAAATTTCTGACTTATTACTCTGAAATAAGTGAAATTTCTGCAATTTTGCCCCAAAATAAGTGAAATTTCTGCAATTTTGCCCCAAAATATGGGAAATTTTTGGAATTTTGGCCCAAAATAAGAGAAATTTCTGAGTTTTCCCCAAAAATAAGGAGAATTTCTGTGTTTTTGCCCCAACATATAGGGAAGTTCTGCATTTTTGCCCAACTATTAGGGGAATTTCTGCAATTTTGCTCCAAAATACGGGGAATTTCAGCCTTTTTCGCCGAAAATAAGGGGAATTTTTGCCATTTTGCCGCGAAATAAGTGAAATTTCTGCAGTTTTACCACAAAATAAGGGGAAATTCTGCATTTTTGCCCCAAAATTAGGGGAATTTCTGCAATTTTGCTCCAAAATACAGGGGAATTTCTGCATTTTTGCCCGAAAATAAAGGGAATGTATACCTTTTTGCCTTAAAAAAAGAGAATTTCTTCATTTTTACAACAAAATAAGGGGTTTTCCGCCTTTTTTACTCAAAATAAGTGCAATTTCTGACTTTTCCCCAAAAATAAACGGAATTTCTGTCTTTTTGCCTTAAAATAAGAGGAATTTTTGACTTTTTACCCTGAAATAATTAATTTTTCTAAAAATTTTTTCCAATATAATGGAAATGTCTGCTTATTGCCCCAAAATAATGGGAATTTCTGCTTTTTTCCCTCTAAATAAGTGGAATTTCTGTCTTTTTCACCCAAAACAAAGGAAATTTCTGTCTTTTTTGCCTCAAAATAAAAAAAAAAAATTTCTGACTTATTACTCTGAAATAAGTGAAATTTCTGCAATTTTGCCCCAAAATAAGGGAAATTTCTGCCTTTTTGCCCCCAAATAAGGGGAATTTCAGCATTTTTACCTCAAAATAAGGGGAACTTTTGCATTTTTGCCACTAAATATTAGGAATTTCAGTCTTTTTTCCCCAAAATAAGGAAAATTTCTGCCTTTTTTTTGAAATAAGTGAAATTTCTGCAATTGTGCCCCAAAATAAGTGAAATTTCTGCAATTTTGCACCAAAATAAGGGAAATTTCTGGAATTTTGCACGGAATAAGTGGAATTTCTGAGTTTTTTCCCAAAATAAGGAGAATTTCTGTCTTTTTGCCCCAAAATATAGGGAATGTCTGCATTTTTGCCCCACAATTAGGGGAATTTCTGCAATTTTGCTCAAAAATAGGGGGAATTTTGGCCTTATTGCCTGAAAATAAGAAGAATGCATACCTTTTGCCATAAAAAAGGGAAATTTCTTCATTTTTGCTCTAAAATAAGGGGAATTTCTGCTTTTTTCCCTTTAAATAAGTGGAATTTCTGTCTTTTTCCCCCAAAACAAAGGGAATTTCTGTCTTTTTGCCCCAAAATAAGGAAAATTTCTGCCTTATTACCCTGAAATAAGTAAAATTTCTACATATTTGCCCCAAAATAAGGGAAATTTCTGCCTTTTTGCCCCCAAATAAAGGGAATTTCAGCCTTTTTACCTCATAATAAGGGGAATTTCTGCATTTTTGCTACAAAATATTAAAAATTTCTGCCATTGTGCTCTAAAATACGGAAAATTTCTGCCTTTTTTCCCTGAAATAAATGAAATTTCTGCAATTTTGCCACAAAATAAGTGAAATTTCTGCAATTTTGCTTCAAAATAAGGGAAATTTCTGGAATTTTGCCCCAAAATAAGTGGAATTTCTACAGTTTTACCCCAAAATAAGGGGAAGTTCTGCGTTTTTGCCCCAAAATTAGGGGAATTTCTGCAATTTTGCTCCAAAATACGGGGAATTTCTGCATTTTTGCCCGAAAATAAAGGGAATGTATACCTTTTTGCCATAAAGAAAGAGAATTTCTTCATTTTTACCCCAAAATAAGGGGATTTTCCGCCTTTTTGACTCAAAATAAGTGCAATTTCTGACTTTTCCCCAAAAATAAACGGAATTTCTGTCTTTTTGCCTTAAAATAAGGGGAATTTCTGACTTTTTGCCCTGAAATAATTAAAATTTTTAAAATTTTTTTTCAAAATAAGGGAAATGTCTGCTTTTTGCCCCAAAATAAGGGGAATTTCTGCTTTTTTCCATCTAAATAAGTGGAAAATCTTTTTCCCCCAAAACAAACGGAATTTCTGTATTTTTTGACTCAAAATAAGGAAAATTTCAGACTTATTACTCTCAAATAAGTGAAATTTCTGCAATTTTGCCCAAAAATATAAGAAATTTCTGCCTTTTTGCCACAAAATAAGGAGAATTTCTGTCTTTTTGCCCCAAAATAAGGGAAATTTCTGACTTTTTGCCCTCAAATAAGGGGAATTTCAGCCTTTTTACCTCAAAATTAGGGGAATTTCTGAATTTTTGCCACAAAATATTAAAAATTTCTGCCATTGTGCTCTAAAATACGGAAAATTTCTGCCTTTTTTCTCTAAAATGAATGAAATTTCTGCAATTTTGCCCCAAAATAAGTGAAATTTCTGCAATTTTGCCCAAAAATAAGGGAAATTTCTTGAATTTTACCCCAAAATAAGTAGAATTTTTGAGTTTTGCCCCAAAACAAGAAGAATTTCTGTCTTTTTGCCCCAACATATAAGGAATTTTTGCATTTTTGCCCCACAATTAGAAGAATTTCTGCAATTTTGCTCCAAAATACGGGGAATTTCTGCTTTTTTGCCCGAAAATAAGGGGAATGTATATCTTTTGCCACAAAATATGGAAATTTCTTCATTTTTGCCCCAAAATAAGAGGAATTTCTGCCTTTTTACCTCAAAATAAGTAAAATTTCTGCCTTTTTACCCAAAAATAAACGGAATTTCTGTCTTTTTGCCCAAAAATAAAAGGAATTTTTGAATTATGCCCTGAAATAAGTGAAATTTCTGCAATTTTGCCCCAAAATAATAGAAATTTCTGCCTTTTTGCCACAAAATAAGGGGAATTTCTGTCTTTTTGCCCCAAAATAAGGGAAATTTCTGCCTTTTTGCCCCCAAATAAGGGGGAATTTCAGGCTTTTTACCTCAAAATAAGGGGAACTTTTGCTTTTTTGCCACAAAATATTAAGAATTTCTTCCATTGTGCTCCAAAGTATGGAAAACTTCTGCCTTTTTTCCCTTAAATAAGTGAAATTTCTGCAATTTTGCCCCAAAATAAGTGAAATTTCTACAATTTTGCCCGAAAATAAGGGAAATTTTTGTAATTTTGGCCGAAAATTAGAGAAATTTCTGAGTTTTCCCCCAAAATAAGGAGAATTTCTGTCTTTTTGCCCCAACATATAGGGAATTTCTGCATTTTTGCCCCAAAATTAGGGAAATTTCTGCAATTTTGCTCCAAAATACAGGGAATTTCAGCCTTTTTCGCCGAAAATAAGGGGAATTTCTGCCATTTTGCCGCGAAATAAGTGAAATTTCTGCAGTTTTACCCCAAAATAATGGAAAGTTCTGCGTTTTTGCCCCAAAATTAGGGGAATTTCTACAATTTTGCTCCAAAATACGGGGAATTTCTGCATTTTTGCCCGAAAATAAAGGGAATGTATACCTTTTTGCCTTAAAAAAAGAGAATTTCTTCATTTTTACCCCAAATTAAGGGGATTTTCCGCCTTTTTGACTCAAAATAAGTGCAAATTCTGACTTTTCCCCAAAAATAAACGGAATATCTGTCTTTTTGCCTTAAAATAAGGAGAATTTCTGACTTTTTGCCCTGAAATAAGTAAAATTTCTAAAATTTTTTTCCAAATTAAAGGAAATGTCTGCTTTTTGCCCCAAAATAAGGGGAATTTCTGCTTTTTTCCCTCTAAATAAGTGGAATTTCTGTCTTTTTCCCCCAAAACAAAGAAAATTTCTGTCTTTTATGCCTCAAAATAAAAAAAAATTTCTGACTTATTACTCTGAAATAAGTGAAATTTCTGCAATTTTGCCCCAAAATAAGGGAAATTTCTGCCTTTTTGCCCCCAAATAAGGGGAATTTCAGCCTTTTTACCTCAAAATAAGGGGAATTTGTGCATTTTTGCCACAAAATATTAGGAATTTCAGCCTTTTTTCCCCAAAATAAGGAAAATTTCTGCCTTTTTTTTGAAATAAGTGAAATTTCTGCAATTGTGCCCCAAAATAAGTGAAATTTCTGCAATTTTGCCCCAAAATAAGGGAAATTTCTGGAATTTTGCACCAAATAAGTGGAATTTCTGAGTTTTTCCCCAAAATAAAGAGAATTTCTGTCTTTTTGTCCCAACATATAGGAATGTCTGCCTTTTTGCCCCACAATTAGGGGAATTTCTGCAATTTTGCTCAAAAATAGGGGGAATTTTGGCCTTTTTGCCCGAAAATAATAAGAATGCATACCTTTTGCCATAAAAAAGGGAAATTTCTTCATTTTTGCTCTAAAATAAAAGGAATTTCTGCTTTTTTCCCTTTAAATAAGTGGAATTTCTGTCTTTTTCCTCCAAAACAAAGGGAATTTCTGTCTTTTTTGCTCCAAAATAAGGAAAATTTCTGACTTATTACCCTGAAATAAGTGAAATTTCTGTATATTTGCCCCAAAATAAGGGAAATTTCTGCCTATTTGCCCCCAAATAAACGGAATTTCAGCCTTTTTACCTCAAAATAAGGGGAATTTCTGCATTTTTGCCACAAAATATTAGAAATTTCTGCCTTTTTGCCCCAAAATATGGAAAATTTCTGCCTTTTTTCCATGAAATAAGTGAAATTTCTGCAATTGTGCCCCAAAATAAGTGAAATTTCTGCAATTTTGCCCCAAAATAAGGGAAATTTCTGGAATTTTGCACCAAATAAGTGGAATTTCTGAGTTTTTCCCCAAAATAAGGAGAATTTCTGTCTTTTTGCCCCAACATATAGGGAATGTCTGCCTTTTTGCCCCACAATTAGGGGAATTTCTGCAATTTTGCTCAAAAATAGGGGGAATTTTGGCCTTTTTGCCCGAAAATAAGAAGAATGCATACCTTTTTGCCATAAAAAAGGAAATTTCTTCATTTTTGCTCTAAAATAAGGGGAATTTCTGCTTTTTTCCCTTTAAATAAGTGGAATTTCTGTCTTTTTCCCCCAAAACAAAGGGCATTTCTGTCTTTTTTGCTCCAAAATAAGAAAAATTTCTGACTTATTACCCTGAATAAGTGAAATTTCTGCATATTTGGCCCAAAATAAGGGAAATTTCTGCCTTTTTGCCCCCAAATAAAGGGAATTTCAGCCTTATTACCTCAAATAAGAAGAACTTCTGCATTTTGCCACAAAATATTAGGAATTTCTGCCTTTTTGCCCCAAAATAAGGAAAATTTCTGCCTTTTTTCAATGAAATAAGTGAAATTTCTGCAATTTTGCCCCAAAATTAGTGAAATTTCTGCAATTTTGGCCCAAAATAAGGGAAATTTCTGGAATTTTGCTCCAAATAAGTGGAATTTCTGAGTTTTGCCCCAAAATAAAAAGAATTTCTGTCTTTTTGCCCCAACATATAGGGATTTCTGCTTTTTTGCCCCACAATTAGGGGAATTTCTGCAATTTTGCTTCAAAATAGGAAGAATTTCTGCTTTTTTGCTTGAAAATAAGAAGAATGCATATCTTTTTGCCATAAAAAAGGGAAATTTTTTCAGGTTTGCCCCAAAATAAGAGGAATTTCTCCCTTTCTACCTCAAAATAAGTGAAATTTCTGCCTTTTTACCCAAAAATAAATGAAATTTCAGTCTTTTTGCCCCAGAATAAAAGGAATTTTTGAATTATGCCTTGAAATAAGTGAAATTTCTGCAATTTTGCCCCAAAATAAAAGAAATTTCTGCCTTTTTGCCACAAAATAAGGAGAATTTCTGTATTTTTGCCCCAAAATAAGAGAAATTTTTGCCTTCTTGTTCTTAAATAAGGGGAATTTCAGCCTTTTTACCTCAAAATAAGAGGAATTTCTGAATTTTTGCCACAAAATATTAAAAATTTCTGCCATTGTGCTCTAAAATACAAAAAATTTCTGGCTTTTTTTTTTCTGAAATAAATGAAATATCTGCAATTTTGCCCCAAAATAATTGAAATTTCTGCAATTTTGCCCCAAAATAAGGGAAATTTCTGGAATTTTGCCCCAAAATAAGTGGAATTTCTGCAGTTTTACCCCAAAATAAGGGGAAGTTCTGGGTTTTTGCCCCAAAAATTAGGGGAATTTCTGAAATTTTGCTCCAAAATACGGGGAATTTCTGCCTTTTTGCCTGAAAATAAAGGGAATGTATACCTTTTTGCCATAAAGAAAGAGAATTTCTTCATTTTTACCCCAAAATAAGGGGATTTTCCGCATTTTTGACTCAAAATAAGTGCAATTTCTGAATTTTCCCCAAAAATAAACGGAATTTCTGTCTTTTTGCCTTAAAATAAGGGGAATTTCTGACTTTTTGCCCTGAAATAAGTAAAATTTCTAAAATTTTTCTCAAAAATAAGGGAAATGTCTGCTTTTTGCCCCAAAATAAGGGGAATTTCTGCATTTTTCCATCTAAATAAGTGGAATTTCTGTCTTTTTCCCCCAAAAAATGGGAATTTCTGTCTTTTATGACTCAAAATAAGGAAAATTTCTGACTTATTACTCTGAAATTAGTGAAATTTCTGCAATTTTGCCCCAAAATAAAAGAAATTTCTGCCTTTGTGCCACAAAATAAGGAGAATTTCTGTCTTTTTGCCCCAAAATAAGAGAAGTTTCTGCCTTTTTGCCCCCAAATAAGAGGAATTTCAGCCTTTTTACCTCAAAATAAGGAGAATTTCTGCATTTTTGCCACAAAATATTAGGAATTTCTGCCTTTTTGCCCCAAAATAAGGTAAATTTCTGCCTTTTTTCCATGAAATAAGTGAAATTTCTGAAATTTTGCCCCAAAATAAGTGAAATTTCTGCAATTTTGCCCCAAAATAAGGGAAATTTCTGGAATTTTGCCCCCAAAAAGTGGAATTATTGAGTTTTGCCCCAAAATAAAGAGAATTTCTGTCTTTTTGCCCCAACATATAGGGAATTTCTGCTTTTTTGCCCCACAATTAGGGGAATTTCTGCAATTTTGCTCCAAAATAGGGGGAATTTCTGCCTTTTTGCCCGAAAATAAGGGGAATGTATACTTTTTGCCACAAAAAAGGGAAATTTCTTCAGTTTTGCCCCAAAATAAGAGGAATTTCTGCCTTTCTACCTCAAAATAAGTGAAATTTCTGCCTTTTTACCCCAAAATAAACGGAATTTCTGTCTTTTTGTCCCAGAATAAAAGGAATTTTTGAATTATGCCTTGAAATAAGTGAAATTTCTGCAATTTTGCCCCAAAATATAAGAAATTTCTGCCTTTTTGCCACAAAATAAGGAGAATTTCTTTCTTTTTGCCCACAAATAAGGGAAATTTCTGCCTTTTTGCCCCCAAATAAGAAGAATTTCAGCCTTTTTACCTCAAAATAAGGGGAATTTCTGCATTTTTGCCACAAAATATTAAAAATTTCTGCCATTGTGCTCTAAAATATGAAAAATTTCTGCTTTTTTCCCTGAAATAAATGAAATTTCTGCAATTTTGCCCCAAAATAAGTGAAATTTCTGCAATTTTGCCCCAAAATAAGGGAAATTTCTGGAATTTTGCCCCAAAATAAGTGGAATTTCTGCAGTTTTACCCCAAAATAAGGGCAAGTTCTGCGTTTTTTTCCCAAAATTAGGGGAATTTCTGCAATTTTGCTCCAAAATACAGGAAATTTCTGCTTTTTTTCCCCGAAAATAAAGGGAATGTATACCTTTTTGCCATAAAGAAAGAGAATTTCTTCATTTTTACCCCAAAATAAGGGGATTTTCCGCCTTTTTGGCTCAAAATAAGTGCAATTTCTGACTTTCCCCCCCCAAAAAACGGAATTTCTGTCTTTTTGCATTAAAATAAGGGGAATTTCTGACTTTTTGCCCTGAAATAAGTAAAATTTCTAAAATTTTCCCCCAAAATAATGATAATGTCTGCTTTTTGCCCCAAAATAAGGGGAATTTCTGCTTTTTTCCCTCTAAGTAAGTGGAATTTCTGTCTTTTTCCCCCAAAACAAAGAGAATTTCTGTCTTTTTTGCCTCAAAATAAGAAAAATTTCTGACTTATTACTCTGAAATAAGTGAAATTTCTGCAATTTTGCCTCAAATTAAGGGAAATTTCTGCCTTTTTGCCCCCAAATAAAGGGAATTTCAGCCTTTTTACCTCAAAATAAGGGCAATTTCTGCATTTTTGCCACAAAATATTAAAAATTTCTGTTATTGTGCTCTAAAATACGAAAAATTTCTGCCTTTTTTCCCTGAAATAAATGAAATTTCTGCAATTTTGGCCCAAAATAAGTGAAATTTCTGCAATTTTGCCCAAAAATAAGGGAAATTTCTGGAATTTTGTCCAAAATAAGTGGAATTTCTGAGTTTTTCCCCAAAATAAGGAGAATTTCTGTCTTTTTGTCCCAACATATAGGGAATGTCTGCCTTTTTGACCCACAATTAGGAGAATTTCTGCAATTTTGCTCAAAAATAGGGGGAATTTTGGCCTTTTTGCCCGAAAATAAGAAGAATGCATACCTTTTGCCATAAAAAAGGGAAATTTCTTCATTTTTGCTCTAAAATAAGGGGAATTTCTGCTTTTTTCCCTTTAAATAAGTGGAATTTCTGACTTTTTCCCCCAAAACAAAGGGAATTTCTGTATTTTTTGCTCCAAAATAAGGAAAATTTCTGACTTATTACTCTGAAATAAGTGAAATTTCTGCATATTTGCCCCAAAATAAGGGAAATTTCTGCCTTTTTGCCCCCAAATAAAGGGAATTTCAGCCTTTTTACCTCAAAATAAGGGGAATTTCTGCATTTTTGCCACAAAATATTAAGAATTTCTGCCTTTTTGCCCCAAAATAAGGAAAATTTCTGCCTTTTTTCCATGAAATAAGTGAAATTTCTGCAATTTTGCCCCAAAATAAGTGAAATTTCTGCAATTTTGCCCAAAAATAAGGGAAATTTCTGGAATTTTGCCCCAAATAAGTGGAATTTCTGAGTTTTGCCCCAAAATAAAAAGAATTTCTGTCTTTTTGCCCCAACATATAGGGAATTTCTGCTTTTTTGCCCCACAATTAGGGGAATTTCTGCAATTTTGCTCCAAAATAGGGGGAATTTCTGCCTTTTTGCCCGAAAATAAGAAGAATTCATATCTTTTTGCCATAAAAAAAGGGAAATTTCTTCAGTTTTGCCCCAAAATAAGAGGAATTTCTGCCTTTCTACCTCAAAATAAGTGAAATTTCTGCCTTTTTACCCAAAAATAAACGGAATTTCTGTCTTTTTGTCCCAGAATAAAAGGAATTTTTGAATAATGCCTTGAAATAAGTGAAATTTCTGCAATTTTGCCCCAAAATATAAGAAATTTCTGCCTTTTTGCCACAAAATAAGGAGAATTTCTGCCTTTTTGCCCCCAAATAAGGGAAATTTCTGCTTTTTTGCCCCCAAAAAAGGGGAATTTCAGCCTTTTTACCTCAAAATAAGGGGAATTTCTGCATTTTTGCCACAAAATATTAAAAATTTGTGCCTTTGTGCTCTAAAATATGGAAAATTTCTGCCTTTTTTCCTTGAAATATATGAAATTTCTGCAATTTTGCCCCAAAATAAGTGAAATTTCTGCAATTTTGTCCCAAAATAAGGGAAATTTCTGGAATTTTGCCCCAAAATAAGTGGAATTTCTGCAGTTTTACCCCAAAATAAGGGGAAGTTCTTCGTTTTTGCCCCAAAATTAGGGGAATTTCTGCAATTTTGCTCCAAAATACAGGAAATTTCTGCCTTTTTTCCCGAAAATAAAGGGAATGTATACCTTTTTGCCATAAAGAAAGAGAATTTCTTTATTTTTACCCCAAAATAAGGGGATTTTCCGCCTTTTTGACTCAAAATAAGTGCAATTTCTGACTTTTCCCGAATAATAAACGGAATTTCTGTCTTTTTGCCTTAAAATAAGGAGAATTTCTGACTTTTTGCCCTGAAATAAGTAAAATTTCTAAAATTTTTTTCCAAATTAAAGGAAATGTCTGCTTTTTGCCCCAAAATAAGGGGAATTTCTGCTTTTTTCCCTCTAAATAAGTGGAATTTCTGTCTTTTTCCCCCAAAACAAAGAAAATTTCTGTCTTTTATGCCTCAAAATAAAAAAAAATTTCTGACTTATTACTCTGAAATAAGTGAAATTTCTGCAATTTTGCCCCAAAATAAGGGAAATTTCTGCCTTTTTGCCCCAAAATAAGGGGAATTTCAGCCTTTTTACCTCAAAATAAGGGGAATTTGTGCATTTTTGCCACAAAATATTAGGAATTTCAGCCTTTTTTCCCCAAAATAAGGAAAATTTCTGCCTTTTTTTTGAAATAAGTGAAATTTCTGCAATTGTGCCCCAAAATAAGTGAAATTTCTGCAATTTTGCCCCAAAATAAGGGAAATTTCTGGAATTTTGCACCAAATAAGTGGAATTTCTGAGTTTTTCCCCAAAATAAAGAGAATTTCTGTCTTTTTGTCCCAACATATAGGAATGTCTGCCTTTTTGCCCCACAATTAGGGGAATTTCTGCAATTTTGCTCAAAAATAGGGGGAATTTTGGCCTTTTTGCCCGAAAATAATAAGAATGCATACCTTTTGCCATAAAAAAGGGAAATTTCTTCATTTTTGCTCTAAAATAAAAGGAATTTCTGCTTTTTTCCCTTTAAATAAGTGGAATTTCTGTCTTTTTCCTCCAAAACAAAGGGAATTTCTGTCTTTTTTGCTCCAAAATAAGGAAAATTTCTGACTTATTACCCTGAAATAAGTGAAATTTCTGTATATTTGCCCCAAAATAAGGGAAATTTCTGCCTATTTGCCCCCAAATAAACGGAATTTCAGCCTTTTTACCTCAAAATAAGGGGAATTTCTGCATTTTTGCCACAAAATATTAGAAATTTCTGCCTTTTTGCCCCAAAATATGGAAAATTTCTGCCTTTTTTCCATGAAATAAGTGAAATTTCTGCAATTGTGCCCCAAAATAAGTGAAATTTCTGCAATTTTGCCCCAAAATAAGGGAAATTTCTGGAATTTTGCACCAAATAAGTGGAATTTCTGAGTTTTTCCCCAAAATAAGGAGAATTTCTGTCTTTTTGCCCCAACATATAGGGAATGTCTGCCTTTTTGCCCCACAATTAGGGGAATTTCTGCAATTTTGCTCAAAAATAGGGGGAATTTTGGCCTTTTTGCCCGAAAATAAGAAGAATGCATACCTTTTTGCCATAAAAAAGGAAATTTCTTCATTTTTGCTCTAAAATAAGGGGAATTTCTGCTTTTTTCCCTTTAAATAAGTGGAATTTCTGTCTTTTTCCCCCAAAACAAAGGGCATTTCTGTCTTTTTTGCTCCAAAATAAGAAAAATTTCTGACTTATTACCCTGAATAAGTGAAATTTCTGCATATTTGGCCCAAAATAAGGGAAATTTCTGCCTTTTTGCCCCCAAATAAAGGGAATTTCAGCCTTATTACCTCAAATAAGAAGAACTTCTGCATTTTGCCACAAAATATTAGGAATTTCTGCCTTTTTGCCCCAAAATAAGGAAAATTTCTGCCTTTTTTCAATGAAATAAGTGAAATTTCTGCAATTTTGCCCCAAAATTAGTGAAATTTCTGCAATTTTGGCCCAAAATAAGGGAAATTTCTGGAATTTTGCTCCAAATAAGTGGAATTTCTGAGTTTTGCCCCAAAATAAAAAGAATTTCTGTCTTTTTGCCCCAACATATAGGGATTTCTGCTTTTTTGCCCCACAATTAGGGGAATTTCTGCAATTTTGCTTCAAAATAGGAAGAATTTCTGCTTTTTTGCTTGAAAATAAGAAGAATGCATATCTTTTTGCCATAAAAAAGGGAAATTTTTTCAGGTTTGCCCCAAAATAAGAGGAATTTCTCCCTTTCTACCTCAAAATAAGTGAAATTTCTGCCTTTTTACCCAAAAATAAATGAAATTTCAGTCTTTTTGCCCCAGAATAAAAGGAATTTTTGAATTATGCCTTGAAATAAGTGAAATTTCTGCAATTTTGCCCCAAAATAAAAGAAATTTCTGCCTTTTTGCCACAAAATAAGGAGAATTTCTGTATTTTTGCCCCAAAATAAGAGAAATTTTTGCCTTCTTGTTCTTAAATAAGGGGAATTTCAGCCTTTTTACCTCAAAATAAGAGGAATTTCTGAATTTTTGCCACAAAATATTAAAAATTTCTGCCATTGTGCTCTAAAATACAAAAAATTTCTGGCTTTTTTTTTTCTGAAATAAATGAAATATCTGCAATTTTGCCCCAAAATAATTGAAATTTCTGCAATTTTGCCCCAAAATAAGGGAAATTTCTGGAATTTTGCCCCAAAATAAGTGGAATTTCTGCAGTTTTACCCCAAAATAAGGGGAAGTTCTGGGTTTTTGCCCCAAAAATTAGGGGAATTTCTGAAATTTTGCTCCAAAATACGGGGAATTTCTGCCTTTTTGCCTGAAAATAAAGGGAATGTATACCTTTTTGCCATAAAGAAAGAGAATTTCTTCATTTTTACCCCAAAATAAGGGGATTTTCCGCATTTTTGACTCAAAATAAGTGCAATTTCTGAATTTTCCCCAAAAATAAACGGAATTTCTGTCTTTTTGCCTTAAAATAAGGGGAATTTCTGACTTTTTGCCCTGAAATAAGTAAAATTTCTAAAATTTTTCTCAAAAATAAGGGAAATGTCTGCTTTTTGCCCCAAAATAAGGGGAATTTCTGCATTTTTCCATCTAAATAAGTGGAATTTCTGTCTTTTTCCCCCAAAAAATGGGAATTTCTGTCTTTTATGACTCAAAATAAGGAAAATTTCTGACTTATTACTCTGAAATTAGTGAAATTTCTGCAATTTTGCCCCAAAATAAAAGAAATTTCTGCCTTTGTGCCACAAAATAAGGAGAATTTCTGTCTTTTTGCCCCAAAATAAGAGAAGTTTCTGCCTTTTTGCCCCCAAATAAGAGGAATTTCAGCCTTTTTACCTCAAAATAAGGAGAATTTCTGCATTTTTGCCACAAAATATTAGGAATTTCTGCCTTTTTGCCCCAAAATAAGGTAAATTTCTGCCTTTTTTCCATGAAATAAGTGAAATTTCTGAAATTTTGCCCCAAAATAAGTGAAATTTCTGCAATTTTGCCCCAAAATAAGGGAAATTTCTGGAATTTTGCCCCAAAAAAGTGGAATTATTGAGTTTTGCCCCAAAATAAAGAGAATTTCTGTCTTTTTGCCCCAACATATAGGGAATTTCTGCTTTTTTGCCCCACAATTAGGGGAATTTCTGCAATTTTGCTCCAAAATAGGGGGAATTTCTGCCTTTTTGCCCGAAAATAAGGGGAATGTATACTTTTTGCCACAAAAAAGGGAAATTTCTTCAGTTTTGCCCCAAAATAAGAGGAATTTCTGCCTTTCTACCTCAAAATAAGTGAAATTTCTGCCTTTTTACCCCAAAATAAACGGAATTTCTGTCTTTTTGTCCCAGAATAAAAGGAATTTTTGAATTATGCCTTGAAATAAGTGAAATTTCTGCAATTTTGCCCCAAAATATAAGAAATTTCTGCCTTTTTGCCACAAAATAAGGAGAATTTCTTTCTTTTTGCCCACAAATAAGGGAAATTTCTGCCTTTTTGCCCCCAAATAAGAAGAATTTCAGCCTTTTTACCTCAAAATAAGGGGAATTTCTGCATTTTTGCCACAAAATATTAAAAATTTCTGCCATTGTGCTCTAAAATACGAAAAATTTCTGCTTTTTTCCCTGAAATAAATGAAATTTCTGCAATTTTGCCCCAAAATAAGTGAAATTTCTGCAATTTTGCCCCAAAATAAGGGAAATTTCTGGAATTTTGCCCCAAAATAAGTGGAATTTCTGCAGTTTTACCCCAAAATAAGGGCAAGTTCTGCGTTTTTTTCCCAAAATTAGGGGAATTTCTGCAATTTTGCTCCAAAATACAGGAAATTTCTGCTTTTTTTCCCCGAAAATAAAGGGAATGTATACCTTTTTGCCATAAAGAAAGAGAATTTCTTCATTTTTACCCCAAAATAAGGGGATTTTCCGCCTTTTTGGCTCAAAATAAGTGCAATTTCTGACTTTCCCCCCCCAAAAAACGGAATTTCTGTCTTTTTGCATTAAAATAAGGGGAATTTCTGACTTTTTGCCCTGAAATAAGTAAAATTTCTAAAATTTTCCCCCAAAATAATGATAATGTCTGCTTTTTGCCCCAAAATAAGGGGAATTTCTGCTTTTTTCCCTCTAAGTAAGTGGAATTTCTGTCTTTTTCCCCCAAAACAAAGAGAATTTCTGTCTTTTTTGCCTCAAAATAAGAAAAATTTCTGACTTATTACTCTGAAATAAGTGAAATTTCTGCAATTTTGCCTCAAATTAAGGGAAATTTCTGCCTTTTTGCCCCCAAATAAAGGGAATTTCAGCCTTTTTACCTCAAAATAAGGGCAATTTCTGCATTTTTGCCACAAAATATTAAAAATTTCTGTTATTGTGCTCTAAAATACGAAAAATTTCTGCCTTTTTTCCCTGAAATAAATGAAATTTCTGCAATTTTGGCCCAAAATAAGTGAAATTTCTGCAATTTTGCCCAAAAATAAGGGAAATTTCTGGAATTTTGTCCAAAATAAGTGGAATTTCTGAGTTTTTCCCCAAAATAAGGAGAATTTCTGTCTTTTTGTCCCAACATATAGGGAATGTCTGCCTTTTTGACCCACAATTAGGAGAATTTCTGCAATTTTGCTCAAAAATAGGGGGAATTTTGGCCTTTTTGCCCGAAAATAAGAAGAATGCATACCTTTTGCCATAAAAAAGGGAAATTTCTTCATTTTTGCTCTAAAATAAGGGGAATTTCTGCTTTTTTCCCTTTAAATAAGTGGAATTTCTGACTTTTTCCCCCAAAACAAAGGGAATTTCTGTATTTTTTGCTCCAAAATAAGGAAAATTTCTGACTTATTACTCTGAAATAAGTGAAATTTCTGCATATTTGCCCCAAAATAAGGGAAATTTCTGCCTTTTTGCCCCCAAATAAAGGGAATTTCAGCCTTTTTACCTCAAAATAAGGGGAATTTCTGCATTTTTGCCACAAAATATTAAGAATTTCTGCCTTTTTGCCCCAAAATAAGGAAAATTTCTGCCTTTTTTCCATGAAATAAGTGAAATTTCTGCAATTTTGCCCCAAAATAAGTGAAATTTCTGCAATTTTGCCCAAAAATAAGGGAAATTTCTGGAATTTTGCCCCAAATAAGTGGAATTTCTGAGTTTTGCCCCAAAATAAAAAGAATTTCTGTCTTTTTGCCCCAACATATAGGGAATTTCTGCTTTTTTGCCCCACAATTAGGGGAATTTCTGCAATTTTGCTCCAAAATAGGGGGAATTTCTGCCTTTTTGCCCGAAAATAAGAAGAATGCATATCTTTTTGCCATAAAAAAAGGGAAATTTCTTCAGTTTTGCCCCAAAATAAGAGGAATTTCTGCCTTTCTACCTCAAAATAAGTGAAATTTCTGCCTTTTTACCCAAAAATAAACGGAATTTCTGTCTTTTTGTCCCAGAATAAAAGGAATTTTTGAATAATGCCTTGAAATAAGTGAAATTTCTGCAATTTTGCCCCAAAATATAAGAAATTTCTGCCTTTTTGCCACAAAATAAGGAGAATTTCTGCCTTTTTGCCCCCAAATAAGGGAAATTTCTGCTTTTTTGCCCCCAAAAAAGGGGAATTTCAGCCTTTTTACCTCAAAATAAGGGGAATTTCTGCATTTTTGCCACAAAATATTAAAAATTTGTGCCTTTGTGCTCTAAAATATGGAAAATTTCTGCCTTTTTTCCTTGAAATATATGAAATTTCTGCAATTTTGCCCCAAAATAAGTGAAATTTCTGCAATTTTGTCCCAAAATAAGGGAAATTTCTGGAATTTTGCCCCAAAATAAGTGGAATTTCTGCAGTTTTACCCCAAAATAAGGGGAAGTTCTTCGTTTTTGCCCCAAAATTAGGGGAATTTCTGCAATTTTGCTCCAAAATACAGGAAATTTCTGCCTTTTTTCCCGAAAATAAAGGGAATGTATACCTTTTTGCCATAAAGAAAGAGAATTTCTTTATTTTTACCCCAAAATAAGGGGATTTTCCGCCTTTTTGACTCAAAATAAGTGCAATTTCTGACTTTTCCCGAATAATAAACGGAATTTATGTCTTTTTGCTATAAAATAAGGGAAATTTCTGACTTTTTGCCCTGAAATAAGTAAAATTTCTAAAATTTTTCCCCAAAATAAGGATAATGTCTGCTTTTTGCCCCAAAATAAGGGAGTTTCTGCTTTTTTTCCTCTAAATAAGTGGAATTTCTGTCTTTTCCCCACAAAACAATGGGAATTTCTGTCTTTTTTGTGTCAAAATAAGAAAAATTTCTGACTTATTACTCTGAAATAAGTGAAATTTCTGCAATTTTGCCCCAAATTAAGGGAAATTTCTGCCTTTTTGCCCCAAATAAGGGGAATTTCAGCATTTTACCTCAAAATAAAAGGAATTTCTGCATTTTTGCCACAAAATATTAAAAATTTCTGCCATTGTGCTCTAAAATACGAAAAATTTCTGCCTTTTTTCCCTGAAATAAATGAAATTTCTGCAATTTTGCCCCAAAATAAGTGAAATTTCTGCAATTTTGTCCAAAAATAAAGGAAATTTCTGGAATTTTGCCCAAAAATAAGTGGAATTTCTGAGTTTTGCCCCAAAATAAGGAGAATTTCTGTCTTTTTGTCCCAACATATAGGGAATTTCTGCCTTTTTGCCCCACAATTAGGGGAATTTCTGCAATTTTGCTCCAAAATACGGGGAATTTCTGCTTTTTTGCCTGAAAATAAGGGAAATGTATACTTTTTTCCACAAAAAAGGGAAATTTCTTCATTTTTGCCCCAAAATAAGAGGAATTTCTGCCTTTTTACTTCAAAATAAGTAAAATTTCTGTCTTTTTACCCCAAAATAAATGGAATTTCTCTCTTTTTGCTCCAAAATAAAAGGAATTTTTCAATTATGCCCTGAAATAAGTGAAATTTCTGCAATTTTGCCCCAAAATAAAAGAAATTTCTTCCTTTTTATCACAAAAAAGGAATTTCTGTCTTTTTGCCCCAAAATAAAGGAAATTTTAGCCTTTTTGCCCCCAAATAAGGGGGAATTTCAGCCTATTAAGCTCAAAATATGGGGAATTTTTGCATTTTTGACACAAAATTATAAGGATTTCTGCCATTATTCTTCAAAATACGGAAAATTTCTTTCTTTTTTTCCTGAAATAAGTGAAATTTCTGCAATTTTGCCCCAAAATATGTGAAATTTCTGTAATTTTGCCTCAAAATAAGGGAAATTTCTGGAGTTTTGCCCCAAAATAAGTAGAATTTCTGAGTTTTGCCTCATAATAAGAAGAATTTCTGTATTTTTGCCCAAACATATACGGAATTTTTGCATTTTTGCCCCACAATTAGAAGAATTTCTGAAATTTTGCTCCAAAATACGGGGAATTTCTGCTTTATTGCCCGAAAATAAAGGGAATGTATATCTTTTGCCACAAAATAGAAAAATTTCTTCATTTTTGCCCCAAAATAAGAGGAATTTCTGCCTTTTTACCTCAAAATAAGTGAAATTTCTGCCTTTTTACCCAAAAATAAACGGAATTTCTGTCTTTTTGCCCAAAAATAAAAGGAATTTTTGAATTATGCCCTGAAATAACTGAAATTTCTGCAATTTTGCCCCAAAATAATAGAAATTTCTGCATTGTTGCCACAAAATAAGGGGAATTTCTGTCTTTTTGCCCCAATATAAGGGAAATTTCTGCCTTTTTGCCCCCAAATAAGGGGGAATATCAGGCTTTTTACCTCAAAATAAGAGAAATTTCTGCATTTTTGCCACAAAATATAAAGAAATTTTGCCATTGTGTCCAAAGTATGGAAAACTTCTGCATTTTTTCATTTAAATAAGTGAAATATCTGCAATTTTGCCCCAAAATAAGTGAAATTTCTGCAATTTTGCCCCAAAATAAGGGAAATTTCTGGAATTTTGGCCCAAAAATAAGTGAAATTTTTGAGTTTTCCCTCAAATTAAGGAGAATTTGTCTTTTTGCCCCAACATATAGGGAATTTCTGCATTTTTGCCCCACAATTAGGGGAATTTCTGCAATTTTGCTCCAAAATATGGGGATTTTCAACCTTTTTCGCCGAAAATAAGGGGAATTTCTGCCATTTTGCCGCGAAATAAGTGAAATTTCTGCAGTTTTACCCCAAAATAAGGGGAAGTTCTGCGTTTTTGCCCCAAAATTAGGGGAATTTCTGCAATTTTGCTCCAAAATACGGGGAATTTCTGCATTTTTGCCCGAAAATAAAGGGAATGTATACCTTTTTGCCTTAAAAAAAGAGAATTTCTTCATTTTTACCCCAAAATAAGGGGATTTTCCGCCTTTTTGACTCAAAATAAGTGCAATCTCTGACTTTTCCCCAAAAATAAACGGAATTTCTGTCTTTTTGCCTTAAAATAAGGGAAATTTCTTACTTTTTGCCCTGAAATAAGTAAAATTTCTAAAATTTTTTTCCAAAATAAGGGAAATGTTTGCTTTTTGCCCCAAAATAAGAGGAATTTCTGCTATTTTTCCTCTAAATAAGTGGAATTTCTGTCTTTTTCCCCCAAAACAAAGGGAATTTCTGTCTTTTTTGCCTCAAAATAAGGAAAATTTCTAACTTATTACTCTGAAATGAGTGAAATTTTTGCAATTTTGCCCCAAAATAAGGAAAATTTCTGCCTTCTTGCCCCCAAATAAGGGAAACTTCAGCCTTTTTACCTCAAAATAAGGGGAATTTCTGCATTTTTGCCACAAAATATTAAGAATTTCTGCCTTTTTTCCACAAAATAAGGAAAATTTCTGCCTTTTTTTGAAATAAGTGAAATTTCTGCAATTGTGCCCCAAAATAAGTGAAATTTCTGCAATTTTGCCCCAAAATAAGGGAAATTTCTGGAATTTTGCCCCAAATAAGTGGAATTTCTGAGTTTTGCCCCAAAATAAAGAAAATTTCTGTCTTTTTGCCCCAACATATAGGGAATTTTTGCTTTTTTGCCCCACAATTGGCGGAATTTCTGCAATTTTGCTTCAAAATAGGGGGAATTTCTGCCTTTTTGCCCAAAAATAAGAAGAATGCATATCTTTTTGCCATAAAAAAGGGAAATTTCTTTAGGTTTGCCCCAATATAAGAGGAATTTCTGCCTTTCTACCTCAAAATAAGTGAAATTTCGGCCTTTTTACCCAAAAATAAACGGAATTTCTGTCTTTTTGCCCCAGAATAAAAGGAATTTTTGAATTATGCCTTGAAATAAGTGAAATTTCTGCAATTTTGCCCCAAAATAAAAGAAATTTCTGCCTTTTTGCCACAAAATAAGGAGAATTTCTGTATTTTTGCCCCAAAATAAGGGAAATTTTTGCCTTCTTGTTCTTAAATAAGGGGAATTTCAGCCTTTTTACCTCAAAATAAGAGGAATTTCTGCATTTTTGCCACAAAATATTAAAAATTTCTTCCATTGTGCTCTAAAATACGGAAAATTTCTGCCTTTTTTTTCTGAAATAAATGAAATTTCTGCAATTTTGCCCCAAAATAAGTGAAATTTCTGCAATTTTGCCCAAAAATAAGGGAAATTTCTGAAATTTTGCCCCAAAATAAGTGGAATTTCTGAGTTTTGCACCAAAATAAGGAGAATTTCTGTGTTTTTGTCCCAACATATAGGGAATGTCTGCCTTTTTGCCCCACAATTAGGGGAATTTCTGCAATTTTGCGCCAAAATACGGGGAATTTCTGCTTTTTGCCTGAAAATAAGAGAAATGTATACTTTTTTCCACAAAAAAGGGAAATTTCTTCATTTTTTCCTCAAAATAAGAGGAATTTCTGCCTTTTTACCTAAAAATAAGTAAAATTTCTGTCTTTTTACCCCAAAATAAATGGAATTTCATTATTTTTGCTCCAAAATAAAAGGAATTTTTGAATTATGCCCTGAAATAAGTAAAATTTCTGCAATTTTGCCCCAAAATAAAAGAAATTTTTTCTTTTTTATCACAAAAAAGGAATTTCTGTCTTTTTGCCCCAAAATAAGGGAAATTTCAGCCTTTTTGCCCCCAAATAAGGGGGAATTTCAGCCTATTTAGCTCACAATATGGGGAATTTCTGCATTTTTGCCACAAAATATTAAGGATTTCTGCCATTGTTCTCTAAAATATGGAAATTTCTGCCTTTTTTTACTGAAATAAGTGAAATTTCTGCAATTTTGCCCCAAAATATGTGAAATTTCTGTAATTTTTCCCCAAAATAAGGGAAATTTCTGGAGTTTTGCCCCAAAATAAGTAGAATTTCTGAGTTTTGCCACAAAATAAGAAGAATTTCTGTCTTTTTGCCCCAACATATAAGGAATTTTTGCATTTTTGCCCCACAATTAGAAGAATTTCTGAAATTTTGCTCCAAAATACGGGGAATTTCTGCTTTATTGCCCGAAAATAAGGGGAATGTATATCTTTTGCCACAAAATATGGAAATTTCTTCATTTTTGCCCCAAAATAAGAGGAATTTCTGCCTTTTTACCTCAAAATAAGTGAAATTTCTGCATTTTTACACAAAAATAAACGGAATTTTTGTCTTTTTGCCCAAAAATAAAAGGAATTTTTGAATTATGCCCTGAAATAAGTGAAATTTCTGCAATTTTGCCCCAAAATAATAGAAATTTCTGCCTTTTTGCCACAGAATAAGGGGAATTTCTGTCATTTTGCCCCAATATAAGGGAAATTTCTGCCTTTTTGCCCCCAAATAAGGGGGAATATCAGGCTTTTTACCTCAAAATAAGAGGAATTTCTGCATTTTTGCCACAAAATATTCAAAATTTCTGACATTGTGCTTCAAAGTATGGAAAACTTCTGCCTTTTTTCCTTTAAATAAGTGAAATTTCTGCAATTTTGCCCCAAAATAAGTGAAATTTCTTCAATTTTGCCCCAAAATAAGGGAAATTTCTGGAATTTTGGCCCAAAATAGGTGAAATTTCTGAGTTTTCCCCCAAAATAAGGAGAATTTCTGTCTTTTTGCCCCAACATATAGGGAATTTCTGCATTTTTGCCCCACAATTAGGGGAATTTCTGCAATTTTGCTCCAAAATACGGGGATTTTCAGCCTTTTTCGCCGAAAATAAGGGAAATTTCTGCCATTTTGCCGCGAAATAAGTGAAATTTCTGCAGTTTTACCCCAAAATAAGGGGAAGTTCTGCGTTTTTGCTCCAAAATTAGGGGAATTTCTGCATTTTTGCCCGAAAATAAAGAGAATGTATACATTTTTTGCCTTAAAAAAAGAGAATTTCTTCATTTTTACCCCAAAATAAGGGGATTTTCCGCCTTTTTGACTCAAAATAATTGCAATCTCTGAGTTTTCCCCAAAAATAAACGGAATTTCTGTCTTTTTGCCTTAAAATAAGGGGAATTTCTGAATTTTTGCCTTGAAATAAGTAAAATTTCTAAAATTTTTTTTCAAAATAAGGGAAATGTCTGCTTTTTGCCCCAAAATAAGAGGAATTTCTGCTATTTTCCCTCTAAATAAGTGGAATTTCTGTCTTTTTCCCCCAAAACAAAGGGAATTTCTGTCTTTTTTGCCTCAAAATAAGGAAAATTTCTAACTTATTACTCTGAAATAAGTGAAATTTTTGCAATTTTGCCCCAAAATAAGGAAAATTTCTGCCTTCTTGCCCCCAAATAAGGGAAACTTCAGCCTTTTTACTTCAAAATAAGGGGAATTTCTGCATTTTTGCCACAAAATATTAAGAATTTCTGCCTTTTTTCCACAAAATAAAAAAAATTTATGCCTTTTTTTTGAAATAAGTGAAATTTCTGCAATTGTGCCCCAAAATAAGTGAAATTTCTGCAATTTTGCCCCAAAATAAGGGAAATTTCTGGAATTTTGCCCCAAATAAGTGGAATTTCTGAGTTTTGCCCCAAAATAAAGAGAATTTCTGTCTTTTTGCCCCAACATATAGGGAATTTTTGCTTTTTTGCACCACAATTGGAGGGATTTCTGCAATTTTGCTCCAAAATAGGGGGAATTTCTGCCTTTTTGCCCGAAAATAAGAAGAATGCCTATCTTTTTGACATAAAAAAGCGAAATTTCTTCAGGTTTGCCCCAAAATAAGAGGAATTTCTGCCTTTCTACCTCAAAATAAGTGAAATTTCGGCCTTTTTACCCAAAAATAAACGAAATTTCTGTCTTTTTGCCCCAGAATAAAAGGAATTTTTGAATTATGCCTTGAAATAAGTGAAATTTCTGCAATTTTGCCCCAAAATAAAAGAAATTTCTGCCTTTTTGCCACAAAATAAGGAGAATTTCTGTCTTTTTGCCCCTAAATAAGGGAAATTTCTGCGTTTTTGCCCCCAAATAAGAGGAATTTCAGCCTTTTTACCTCAAAATAAGAGGAATTTCTGCATTTTTGCCACAAAATATTAAAAATTTATGCCATTTTGCTCTAAAATACGGAAAATTTCTGCCTTTATTCCTTGAAATAAATGAAATGTCTGCAATTTTGCCCCAAAATAAGTGAAATTTCTGCAATTTTGCCCAAAAATAAGGGAAATTTCTGGAATTTTGCCCCAAAATAAGTGGAATTTCTCAGTTTTGCACCAAAATAAGGAGAATTTCTGTCTTTTTGTCCCAACATATAGGGAATTTCTGCCTTTTTGCCCCACAATTAGGGGAATTTCTGCAATTTTGCTCCAAAATACGGGGAATTTCTGCTTTTTTGCCTGAAAAAAAGGGAAATGTATACTTTTTGCCACAAAATAGGGAAATTTCTTCATTTTTGCCCCAAAATAAGAAGAATTTCTGCCTTTTTACCTCAAAATAAGTGAAATTTCTGCATTTTTACCCCAAAATAAATTGAATTTCTCTCTTTTTGCTCCAAAATAATAGGAATTTTTGAATTATGCCCTGAAATAAGTGAAATTTCTGCAATTTTGCCCCAAAATAAAAGAAATTTCTGCCTTTTTGCCACAAAATAAGGGGAATTTCTGTATTTTTGCCCCAAAATAAGGGAAATTTCTGCCTTTTTGCCCCCAAATAAGGGGGAATTTCAGCCTTTTTACTTCAAAATTAGGGGAATTTCTGCATTTTTGTCACAAAATATTAGAATTTCTGCCATTGTGCTCCAAAATATGGAAAATTTCTGTTTTTTTCCCGTAAATAAGTGAAATTTCTGCAATTTTACCCCAAAATAAGTGAAATTTCTGCACTTTTGCTCCAAAATAAGGGAAATTTCTGGAATTTTTTCCCAAAATAAGTGAAATTTCTGAGTTTTCCCCCAAAATAAAGAGAATTTCTGTCTTTTTGCCCCAACATATAGAGAATTTCTGCATTTTTGACCCACAATTAGGGGAATTTCTGCAATTTTGCTCCAAAATACGGGGATTTTCAGCCTTTTTCGCCGAAAATAAGGGGAATTTCTGCCATTTTGCCGTGAAATAAGTGAAATTCCTGCAGTTTTACCCCAAAATAAGGGGAAGTTCTGCGTTTTTGCCCCAAAATTAGGGGAATTTCTGCAATTTTGCTCCAAAATACGGGGAATTTCTGCATTTTTGCCCGAAAATAAAGGGAATGTATACCTTTTTGCCTTAAAAAAAGAGAATTTCTTCATTTTTACCCCAAAATAAGGGGATTTTCCGCCTTTTTGACTCAAAATAAGTGCAATCTCTGACTTTTCCCCAAAAATAAACGGAATTTCTGTCTTTTTGCCTTAAAATAAGGGAAATTTCTTACTTTTTGCCCTGAAATAAGTAAAATTTCTAAAATTTTTTTCCAAAATAAGGGAAATGTTTGCTTTTTGCCCCAAAATAAGAGGAATTTCTGCTATTTTTCCTCTAAATAAGTGGAATTTCTGTCTTTTTCCCCCAAAACAAAGGGAATTTCTGTCTTTTTTGCCTCAAAATAAGGAAAATTTCTAACTTATTACTCTGAAATGAGTGAAATTTTTGCAATTTTGCCCCAAAATAAGGAAAATTTCTGCCTTCTTGCCCCCAAATAAGGGAAACTTCAGCCTTTTTACCTCAAAATAAGGGGAATTTCTGCATTTTTGCCACAAAATATTAAGAATTTCTGCCTTTTTTCCACAAAATAAGGAAAATTTCTGCCTTTTTTTGAAATAAGTGAAATTTCTGCAATTGTGCCCCAAAATAAGTGAAATTTCTGCAATTTTGCCCCAAAATAAGGGAAATTTCTGGAATTTTGCCCCAAATAAGTGGAATTTCTGAGTTTTGCCCCAAAATAAAGAAAATTTCTGTCTTTTTGCCCCAACATATAGGGAATTTTTGCTTTTTTGCCCCACAATTGGCGGAATTTCTGCAATTTTGCTTCAAAATAGGGGGAATTTCTGCCTTTTTGCCCAAAAATAAGAAGAATGCATATCTTTTTGCCATAAAAAAGGGAAATTTCTTTAGGTTTGCCCCAATATAAGAGGAATTTCTGCCTTTCTACCTCAAAATAAGTGAAATTTCGGCCTTTTTACCCAAAAATAAACGGAATTTCTGTCTTTTTGCCACAGAATAAAAGGAATTTTTGAATTATGCCTTGAAATAAGTGAAATTTCTGCAATTTTGCCCCAAAATAAAAGAAATTTCTGCCTTTTTGCCACAAAATAAGGAGAATTTCTGTATTTTTGCCCCAAAATAAGGGAAATTTTTGCCTTCTTGTTCTTAAATAAGGGGAATTTCAGCCTTTTTACCTCAAAATAAGAGGAATTTCTGCATTTTTGCCACAAAATATTAAAAATTTCTTCCATTGTGCTCTAAAATACGGAAAATTTCTGCCTTTTTTTTCTGAAATAAATGAAATTTCTGCAATTTTGCCCCAAAATAAGTGAAATTTCTGCAATTTTGCCCAAAAATAAGGGAAATTTCTGAAATTTTGCCCCAAAATAAGTGGAATTTCTGAGTTTTGCACCAAAATAAGGAGAATTTCTGTGTTTTTGTCCCAACATATAGGGAATGTCTGCCTTTTTGCCCCACAATTAGGGGAATTTCTGCAATTTTGCGCCAAAATACGGGGAATTTCTGCTTTTTGCCTGAAAATAAGAGAAATGTATACTTTTTTCCACAAAAAAGGGAAATTTCTTCATTTTTTCCTCAAAATAAGAGGAATTTCTGCCTTTTTACCTAAAAATAAGTAAAATTTCTGTCTTTTTACCCCAAAATAAATGGAATTTCATTATTTTTGCTCCAAAATAAAAGGAATTTTTGAATTATGCCCTGAAATAAGTAAAATTTCTGCAATTTTGCCCCAAAATAAAAGAAATTTTTTCTTTTTTATCACAAAAAAGGAATTTCTGTCTTTTTGCCCCAAAATAAGGGAAATTTCAGCCTTTTTGCCCCCAAATAAGGGGGAATTTCAGCCTATTTAGCTCACAATATGGGGAATTTCTGCATTTTTGCCACAAAATATTAAGGATTTCTGCCATTGTTCTCTAAAATATGGAAATTTCTGCCTTTTTTTACTGAAATAAGTGAAATTTCTGCAATTTTGCCCCAAAATATGTGAAATTTCTGTAATTTTTCCCCAAAATAAGGGAAATTTCTGGAGTTTTGCCCCAAAATAAGTAGAATTTCTGAGTTTTGCCACAAAATAAGAAGAATTTCTGTCTTTTTGCCCCAACATATAAGGAATTTTTGCATTTTTGCCCCACAATTAGAAGAATTTCTGAAATTTTGCTCCAAAATACGGGGAATTTCTGCTTTATTGCCCGAAAATAAGGGGAATGTATATCTTTTGCCACAAAATATGGAAATTTCTTCATTTTTGCCCCAAAATAAGAGGAATTTCTGCCTTTTTACCTCAAAATAAGTGAAATTTCTGCATTTTTACACAAAAATAAACGGAATTTTTGTCTTTTTGCCCAAAAATAAAAGGAATTTTTGAATTATGCCCTGAAATAAGTGAAATTTCTGCAATTTTGCCCCAAAATAATAGAAATTTCTGCCTTTTTGCCACAGAATAAGGGGAATTTCTGTCATTTTGCCCCAATATAAGGAAAATTTCTGCCTTTTTGCCCCCAAATAAGGGGGAATATCAGGCTTTTTACCTCAAAATAAGAGGAATTTCTGCATTTTTGCCACAAAATATTCAAAATTTCTGACATTGTGCTTCAAAGTATGGAAAACTTCTGCCTTTTTTCCTTTAAATAAGTGAAATTTCTGCAATTTTGCCCCACAATAAGTGAAATTTCTTCAATTTTGCCCCAAAATAAGGGAAATTTCTGGAATTTTGGCCCAAAATAGGTGAAATTTCTGAGTTTTCCCCCAAAATAAGGAGAATTTCTGTCTTTTTGCCCCAACATATAGGGAATTTCTGCATTTTTGCCCCACAATTAGGGGAATTTCTGCAATTTTGCTCCAAAATACGGGGATTTTCAGCCTTTTTCGCCGAAAATAAGGGAAATTTCTGCCATTTTGCCGCGAAATAAGTGAAATTTCTGCAGTTTTACCCCAAAATAAGGGGAAGTTCTGCGTTTTTGCTCCAAAATTAGGGGAATTTCTGCATTTTTGCCCGAAAATAAAGAGAATGTATACATTTTTTGCCTTAAAAAAAGAGAATTTCTTCATTTTTACCCCAAAATAAGGGGATTTTCCGCCTTTTTGACTCAAAATAATTGCAATCTCTGAGTTTTCCCCAAAAATAAACGGAATTTCTGTCTTTTTGCCTTAAAATAAGGGGAATTTCTGAATTTTTGCCTTGAAATAAGTAAAATTTCTAAAATTTTTTTTCAAAATAAGGGAAATGTCTGCTTTTTGCCCCAAAATAAGAGGAATTTCTGCTATTTTCCCTCTAAATAAGTGGAATTTCTGTCTTTTTCCCCCAAAACAAAGGGAATTTCTGTCTTTTTTGCCTCAAAATAAGGAAAATTTCTAACTTATTACTCTGAAATAAGTGAAATTTTTGCAATTTTGCCCCAAAATAAGGAAAATTTCTGCCTTCTTGCCCCCAAATAAGGGAAACTTCAGCCTTTTTACTTCAAAATAAGGGGAATTTCTGCATTTTTGCCACAAAATATTAAGAATTTCTGCCTTTTTTCCACAAAATAAAAAAAATTTATGCCTTTTTTTTGAAATAAGTGAAATTTCTGCAATTGTGCCCCAAAATAAGTGAAATTTCTGCAATTTTGCCCCAAAATAAGGGAAATTTCTGGAATTTTGCCCCAAATAAGTGGAATTTCTGAGTTTTGCCCCAAAATAAAGAGAATTTCTGTCTTTTTGCCCCAACATATAGGGAATTTTTGCTTTTTTGCACCACAATTGGAGGGATTTCTGCAATTTTGCTCCAAAATAGGGGGAATTTCTGCCTTTTTGCCCGAAAATAAGAAGAATGCCTATCTTTTTGACATAAAAAAGCGAAATTTCTTCAGGTTTGCCCCAAAATAAGAGGAATTTCTGCCTTTCTACCTCAAAATAAGTGAAATTTCGGCCTTTTTACCCAAAAATAAACGAAATTTCTGTCTTTTTGCCCCAGAATAAAAGGAATTTTTGAATTATGCCTTGAAATAAGTGAAATTTCTGCAATTTTGCCCCAAAATAAAAGAAATTTCTGCCTTTTTGCCACAAAATAAGGAGAATTTCTGTCTTTTTGCCCCTAAATAAGGGAAATTTCTGCGTTTTTGCCCCCAAATAAGAGGAATTTCAGCCTTTTTACCTCAAAATAAGAGGAATTTCTGCATTTTTGCCACAAAATATTAAAAATTTATGCCATTTTGCTCTAAAATACGGAAAATTTCTGCCTTTATTCCTTGAAATAAATGAAATGTCTGCAATTTTGCCCCAAAATAAGTGAAATTTCTGCAATTTTGCCCAAAAATAAGGGAAATTTCTGGAATTTTGCCCCAAAATAAGTGGAATTTCTCAGTTTTGCACCAAAATAAGGAGAATTTCTGTCTTTTTGTCCCAACATATAGGGAATTTCTGCCTTTTTGCCCCACAATTAGGGGAATTTCTGCAATTTTGCTCCAAAATACGGGGAATTTCTGCTTTTTTGCCTGAAAAAAAGGGAAATGTATACTTTTTGCCACAAAATAGGGAAATTTCTTCATTTTTGCCCCAAAATAAGAGGAATTTCTGCCTTTTTACCTCAAAATAAGTGAAATTTCTGCATTTTTACCCCAAAATAAATTGAATTTCTCTCTTTTTGCTCCAAAATAATAGGAATTTTTGAATTATGCCCTGAAATAAGTGAAATTTCTGCAATTTTGCCCCAAAATAAAAGAAATTTCTGCCTTTTTGCCACAAAATAAGGGGAATTTCTGTATTTTTGCCCCAAAATAAGGGAAATTTCTGCCTTTTTGCCCCCAAATAAGGGGGAATTTCAGCCTTTTTACTTCAAAATTAGGGGAATTTCTGCATTTTTGTCACAAAATATTAGAATTTCTGCCATTGTGCTCCAAAATATGGAAAATTTCTGTTTTTTTCCCGTAAATAAGTGAAATTTCTGCAATTTTACCCCAAAATAAGTGAAATTTCTGCACTTTTGCTCCAAAATAAGGGAAATTTCTGGAATTTTTTCCCAAAATAAGTGAAATTTCTGAGTTTTCCCCCAAAATAAAGAGAATTTCTGTCTTTTTGCCCCAACATATAGAGAATTTCTGCATTTTTGACCCACAATTAGGGGAATTTCTGCAATTTTGCTCCAAAATACGGGGATTTTCAGCCTTTTTCGCCGAAAATAAGGGGAATTTCTGCCATTTTGCCGTGAAATAAGTGAAATTCCTGCAGTTTTACCCCAAAATAAGGGGAAGTTCTGCGTTTTTGCCCCAAAATTAGGGGAATTTCTGCAATTTTGCTCCAAAATACGGGGAATTTCTGCCTTTTTGCCCGAAAATAAAGGGAATGTATACCTTTTTGCCATAAAAAAAGAGAATTTTTTCATTTTTACCCCAAATAAGGGTATTTTCTACATTTTGACTCAAAATAAGTGCAATTTCTGACTTTTCCCCAAAAATAAACGGAATTTCTGTCTTTTTGCCTTAAAATAAGGGGAATTTCTGACTTTTTGCCCTGAAATATGTAAAATTTCTAATATTTTTCCTCCAAATAAGGGAAATGTCTGCTTTTTGCCCCAAAATAAGGGGAATTTCTGCTTTTTTCCCTCTAAAAAAGTGGAATTTCTGTCTTTTTCCCTCAAAACAAAGGGAATTTCTGTCTTTTTTGCCTCAAAATAAGGAAAATTTCTGACTTATTACTCTGAAATAAGTGAAATTTCTGCCTTTTTGCCCCCAAATAAGGGGAATTTCAGCCTTTTTACCTCAAAATAAGGGGAATTTGTTCATTTTTGCCACAAAATATTAGGAATTTCTGCCTTTTTTCCCCAAAATAAGGAAAATTTCTGCCTTTTTTTAAAAATAAGTGAAATTTCTTCAATTGTGCCCCAAAATCAGTGAAATTTCTGCAATTTTGCCCCAAAATAAGGGAAATTTCTGAGTTTTGCCCCAAAATAAGGAGAATTTCTGTCTTTTTGTTCCAACATATAGGGAATTTCTGCCTTTTTGCCCGCCATAAGGGGAATTTCTGCAATTTTGCTCCAAAATAGGGGAATTTCTGCATTTTTGCCTGAAAATAAGGAGAATGTATACTTTTTGCCACAAAAAGGGAAATTTCTTCATTTTTGCCCCAAAATAAGTAGAATTTCTGCCTTTTTACCTCAAAATAAGTAAAATTTCTGTCTTTTAACCCGAAAATAAATGGAATTTCTGTTTTTTGCTCCAAAATAATAGGAATTTTTGAATTATGCCTTGAAATAAGTGAAATTTCTGCAATTTTGCCCCAAAATAAAAGAAATTTCTTCCTTTTTGTCACAAAAAAGTAATTTCTGTCTTTTTGCCCCAAAATAAGTGAAATTTCAGCCTTTTTGCCCCCAAATAAGGGGGAATTTCAGTCTTTTTACTTCAAAATTAGGGGAATTTCTGCATTTTGCCACAAAATATTAAGTATTTCTGCCATTGTTCTCTAAAATACAAAAAATTTCTGCCTTTTTTCTCTGAAATAAGTGAAATTTCTGCAATTTTGCCCAAAATAAGTGAAATTTCTGCAATTTTGCCCCAAAATAAAAGAAATTTCTGCCTTTTTGCCACAAAATAAGGGGAATTTCTGGATTTTTGCCCCAAAATAAGGGAAATTTCTGCATTTTTGCCCCCAAATAAGGGGGAATTTCAGGCTTTTTACTTCAAAATTAGGGGAATTTCTGCATTTTTGTCACAAAATATTAGAATTTCTGCCATTGTGCTCCAAAATATAGAAAATTTCTGTTTTTTTTTCCTTAAATAAGTGAAATTTCTGCAATTTTGCCCAAAAATAAGTTAAATTTCTGCACTTTTGTTCCAAAATAAGGGAAATTTCTGGAATTTTTTCCCAAAATAAGTGAAATTTCTTAGTTTTCCCCCAAAATAAAGAGAATTTCTGTCTTTTTGCCCCAACATATAGAGAATTTCTGCATTTTTGACCCACAATTAGGGGAATTTCTGCAATTTTGCTCCAAAATACAGGGATTTTCAGCCTTTTTCGCCGAAAATAAGGGGAATTTCTGCCATTTTGCCGTGAAATAAGTGAAATTCCTGCAGTTTTACCCCAAAATAAGGGGAAGTTCTGCGTTTTTGCCCCAAAATTAGGGGAATTCCTGCAATTTCGCTCCAAAATACGGGGAATTTCTGCCTTTTTGCCCGAAAATAAAGGGAATGTATACCTTTTTGCCATAAAAAAAGAGAATTTTTTCATTTTTACCCCAAATAAGGGTATTTTCTACATTTTGACTCAAAATAAGTGCAATTTCTGACTTTTCCCCAAAAATAAACGGAATTTCTGTCTTTTTGCCTTAAAATAAGGGGAATTTCTGACTTTTTGCCCTGAAATATGTAAAATTTCTAATATTTTTCCTCCAAATAAGGGAAATGTCTGCTTTTTGCCCCAAAATAAGGGGAATTTCTGCTTTTTTCCCTCTAAAAAAGTGGAATTTCTGTCTTTTTCCCCCAAAACAAAGGGAATTTCTGTCTTTTTTGCCTCAAAATAAGGAAAATTTCTGACTTATTACTCTGAAATAAGTGAAATTTCTGCCTTTTTGCCCCCAAATAAGGGGAATTTCAGCCTTTTTACCTCAAAATAAGGGGAATTTGTTCATTTTTGCCACAAAATATTAGGAATTTCTGCCTTTTTCCCCAAAATAAGGAAAATTTCTGCCTTTTTTTCTGAAATTAGTGAAATTTCTGCAATTGTGCCCCAAAATAAGTGAAATTTCTGCAATTTTGCCCCAAAATAAGGGAAATTTCTGAGTTTTGCCCCAAAATAAGGAGAATTTCTGTATTTTTGTTCCAACATATAGGGAATTTCTGCCTTTTTGCCCCACAATTAGGGGAATTTCTGCAATTTTGCTCCAAAATAGGGGAATTTCTGCATTTTTGCCTGAAAATAAGGAGAATGTATACTTTTTGCCACAAAAAGGGATATTTCTTCATTTTTGCCCCAAAATAAGAAGAATTTCTGCCTTTTTACCTCAAAATAAGTAAAATTTCTGTCTTTTAACCCGAAAATAAATGGAATTTCTGTTTTTTGCTCCAAAATAATAGGAATTTTTGAATTATGCCTTGAAATAAGTGAAATTTCTGCAATTTTGCCCCAAAATAAAAGAAATTTCTTCCTTTTTGTCACAAAAAAGTAATTTCTGTCTTTTTGCCCCAAAATAAGGGAAATTTCAGCCTTTTTGCACCCAAGTAAGGGGAAATTTCAGCCTTTTTAGCTCAAAATATGGGGAATTTCTGCATTTTTGCCATAAAATATTAAGGATTTCTGCAATTGCTCTCTAAAATACGGAAAATTTCTGCCTTTTTTTTCTGAAATAAGTGAAATTTCTGCAATTTTGCCCCAAAATAAGTGAAATTTCTGCAGTTTTGCCCAAAATAAGTGAAATTTCTGCAATTTTTCCCCAAAATAATAGAAATTTCTGCCTTTTTGCCACAAAATAAGGGGAATTTCTGTATTATTGCCCCAAAATAAGGGAAATTTCTGCATTTTTGCCCCCAAATAAGGGGGAATTTCAGGCTTTTTACTTCAAAATTAGGGGAATTTCTGCATTTTGCCACAAAATATTAAGTATTTCTGCCATTGTTCTCTAAAATACAAAAATATCTGCCTTTTTCTCTGAAATAAGTGAAATTTCTGCAATTTTGCCCAAAATAAGTGAAATTTCTGCAATTTTGCCCCAAAATAAAAGAAATTTCTGACTTTTTGCCACAAAATAAGGGGAATTTCTGTATTTTTGCTCCAAAATAAGGGAAATTTCTGCCTTTTTGCCCCCAAATAAGGGGGAATTTCAGCCTTTTTACTTCAAAATTAGGGGAATTTCTGCATTTTTGTCACAAAATATTAGAATTTCTGCCATTGTGCTCCAAAATATGGAAAATTTCTGTTTTTTTTCCCTTAAATAAGTGAAATTTCTGCAATTTTGCCCCAAAATAAGTGAAATTTCTGCACTTTTGCTCCAAAATAAGGGAAATTTCTGGAATTTTTTCCCAAAATAAGTGAAATTTCTGAGTTTTCCCCCAAAATAAAGAGAATTTCTGTCTTTTTGCCCCAACATATAGAGAATTTCTGCATTTTTGACCCACAATTAGGGGAATTTCTGCAATTTTGCTCCAAAATACGGGGATTTTCAGCCTTTTTCGCCGAAAATAAGGGGAATTTCTGCCATTTTGCCGTGAAATAAGTGAAATTCCTGCAGTTTTACCCCAAAATAAGGGGAAGTTCTGCGTTTTTGCCCCAAAATTAGGGGAATTTCTGCAATTTTGCTCCAAAATACGGGGAATTTCTGCCTTTTTGCCCGAAAATAAAGGGAATGTATACCTTTTTGCCATAAACAAAGAGAATTTTTTCATTTTTACCCCAAATAAGGGTATTTTCTACATTTTGACTCAAAATAAGTGCAATTTCTGACTTTTCCCCAAAAATAAATGGAATTTCTGTCTTTTTGCCTTAAAATAAGGGGAATTTCTGACTTTTTGCCCTGAAATATGTAAAATTTCTAATATTTTTCCTCCAAATAAGGGAAATGTCTGCTTTTTGCCCCAAAATAAGGGGAATTTCTGCTTTTTTCCCTCTAAAAAAGTGGAATTTCTGTCTTTTTCCCCCAAAACAAAGGGAATTTCTGTCTTTTTTGCCTCAAAATAAGGAAAATTTCTGACTTATTACTCTGAAATAAGTGAAATTTCTGCCTTTTTGCCCCCAAATAAGGGGAATTTCAGCCTTTTTACCTCAAAATAAGGGGAATTTGTTCATTTTTGCCACAAAATATTAGGAATTTCTGCCTTTTTCCCCAAAATAAGGAAAATTTCTGCCTTTTTTTCTGAAATAAGTGAAATTTCTGCAATTGTGCCCCAAAATAAGTGAAATTTCTGCAATTTTGCCCCAAAATAAGGGAAATTTCTGAGTTTTGCCCCAAAATAAGGAGAATTTCTGTCTTTTTGTTCCAACATATAGGGAATTTCTGCCTTTTTGCCCCACAATTAGGGGAATTTCTGCAATTTTGCTCCAAAATAGGGGAATTTCTGCATTTTTGCCTGAAAATAAGGAGAATGTATACTTTTTGCCACAAAAAGGGAAATTTCTTCATTTTTGCCCCAAAATAAGAAGAATTTCTGCCTTTTTACCTCAAAATAAGTAAAATTTCTGTCTTTTAACCCGAAAATAAATGGAATTTCTGTTTTTTGCTCCAAAATAATAGGAATTTTTGAATTATGCCTTGAAATAAGTGAAATTTCTGCAATTTTGCCCCAAAATAAAAGAAATTTCTTCCTTTTTGTCACAAAAAAGTAATTTCTGTCTTTTTGCCCCAAAATAAGGGAAATTTCAGCCTTTTTGCCCCCATGTAAGGGGAAATTTCAGCCTTTTTAGCTCAAAATATGGGGAATTTCTGCATTTTTGCCATAAAATATTAAGGATTTCTGCAATTGTTCTCTAAAATATGAAAAATTTTTGCCTTTTTTCTCTGAAATAAGTGAAATTTCTGCAATTTTGCCCCAAAATAAGTGAAATTTCTGCAGTTTTGCCCAAAATAAGTGAAATTTCTGCAATTTTTCCCCAAAATAATAGAAATTTCTGCCTTTTTGCCACAAAATAAGGGGAATTTCTGTATTATTGCCCCAAAATAAGGGAAATTTCTGCCTTTTTGCCCCCAAATAAGGGGGAATTTCAAGCTTTTTAATTCAAAATTAGGGGAATTTCTGCATTTTGCCACAAAATATTAAGTATTTCTGCCATTGTTCTCTAAAATACAAAAAATTTCTGCCTTTTTTCTCTGAAATAAGTGAAATTTCTGCAATTTTGCCCAAAATAAGTGAAATTTCTGCAATTTTGCCCCAAAATAAAAGAAATTTCTGCCTTTTTGCCACAAAATAAGGGGAATTTCTGTATTTTTGCCCCAAAATAAGGGAAATTTCTGCCTTTTTGCCCCCAAATAAAAAGGAATTTCAGGCTTTTTACTTCAAAATTAGGGGAATTTCTGCATTTTTGTCACAAAATATTAGAATTTCTGCCATTGTGCTCCAAAATATGGAAAATTTCTGTTTTTTTCCCTTAAATAAGTGAAATTTCTGCAATTTAGCCCCAAAATAAGTGAAATTTCTGCAATATTGCCCCAAAATAAAGGAAATTGTTTGAATTTTGGCCCAAAATAAGTGAAATTTCTGAGTTTTCCCCCCAAATAAGGAGAATTTCTGTTTTTTGCCCCAACATATAGGCAATTTCTGCATTTTTGCCCCACAATTAGGGGAATTTCTGCAATTTTGCTCCAAAATACGGGGATTTTCAGCCTTTTTCGCCGAAAATAAGGGGAATTTCTGCCATTTTGCGGCGAAATAAGTGAAATTTCTGCAGTTTTCCCCCCAAATAAGGAGAATTTCTGTTTTTTGCCCCAACATATAGGCAATTTCTGCATTTTTGACCCACAATTAGGGGAATTTCTGCAATTTTGCTCCAAAATACGGGGATTTTCAGCCTTTTTCGCCGAAAATAAGGGGAATTTCTGCCATTTTGCCGTGAAATAAGTGAAATTCCTGCAGTTTTACCCCAAAATAAGGGGAAGTTCTGCGTTTTTGCCCCAAAATTAGGGGAATTCCTGCAATTTTGCTCCAAAATACGGGGAATTTCTGCCTTTTTGCCCGAAAATAAAGGGAATGTATACCTTTTTGCCATAAAAAAAGAGAATTTTTTCATTTTTACCCCAAATAAGGGTATTTTCTACATTTTGACTCAAAATAAGTGCAATTTCTGACTTTTCCCCAAAAATAAACGGAATTTCTGTCTTTTTGCCTTAAAATAAGGGGAATTTCTGACTTTTTGCCCTGAAATATGTAAAATTTCTAATATTTTTCCTCCAAATAAGGGAAATGTCTGCTTTTTGCCCCAAAATAAGGGGAATTTCTGCTTTTTTCCCTCTAAAAAAGTGGAATTTCTGTCTTTTTCCCCCAAAACAAAGGGAATTTCTGTCTTTTTTGCCTCAAAATAAGGAAAATTTCTGACTTATTACTCTGAAATAAGTGAAATTTCTGCCTTTTTGCCCCCAAATAAGGGGAATTTCAGCCTTTTTACCTCAAAATAAGGGGAGTTTGTTCATTTTTGCCACAAAATATTAGGAATTTCTGCCTTTTTCCCCAAAATAAGGAAAATTTCTGCCTTTTTTTCTGAAATAAGTGAAATTTCTGCAATTGTGCCCCAAAATAAGTGAAATTTCTGCAATTTTGCCCCAAAATAAGGGAAATTTCTGAGTTTTGCCCCAAAATAAGGAGAATTTCTGTCTTTTTGTTCCAACATATAGGGAATTTCTGCCTTTTTGCCCCACAATTAGGGGAATTTCTGCAATTTTGCTCCAAAATAGGGGAATTTCTGCATTTTTGCCTGAAAATAAGGAGAATGTATACTTTTTGCCACAAAAAGGGAAATTTCTTCATTTTTGCCCCAAAATAAGAAGAATTTCTGCCTTTTTACCTCAAAATAAGTAAAATTTCTGTCTTTTAACCCGAAAATAAATGGAATTTCTGTTTTTTGCTCCAAAATAATAGGAATTTTTGAATTATGCCTTGAAATAAGTGAAATTTCTGCAATTTTGCCCCAAAATAAAAGAAATTTCTTCCTTTTTGTCACAAAAAAGTAATTTCTGTCTTTTTGCCCCAAAATAAGGGAAATTTCAGCCTTTTTGCCCCCATGTAAGGGGAAATTTCAGCCTTTTTAGCTCAAAATATGGGGAATTTCTGCATTTTTGCCATAAAATATTAAGGATTTCTGCAATTGTTCTCTAAAATACGGAAAATTTCTGCCTTTTTTCTCTGAAATAAGTGAAATTTCTGCAATTTTGCCCCAAAATAAGTGAAATTTCTGCAGTTTTGCCCAAAATAAGTGAAATTTCTGCAATTTTTCCCCAAAATAATAGAAATTTCTGCCTTTTTGCCACAAAAAAGGGGAATTTCTGTATTATTGCCCCAAAAAAAGGGTAATTTCTGCCTTTTTGCCCCCAAATAAGGGGGAATTTCAGGCTTTTTACTTCAAAATTAGGGGAATTTCTGCATTTTGCCACAAAATATTAAGTATTTCTGCCATTGTTCTCTAAAATACAAAAAATTTCTGCCTTTTTTCTCTGAAATAAGTGAAATTTCTGCAATTTTGCCCAAAATAAGTGAAATTTCTGCAATTTTGCCCCAAAATAAAAGAAATTTCTGGAATATTGCTCCAAAATAAGTGGAATTTCTGAGTTTTGCCCCAAAATAAGAGGAATTTCTGTTTTTTTGCCCCAACATATAAGGAATTTTTGCATTTTTGCCCCACAATTAGAAGAATGTCTGCAATTTTGCTCCAAAATATGGCGAATTTCTGCTTTTTTGCCTGAAAATAAGGGGAATGTATACTTTTTGCCACAAAAAAGGGAAATTTCTTCATTTTTGCCCCAAAATAAGAGGAATTTCTGCCTTTTTACCCAAAAATAAACAGAATTTCTGTCTTTTTGCCAAAAAATAAAAGGCATTTTTGAATTATGCCCTGAAATAAGTGAAATTTCTGCAATTTTGCCCCAAATATAAGAGATTTCTGCCTTTTTGCCAAAAAATAAGGGGAATTTCTGTCTTTTTGCCCCAAAATAATGGGAAATTTTTGCCTTTTTGCCCCCAAATAAGAAGGAATTTCAGGCTTTTTACCTCAAAATAAGGGGAATTTCTGCATTTTTGCCACAAAATATTAAGAATTTCTGCCATTGTGCTCCAAAATATGGAAAATTTCTGCCTTTTTTCCCTTAAATAAGTGAAATTTCTGCAATTTTGCCCAAAATAAGTGAAATTTCTGCAATATTGCCCCAAAATAAAGGAAATTGTTTGAATTTTGGCCCAAAATAAGTGAAATTTCTGAGTTTTCCCCCCAAATAAGGAGAATTTCTGTTTTTTGCCCCAACATATAGGCAATTTCTGCATTTTTGCCCCACAATTAGGGGAATTTCTGCAATTTTGCTCCAAAATACAGGGATTTTCAGCCTTTTTCGCCGAAAATAAGGGGAATTTCTGCCATTTTGCGGCGAAATAAGTGAAATTTCTGCAGTTTTACCCCAAAATAATGGGAAGTTCTGCGTTTTTGCCCCAAAATTAGGGGAATTTCTGCAATTTTTCTCCAAAATACTGGGAATTTTTGCCTTTTTGCCCGAAAATAAAGGGAATGTATAACTTTTTTTATAAAAAAAGAGAATTTCTTCATTTTTACCCCAAAATAAGGGGATTTTCTGCCTTTTTGACTCAAAATAAGTGCAATTTCTGACATTTCCCCAAAAATAAACGGAATTTCTTTTTGCCTTAAAATAAGGGGAATTTCTGACTTTTTGTCCTGAAATAAGTAAAATTTCTAAAATTTTTCCCCAAAATAAGGGAAATGTCAGCTTTTTGCCCAAAAATAAGGGGAATTTCTGCTTTTTTCCCTCTAAATAAGTGGAATTTCTGTCTTTTTCCCCCAAAACAAAGGGAATTTCTGTCTTTTTTGCCTCAAAATAAGGAAAATTTCTGACTTATTACTCTGAAATAAGTGAAATTTCTGCAATTTTGCCCCAAAATAAAAGCAATTTCTGCCTTTTTGCCACAAAATAAGAAGAATTTCTGTCTTTTTGCCCCAAAATAAGGGAAATTCTAACTTTTTGCCCCCAAATAAGGGGAATTTAAGCCTTTTTACCTCAAAATAAGGGGAATTTCTGCATTTTTGCCACAAAATATTAAAAATTTCTGCATTGTGCTCTAAAATACGGAAAATTTCTGCCTTTTTTCCCTGAAATAAATGAAATTTCTGCAATTTTGCCCCAACATAAGTGAAATTTCTGCAATTTTGCCCAAAAATAAGGGAAATTTCTGGAATTTTGCACCAAAATAAGTGGAATTTCTGAGTTTTGCCCCAAAATAAGGAGAATTTCTGTCTTTTTGTCCCAACATATAGGGATATCTTCCTCTTTGCCCCACAATTAGGAGAATTTCTGCAATTTTGCTCCAAAATACGGGGAATTTCTGCTTTTTTGCCCGAAAATAAGGGGAATGTATATCTTTTGCCAGAAAATAGGGAAATTTCTTAATTTTTGCTCTAAAAGAAGAGGAATTTCTGCTTTTTTACCTCAAAATAAGTAAAATTTCTGTCTTTTTACCCCAAAATAAATGGAATTTCTGTCTCTTTGCTCAAAAATAAAAGGCATTTTTGACTTATGCCCTTAAATAAGTAAAATTTCTGCAATTTTGCCCCAAAATAAAAGAAATTCTGCATTTTTGCCACAAAATAAGGGGAATTTCTGTCTTTTTGCCCTAAAATAAGGGAAATTTCTGCCGTTTTGCCCCCAAATAAAGTGGAATTTCAGGCTTTTTACCTCAAAATAGGGGGAATTTCTGCATTTTTGCCACAAAATATTAAGAATTTCTGCCATTGTGCTCCAAAATATGGAAAATTTCTGCCTTTTTTCCTTTAAATAAGTGAAATTTCTGCAATTTTGCCCCAAAATAAGGGAAATTTCTGCACTTTTGCTCCAAAATAAGGGAAATTTCTGGAATTTTTTCCCAAAATAAGTGAAATTTCTGAGTTTTCCCCCAAAATAAAGAGAATTTCTGTCTTTTTGCCCCAACATATAGAGAATTTCTGCATTTTTGACCCACAATTAGGGGAATTTCTACAATTTTGCTCCAAAATACGGGGATTTTCAGCCTTTTTCGCCGAAAATAAGGGGAATTTCTGCCATTTTGCCGTGAAATAAGTGAAATTCCTGCAGTTTTACCCCAAAATAAGGGGAAGTTCTGCGTTTTTGCCCCAAAATTAGGGGAATTTCTGCAATTTTGCTCCAAAATACGGGGAATTTCTGCCTTTTTGCCCGAAAATAAAGGGAATGTATACCTTTTTGCCATAAACAAAGAGAATTTTTTCATTTTTACCCCAAATAAGGGTATTTTCTACATTTTGACTCAAAATAAGTGCAATTTCTGACTTTTCCCCAAAAATAAATGGAATTTCTGTCTTTTTGCCTTAAAATAAGGGGAATTTCTGACTTTTTGCCCTGAAATATGTAAAATTTCTAATATTTTTCCTCCAAATAAGGGAAATGTCTGCTTTTTGCCCCAAAATAAGGGGAATTTCTGCTTTTTTCCCTCTAAAAAAGTGGAATTTCTGTCTTTTTCCCCCAAAACAAAGGGAATTTCTGTCTTTTTTGCCTCAAAATAAGGAAAATTTCTGACTTATTACTCTGAAATAAGTGAAATTTCTGCCTTTTTGCCCCCAAATAAGGGGAATTTCAGCCTTTTTACCTCAAAATAAGGGGAATTTGTTCATTTTTGCCACAAAATATTAGGAATTTCTGCCTTTTTCCCCAAAATAAGGAAAATTTCTGCCTTTTTTTCTGAAATAAGTGAAATTTCTGCAATTGTGCCCCAAAATAAGTGAAATTTCTGCAATTTTGCCCCAAAATAAGGGAAATTTCTGAGTTTTGCCCCAAAATAAGGAGAATTTCTGTCTTTTTGTTCCAACATATAGGGAATTTCTGCCTTTTTGCCCCACAATTAGGGGAATTTCTGCAATTTTGCTCCAAAATAGGGGAATTTCTGCATTTTTGCCTGAAAATAAGGAGAATGTATACTTTTTGCCACAAAAAGGGAAATTTCTTCATTTTTGCCCCAAAATAAGAAGAATTTCTGCCTTTTTACCTCAAAATAAGTAAAATTTCTGTCTTTTAACCCGAAAATAAATGGAATTTCTGTTTTTTGCTCCAAAATAATAGGAATTTTTGAATTATGCCTTGAAATAAGTGAAATTTCTGCAATTTTGCCCCAAAATAAAAGAAATTTCTTCCTTTTTGTCACAAAAAAGTAATTTCTGTCTTTTTGCCCCAAAATAAGGGAAATTTCAGGCTTTTTGCCCCCATGTAAGGGGAAATTTCAGCCTTTTTAGCTCAAAATATGGGGAATTTCTGCATTTTTGCCATAAAATATTAAGGATTTCTGCAATTGTTCTCTAAAATACGGAAAATTTCTGCCTTTTTTCTCTGAAATAAGTGAAATTTCTGCAATTTTGCCCCAAAATAAGTGAAATTTCTGCAGTTTTGCCCAAAATAAGTGAAATTTCTGCAATTTTTCCCCAAAATAATAGAAATTTCTGCCTTTTTGCCACAAAAAAGGGGAATTTCTGTATTATTGCCCCAAAAAAAGGGTAATTTCTGCCTTTTTGCCCCCAAATAAGGGGGAATTTCAGGCTTTTTACTTCAAAATTAGGGGAATTTCTGCATTTTGCCACAAAATATTAAGTATTTCTGCCATTGTTCTCTAAAATACAAAAAATTTCTGCCTTTTTTCTCTGAAATAATTGAAATTTCTGCAATTTTGCCCAAAATAAGTGAAATTTCTGCAATTTTGCCCCAAAATAAAAGAAATTTCTGGAATATTGCTCCAAAATAAGTGGAATTTCTGAGTTTTGCCCCAAAATAAGAGGAATTTCTGTTTTTTTGCCCCAACATATAAGGAATTTTTGCATTTTTGCCCCACAATTAGAAGAATGTCTGCAATTTTGCTCCAAAATATGGCGAATTTCTGCTTTTTTGCCTGAAAATAAGGGGAATGTATACTTTTTGCCACAAAAAAGGGAAATTTCTTCATTTTTGCCCCAAAATAAGAGGAATTTCTGCCTTTTTACCCAAAAATAAACAGAATTTCTGTCTTTTTGCCAAAAAATAAAAGGCATTTTTGAATTATGCCCTGAAATAAGTGAAATTTCTGCAATTTTGCCCCAAATATAAGAGATTTCTGCCTTTTTGCCAAAAAATAAGGGGAATTTCTGTCTTTTTGCCCCAAAATAATGGGAAATTTTTGCCTTTTTGCCCCCAAATAAGAAGGAATTTCAGGCTTTTTACCTCAAAATAAGGGGAATTTCTGCATTTTTGCCACAAAATATTAAGAATTTCTGCCATTGTGCTCCAAAATATGGAAAATTTCTGCCTTTTTTCCCTTAAATAAGTGAAATTTCTGCAATTTTGCCCAAAATAAGTGAAATTTCTGCAATATTGCCCCAAAATAAAGGAAATTGTTTGAATTTTGGCCCAAAATAAGTGAAATTTCTGAGTTTTCCCCCCAAATAAGGAGAATTTCTGTTTTTTGCCCCAACATATAGGCAATTTCTGCATTTTTGCCCCACAATTAGGGGAATTTCTGCAATTTTGCTCCAAAATACAGGGATTTTCAGCCTTTTTCGCCGAAAATAAGGGGAATTTCTGCCATTTTGCGGCGAAATAAGTGAAATTTCTGCAGTTTTACCCCAAAATAATGGGAAGTTCTGCGTTTTTGCCCCAAAATTAGGGGAATTTCTGCAATTTTTCTCCAAAATACTGGGAATTTTTGCCTTTTTGCCCGAAAATAAAGGGAATGTATAACTTTTTTTATAAAAAAAGAGAATTTCTTCATTTTTACCCCAAAATAAGGGGATTTTCTGCCTTTTTGACTCAAAATAAGTGCAATTTCTGACATTTCCCCAAAAATAAACGGAATTTCTTTTTGCCTTAAAATAAGGGGAATTTCTGACTTTTTGTCCTGAAATAAGTAAAATTTCTAAAATTTTTCCCCAAAATAAGGGAAATGTCAGCTTTTTGCCCAAAAATAAGGGGAATTTCTGCTTTTTTCCCTCTAAATAAGTGGAATTTCTGTCTTTTTCCCCCAAAACAAAGGGAATTTCTGTCTTTTTTGCCTCAAAATAAGGAAAATTTCTGACTTATTACTCTGAAATAAGTGAAATTTCTGCAATTTTGCCCCAAAATAAAAGCAATTTCTGCCTTTTTGCCACAAAATAAGAAGAATTTCTGTCTTTTTGCCCCAAAATAAGGGAAATTCTAACTTTTTGCCCCCAAATAAGGGGAATTTAAGCCTTTTTACCTCAAAATAAGGGGAATTTCTGCATTTTTGCCACAAAATATTAAAAATTTCTGCATTGTGCTCTAAAATACGGAAAATTTCTGCCTTTTTTCCCTGAAATAAATGAAATTTCTGCAATTTTGCCCCAACATAAGTGAAATTTCTGCAATTTTGCCCAAAAATAAGGGAAATTTCTGGAATTTTGCACCAAAATAAGTGGAATTTCTGAGTTTTGCCCCAAAATAAGGAGAATTTCTGTCTTTTTGTCCCAACATATAGGGATATCTTCCTCTTTGCCCCACAATTAGGAGAATTTCTGCAATTTTGCTCCAAAATACGGGGAATTTCTGCTTTTTTGCCCGAAAATAAGGGGAATGTATATCTTTTGCCAGAAAATAGGGAAATTTCTTAATTTTTGCTCTAAAAGAAGAGGAATTTCTGCTTTTTTACCTCAAAATAAGTAAAATTTCTGTCTTTTTACCCCAAAATAAATGGAATTTCTGTCTCTTTGCTCAAAAATAAAAGGCATTTTTGACTTATGCCCTTAAATAAGTAAAATTTCTGCAATTTTGCCCCAAAATAAAAGAAATTCTGCATTTTTGCCACAAAATAAGGGGAATTTCTGTCTTTTTGCCCCAAAATAAGGGAAATTTCTGCCGTTTTGCCCCCAAATAAAGGGGAATTTCAGGCTTTTTACCTCAAAATAGGGGGAATTTCTGCATTTTTGCCACAAAATATTAAGAATTTCTGCCATTGTGCTCCAAAATATGGAAAATTTCTGCCTTTTTTCCTTTAAATAAGTGAAATTTCTGCAATTTTGCCCCAAAATAAGGGAAATTTCTGGAATTTTTCCCCAAAATAAGTGAAATTTCTGAGTTTTGCCCCAAAATAAGTGGAATTTCTGAGTTTTGCCCCAATATAAGAAGAATTTCTATCTTTTTGCCCCAACATGTAAGAAATTTTTGCATTTTTGCCCCACAATTAGAAGAATTTCTGCAATTTTGCTCCAAAATACTGTGGAATTTCTGCTTTTTTGCCCGAAAATATAGGGAATGTATATCTTTTGCCACAAAATAGGGAAATTTATTCATTTTTGCCCCAAAATAAGAGGAATTTCTGCCTTTTTACCTTAAAATAAGTGAAATTTCTGCCTTTTTACCCAAAAATAAACGGAATTTCTGTCTTTATGCCCAAAAATAAAAGGCATTTTTGAATTACGCCCTGAAATAAGTGAAATTTCTGCAATTTTGCCCCAAAATAAAGAAATTTCTGACTTTTTCCACAAAATAAGGGGAATTTCTGTCTTTTTACCCATAAATAAGGGAAATTTTTGCCATTTTGCCCCCAAATAAGAAGAAATTATAGGCTTTTTACCTCAAAATAAGGGGAATTTCTGCATTTTTGCCACAAAATATTAAGAATTTCTGCCATTGAGCTCCAAATTATGGAAAATTTCTGCCTTTTTTCCTTTAAATAAGTGAAATTTCTGCAATTTTGCCAGAAAATAAGTTAAATTTCTTCAATATAGCCCCAAAATAAGGGAAATTTCAGCCTTTTTGCCCCCAAGTAATGGGAAATTTCAGCCTTTTTAGCTCAAAATATGGGGAATTTCTGCATTTTTGCCACAAAATATTAAGGATTTCTGCCATTGTTCTCTAAAATACGGAAAATTTCTGCATTTTTTCCCTGAAATAAGTGAAATTTCTGCAATTTTGCCCCAAAATAAGTGAAATTTCTGCAATTTTTCCCCAAAATAAGGGAAATTTCTGGAATTTTGCCCCAAAATTAGTGGAATTTCTGAGTTTTGCTCCAAAATAAGAAGAATTTCTGTCTTTTTGCCCCAAATTAAGGAATTTTTGCATTTTTGCCCCACAATTAGAAGAATTTCTGCAATTTTGCTCCAAAATACGGGGAATTTCTGCTTTTTTGCCCGAAAATAAGGGGAATGTATATCTTTTGCCACAAAATAGGGAAATTTCTTCATTTTTGCCCCAACATAAGAGGAATTTCAGCCTTTTTACCTCAAAATAAGTGAAATTTCTGCCTTTTTACCCAAAAATAAACGGAATTTCTGTCTTTTTGCCCAAAAATAAAAGGAATTTTTGAATTATGCCCTGAAATAATTGAAATTTTTGCAATTTTTTCCCAAAATAATAGAAATTTCTGCATTTTTGCCACAAAATAAGGGGAATTTCTGTCTTTTTGCCCCAAAATAAGGGAAATTTCTGTTTTTTGCCCCCAAATAAGGGGGAATTTCAGGCTTTTTACCTCAAAATAAGGGGAATTTCTGCATTTTTGCCACAAAATATTAAGAATTTCTGCCATTGTGCTCCAAAATATGGGAAATTTCTGCCTTTTTTCCCTGAAATAAGTGAAATTTCTGCAATTTTGTCCCAAAATAAGTGAAATTTCTGCAATTTTGCCCCAAAATAAGGGTAATTTCTGGAATTTTTCCCCAGAATAAGTGAAATTTCTGAGTTTTGCCCCAAAATTAGTGGAATTTCTGAGTTTTGCCCCAAAATAAGAAGAGTTTCTGTCTTTTTGCCCCAAAATAAGGAAAATTTCAGCCTTTTTGCCCCCAAATAAGGGGGAATTTTAGACTTTTTAGCTCAAAATATGGGGAATTTCTGCATTTTTGCCACAAAATATTAAGGATTTCTGCCATTGTGCTCTAAAGTATGGAAAACTTCTGCCTTTTTTTCCTTAAATAAGTGAAATTTCTGCAATTTTGCCGCAAAATAAGTGAAATTTCTGCAATTTTGCCCCAAAATAAGGAAAATTTCTGGAATTTTGCTCCAAAATAACTGGAATTTCTGAGTTTTGCCCCCAAATGAGAAGAATTTCTGTCTTTTTGGCCCAACATATAAGGAATTTTTTCCTTTTTTGCCCACAATTAGAAGAATTTCTGCAATTTTGCTCCAAAATACGGAGAATTTCTGCTTTTTTGCCCGAAAATAAGGGGAATGTATATATTTTGCCACAAAATAGGGAAATTTCTTCATTTTTACCCCAAAATAAGAGGAATTTCTGCCTTTTTACCTCAAAATAAGTGAAATTTCTGCCTTTTTACCCAAAAATAAATGGAATTTCTGTCTTTTTGCCCAAAAATAAAAAACATTTTTGAATTATGCCCTGAAATAAGTGAAATTTCTGCAATTTTGCCCCAAAATAAAAGAAATTTCTGCCTTTTTGCCACAAAATAAGGGGAATTTCTGTCTTTTTGCCCCAAAATAAGCGAAAATTCTGCCTTTTTGCCCCCAAATAAGAAGGAATTTCAGGTTTTTTACCTCAAAATAACGGGAATTTCTGCATTTTTGCCACAAAATATTAAGAATTTCTGCCATTGTGCTCCAATATATGGAAAATTTCTGCCTTTTTTCCCTTAAATAAGTGAAATTTCTGCAATTTGCCCCAAAATAAGTGAAATTTCTGCAATTTTGCCCCAAAATAAGTGAAATTTCTGGAATTTTGGCCCAAAATAAGTGAAATTTATGTGTTTTGCCCCAAAATATGTGGAATTTCTGAGTTTTGCCCCAAAATAAGAAGAATTTCTTTTTTTGCCCCAAAATAAGGGAAATTTCAGCCTTTTTGCCCCCAAATAAGGGGGAATTTCAGCCTTTTTAGCACAAAATATGGGGAATTTCTGCATTTTTGAAACAAAATATGAAGGATTTCTGCCATTGTTCTCTAAAATACGGAAAATTTCAGCCTTTTTTCCCTGAAATAAGTGAAATTTCTGCAATTTTGCCCCAAAATAAGTGAAATTTCTGCAATTTTGCCCAAAAATAAGGGAAATTTCTGGAATTTTCCTCCAAAATAAGTGGAATTTCTGAGTTTTGCCCCAAAATAAGAAGAATTTCTGTCTTTTTGCCCCAAAATATAACGAATTTTTGCATTTTTGCCCCACAATTAGAAGAATTTCTGCAATTTTGCTCCAAAATACGGGGAATTTCTGCTTTTTTGCCCGAAAATAAGGGGAATGTATATCTTTTGCCACAAAATAGGAAAATTTCTTAATTTTTGCCCCAAAATAAGAGGAATTTCTGCCTTTTTACCTCAAAATAAGTGAAATTTCTGCCTTTTTACCCAAAAATAAACGGAATTTCTGTCTTTTTGCCCAAAAATAAAAGAAATTTTTGAATTATGCCCTGAAATAAGTGAAATTTCTGCAATTTTGTCCCAAAATAATAGAAATTTCTGCAATTTGCCACAAAATAAGGGGAATTTGTCTTTTTGCCCCAAAATAAATGAAATTATTGCCTTTTTGCCCCCAAATAAGAAGGAATTTCAGGCTTTTTACCTCAAAATAATGGGAATTTCTTCATTTTTGCCACAAAATATTAAGAATTTCTGCCATTGTGCTCCAAAATTGGAATATTTCTGCCTTTTTTTTCCTTAAATAAGTGAAATTTCTGCAATATTGCCCCAAAATAAGGGAAATTTCTGGAATTTTGGCCCAAAATAAGTGAAATTTCTGAGTTTTCCCCAAAAATAAAGAGAATTTCTGTTTTTTTGCCCCAACATGTAGGGAATTTCTGCATTTTTGCCCCACAATAAGGGGAATATCTGCAATTTTGCTCCAAAATACGGGGATTTTCAGCCTTTTCGCCGAAAATAAGGGGAATTTCTGCCATTTTGCCGCGAAATAAGTGAAATTTCTGCAGTTTTACTCCAAAATAAGGGGAAGTTCTGCGTTTTTGCCCCAAAATTAGGGGAATTTCTGCAATTTTGCTCCAAAATACGGGGAATTTCTGCTTTTTTGACTGAAAATAAAGAGAATGTATAACTTTTTGCCATAAAAAAAGAGAATTTCTTCATTTTTACCCCAAAATAAGGGGATTTTCCTTCTTTTTGACTAGATATCAGTGCAATTTCTGACTTTTCTCCAAAAATAAATGGAATTCCTGTCTTTTTGCCTTAAAATAAGGGGAATTTCTGACTTTTTGCCCTGGAATAAGTAAAATTTCTAAAATTTTTCCCCGAAATAAGGGAAATGTCTGCTTTTTGCCCCAAAATAAGGGGAATTTCTGCTTTTTTCCCTTTAAATAAGTGGAATTTCTGTCTTTTCCCCCAAAACAAAGGGAATTTCTGTCTTTTTTGCCTCAAAATAAGGAAAATTTCTGACTTATTACTCTAAAATAAGTGAAATTTCTGCAATTTTGCCCCAAAATAAAAGAAATTTCTGCATTTTTGCCACAAAATAAGGAGAATTTCTGTCTTTTTGCCCCAAAATAAGGGAAATTTCTGCATTTTTGCCCCCAAATAAGGGGAATTTCAGCCTTTTTACCTCAAAATAAGAGGAATTTCTGCATTTTTGCCACAAAATATTAAAAATTTCTGCCATTGTGCTCTAAAATACGGAAAATTTCTGCCTTTTTTCCCTAAAATAAATGAAATTTCTGCAATTTTGCCCCAAAATAAGTAAAATTTCTGCAATTTTGCCCAAAAATAAGAAAAATTTCTAAAATTTTCCCCAAAATAAGTGGAATTTCTGAGTTTTGCCCCAAAATCAGAAGAATTTCTGTCTTTTTGTCCAAACATATAAAGAATTTCTGCCTTTTTGCCCCACAATTAGGGGAATTTCTGCAATTTTAGTCCAAAATACGGGGAATTTCTGCTTTTTTGCCTGAAAATAAAGGGAATGTATATTTTTTGCCATAAAAAAGGGAAATTTCTTCATTTTTGCCCCAAAATGAGAGGAATTTCTGCCTTTTTACCTCAAAATATGTAAAATTTCTGTCTTTTTACCCCAAAATAAATGGAATTTCTGTTTTTTTGCTCCAAAATAAAAGGAATTTTTGAATTATGCCCTGAAATAAGTGAAATTTCTGCAATTTTGCCCCAAAATAAAAGAAATTTCTGCCTTTTTGCCACAAAATAAGGGGAATTTCTTTATTTTTGCCCCACAATAAGGGAAATTTCTGCCTTTTTGCCCCAAATAAGGAGGAATTTCAGGCTTTTTACCTCTAAATAAGGGGAATTTCTGCATTTTTGCCACAAAATATTAAGAATTTCTGCCATTCTTCTCTAAAATACAGAAAATTTCTGCTTTTTTTCCCTGAAATAAGTGAAATTTCTGCAATTTTGCCCCAAAATAAGTGGAATTTCTGAGTTTTGCCCCAAAATAAGAAGAATTTCTGTCTTTTTGCCCCAAATTAAGGAATTTTTGCATTTTTGCCCCACAATTAGAAGAATTTCTGCAATTTTGCTCCAAAATACGGGGAATTTCAGCTTTTTTGCCCGAAAATAAGGGGAATGTATATCTTTTGCCACAAAATAGGGAAAATTCTTCATTTTTGCCACAAAATAAGAGGAATTTCTCCCTTTTTACCTCAAAATAAGTGAAATTTCTGCCTTTTTACCCAAAAATAAACGGAATTTTTGAATTATGCCCTGAAATATGTGAAATTTCTGCAATTTTGCCCCAAAATAAAAGAAATTTCTGCCTTTTTGCCACAAAATAAGGGGAATTTCTGTCTTTTTGCCCCAAAATAAGGGAAATTTCTGCCTTTTTGACCCCAAATAAGGGGGAATTTCAGGCTTTTTACCTCAAAATAAGGGGAATTTCTGCATTTTTGCCACAAAATATTAAGGATTTCTGCCATTGTTCTCTAAAATACGGAAAATTTCTTTTTTTTTCCCTCAAATAAGTGAAATTTCTGCAATTTTGCCTCAAAATAAGTGAAATTTCTGCAATTTTGCCCCAAAATAAGGGAAATTTCTGGAATTTGGCCCCAAAATAAGTGAAATTTCTGCAATTTTGCCCCAAAATAAGTTAAATTTCTGCAATTTTACCCTAAAATAATGGAAATTTCTGGAATTTTGCCCCAAAATAAGTGGAATTTCTGAGTTTTGCCCCAAAATAAGGAGAATTTCTGTCTTTTTGCCCCAACATATAGGGAAATTCTGCATTTTTGCCCCACAATTTGGGGAATTTCTACAATTTTGCTCCAAAATACGGGGATTTTCTGCCTTTTTCGCCGAAAAAATGGGAACTTCTGCCATTTTGCCGCGAAATAAGTGAAATTTCTGCAGTTTTACCCCAAAATAAGGGGAAGTTCTGTGTTTTTGCCCCAAAATTTGGGGAATTTCTGCAATTTTGCTCCAAAATACGGGGAATTTCTGCATTTTTGCCCAAAAGTAAAGGGAATGTATATCTTTTTGCCATAAAATAGGAGAATTTCTTCATTTTTACCCCGAAATAAGGGTATTTTTTGTAATTTTGACTCAAAATAAGTGCAATTTCTGACTTTTCCCAAAAAATAAACGGAATTTCTGTCTTTTTGCCTTAAAATAAGGGGAATTTCTGAATTTTTGCCCTGAAATAAGTAAAATTTCTAAAATTTTTCTTAAAAATAAGGGAAATGTCTGCTTTTTGCCCCAAAATAAGGGGAATTTCTGACTTTTTGCCCCAAAAAAAGGGGATTTTGAGCCTTTTTACCTCAAATAAGGGGAATTTCTGCATTTTTGCCACAAAATATTAGGAATTTCTGCCTTTTTGCCTCAAAATATGAAAAATTTCTGCAATTTTGTACGGAAATAAAAGAAATTTCTGCATTTTTGCCCCAAAATATGAAAATTTCTGCATTTTTCCCTGAAAAAAGTGAAATTTCTGCAATTTTGCCCCAATGTAAAGGAAATTTCTGCAATTATGCCCCAAAATAATGGGAATTTCTCACTTTTTCCCCTGAAATAAATGAAATTTCTGCAATTTTGCCTGAAAATAAGGGAAATTTGTGCCTTTTTGCCCCAAAATAAGGGGAATTTCTGCCTTTTGCCCCAAAATATAGGGAATTTCAGGATTTTTCCTCAAAATAAGGGAAATTTCAGCCTTTTTGCACCAAAATATTGAGAATTTATGCCTTTTTGCTCCAAAATAAAGGGAATTTCTGCATTTTTGCACAAATATTAGGGGAATTTCTGCAATTTTTCTCCAAAATATGGGTCATTTTTGCCTTTTTGCCCGAAATTAAGTGGAATTTCTGCCTTTTTGTCTCGAAATATGTGAAATTTCTTCAATTTTAGCCAAAAATTAGGGATTTCATCATTTTGCCCCAAAATAAAAGGAATTTCTGCCATTTTGCCCTGAAATATTTGAAATTTCTGCAATTTTACCGCAAAATAAGTGGAATTTCTGCCTTTTTGCCCCAAAATAAGGGGAATTTCAGCTTTATTACCTCAAAATAAGGGAAATTTCTACCTTCTTGCCACAAAATATAAGGAATTTCTATCTTTTTGCCCCAAAATAAGGAAAATTTCTGCAATTTTGCCCCAAAATAAGGGGAATTACTCCTTTTTTGCCCCAAAATAAATAAAATTTCAGCCTTTTTACCTGAAAATAAGTAAAATTTCTGCAATTTTGCCCCAAATAAGGTAAATTCCTATAATTTTGCCCCAAAATAAAAGAAATTTCTGGAATTTTGCCCCAAAGTAAGGGGAATTTCTGATTTTTGCCCCAAAATAAAGGGAAATTCTGCCTTTTCCCCCAAAATTAGAAGAATTTCTGAAATTTTGATTCAAAATACGGGGAATTTCTGCCTTTTTGCCCAAAAATAAAGGGAATGCATACCTTTTTGCCATAAAAAAGGGAAATTTCTTCATTTTTGCTCCAAAATAAGGGGAATTTCTGCCTTTTTGCCTCAAAATAAGTGGAATTTCTGTCTTTTTCCCCAAAAACAAAGGGAATTTCTGTCTTTTTTGCCCCAAAATAAGGGGAATTTCAGCATTTTTACCTCAAAATAAGGGGAATTTCTGCATTTTTGCCACAAAATATTAGGAATTTCTGTCTTTTTTCCCCAAAATAAGGAAAATTTCAGCCTTTTTTTGAAATAAGTGAAATTTCTGAAATTGTGCCCCAAAATAAGGGAAATTTCTGGAATTTTGTCCCAAAATAAGTGAAATTTCTGAGTTTTGCCCCAAAATAAGTGGAATTTCTGAGTTTTGCCCCAAAATAAGAAGAATTTCTGTCTTTTTGCCCCAAATAAGGGAAATTTCAGCCTTTTTGCCCCCAAATAAGGGGGAATTTTAGACTTTTTAGCTCAAAATATGGGGAATTTCTGCATTTTTGCCACAAAATATTAAGGATTTCTGCCATTGTTCTCTAAAATACGGAAAATTTCTGCCTTTTTTCCCTGAAATAAGTGAAATTTCTGCAATTTTGCCCCAAAATAAGTGAAATTTCTGCAATGTTGCCCCAAAATAAGGGAAATTTCTGGAATTTGGCCCCAAAATAAGTTAAATTTCTGAGTTTTGCCCCAAAATAAGGAGAATTTCTGTCTTTTTGCCCCAACATATAGGGAATTTCTGCATTTTTGCCCCACAATTAGGGGAATTTCTGCAATTTTGCTCCAAAATACGGGGAATTTCTGCTTTTTTGCCTGAAAATATGGGGAATGTATACTTTTTGCCACAAAAAAGGGAAATTGCTTCATTTTTGCCCCAAAATAAGAGGAATTTCTGCCTTTTTACCTAAAAATAAGTAAAATTTCTGTTTTTTTACCCCTAAATTAATTGAATTTCTGTCTTTTTGCTCCAAAATAAAAGGAATTTTTGAATTATGCCCTGAAATAAGTGAAATTTCTGCAGTTTTGCCCCAAAATAAAAGAAATTTCTGCCTTTTTGCCACAAAATAAAAGGAATTTCTGTCTTTTTGCCCCAAAATAAGGGAAATTTCTGCCTTTTTGCCCCCAAATAAATGGAATTTTAGCTTTTTTACCTCAAAATAAGAGGAATTTCTGCATTTTTGCCACAAAATATTAAAAATTTCTGCCATTGTGCTCTAAAATACGGAAAATTTCTGCCTTTTTTCCCTGAAATAAATGAAATTTCTGCAATTTTGCCCCAAAATAAGTGAAATTTCTTCAATTTTGCCCAAAAATAAGGGAAATTTCTGGAATTTTCCCCAAAATAAGTGGAATTTCTGAGTTTTGCCCCAAAATCAGGAGAATTTCTGTTTTTTTGTCCAAACATATAGGGAATTTCTGCCTTTTTGCCCAACAATTAGGGGAATATCTGCAATTTTGCTCCAAAATACGGGGAATTTCTGCTTTTTTGCTTGAAAATAAAGGGAATGTATACTTTTTGCCACAAAAAAGGGAAATTTCTTTATTTTTGCCCCAAAATAAGAGGAATTTCTGCCTTTTTACCTCAAAATATGTAAAATTTTTGTCTTTTTACCCCAAAATAAATGAAATTTCTGTCTTTTTGCTCCAAAATAAAAGGAATTTTTGAATTATGCCCTGAAATAAGTGAAATTTCTGCAATTTTGCCCCAAAATAAAAGAAATTTCTGCCTTTTTGCCACAAAATAAGAGGAAATTCTGTATTTTTGCCCCAAAATAAGGGAAATTTCTGCCTTTTTGCCTCAAATAAGAAGGAATTTCAGGCTTTTTACCTCTAAATAAGGGGAATTTCTGCATTTTTGCCACAAAATATTAAGGATTTCTGCCATTCTTTTCTAAAATACAGAAAATTTCTGCTTTTTTTCCCTGAAATAAGTGAAATTTCTGCAATTTTGCCCCAAAATAAGTGAAATTTCTTCAATTTTGCCCCAAAATAAGGGAAATTTCTGGAATTTTGCCACAAAATAAGTGGAATTACTGAGTTTTGCCCCAAAATAAGAAGAAATTCTGTCTTTTTGCCCCAACATATAGGGAATTTCTGCATTTTTGCCCCACATTTAGGGGAATTTCTGCAGTTTTGCTCCAAAATACGGGGATTTTCTGCCCATTTCGCCGAAAATAAGGGGAATTTCTGATATTTTGCCGTGAAACGTGTAAAATTTCTGCAGTTTTACCCCAAAATAAGGGGGAGTTCTGCGTTTTTGCCCCAAAATTAGGGGAATTTCTGCGATTTTGCTCCAAAATACAGGGAATTTCTGCCTTTTTGCCCGAAAATAAAGGGAATGTATACCTTTTTGCCATAAAAAAAAGAATTTCTTCATTTTTACCCCAAAATAAGGGGACTTTCCGCCTATTTGACTCAAAATAAGTGCAATTTCTGATTTTCCCCAAAAATAAACAGAATTTCTGTATTTTTGCCTTAAAATAAGCGGAATTTCTGACTTTTTGCCCTGAAATAAGTAAAATTTCTAAAATTTTTTCCCAAAATAAGGGAAATGTCGGCTTTTTGCCCCAAAATAAGAAGATTTTCAGTCTTTTTACCTCAAAATAAGGGGAATTTCTACATTTTTACCACCAAATATTAGGACTTTCTGCGTTTTTGCCCCAAAATAAAAAAAATTTCTGCAATTTTGTACGAAAATAAAAGAAATTTCTGAATTTTTGCCCCAAAATAAGAAAATTTCTGCTTTTTTTCCCTGAAAAAAGTGAAATTTCTGCAATTTTGCCCCCAAATAAGGGAAATTTCTGCAATTTTGCCCCAAAATACGGGAAATTTCTGGAATTTTGCCCCAAAATAAGTGGAATTTCTGCAGTTTTACCCCAAAATAAGGGGAAGTTCTGCGTTTTTTTCCCAAAATTAGGGGAATTTCTGCAATTTTGCTCCAAAATACAGGAAATTTCTGCTTTTTTTCCCCGAAAATAAAGGGAATGTATACTTTTTGCCATAAAGAAAGAGAATTTCTTCATTTTTACCCCAAAATAAGGAAATTTTCCGCCTTTTTGGCTCAAAATAAGTGCAATTTCTGACTTTTCCCCCCCAAAAAACGGAATTTCTGTCTTTTTGCATTAAAATAAGGGGAATTTCTGACTTTTTGCCCTGAAATAAGGAAAATTTCTAAAATTTTCCCCCAAAATAATGATAATGTCTGCTTTTTGCCCCAAAATAAGGGGAATTTCTGCAATTTTGCTCCAAAATACAGGGAATTTCTGCTTTTTTGCCTGAAAATATGGGGAATGTATACTTTTTGCCACAAAAAAGGGAAATTGCTTCATTTTTGCCCCAAAATAAGAGGAATTTCTGCCTTTTTACCTAAAAATAAGTAAAATTTCTGTTTTTTTACCCCTAAATTAATTGAATTTCTGTCTTTTTGCTCAAAAATAAAAGGAATTTTTGAATTATGCCCTGAAATAAGTGAAATTTCTGCAATTTTGCCCCAAAATAAAAGAAATTTCTGCCTTTTTGCCACAAAATAAAAGGAATTTCTGTCTTTTTGCCCCAAAATAAGGGAAATTTCTGCCTTTTTGCCCCCAAATAAATGGAATTTTAGCTTTTTTACCTCAAAATAAGAGGAATTTCTGCATTTTTGCCACAAAATATTAAAAATTTCTGCCATTGTGCTCTAAAATACGGAAAATTTCTGCCTTTTTTCCCTGAAATAAATGAAATTTCTGCAATTTTGCCCCAAAATAAGTGAAATTTCTTCAATTTTGCCCAAAAATAAGGGAAATTTCTGGAATTTTCCCCAAAATAAGTGGAATTTCTGAGTTTTGCCCCAAAATCAGGAGAATTTCTGTTTTTTTGTCCAAACATATAGGGAATTTCTGCCTTTTTGCCCAACAATTAGGGGAATATCTGCAATTTTGCTCCAAAATACGGGGAATTTCTGCTTTTTTCCTGAAAATAAAGGGAATGTATACTTTTTGCCACAAAAAAGGGAAATTTCTTTATTTTTGCCCCAAAATAAGAGGAATTTCTGCCTTTTTACCTCAAAATATGTAAAATTTTTGTCTTTTTACCCCAAAATAAATGGAATTTCTGTCTTTTTGCTCCAAAATAAAAGGAATTTTTGAATTATGCCCTGAAATAAGTGAAATTTCTGCAATTTTGCCCCAAAATAAAAGAAATTTCTGCCTTTTTGCCACAAAATAAGAGGAAATTCTGTATTTTTGCCCCAAAATAAGGGAAATTTCTGCCTTTTTGCCCCAAATAAGAAGGAATTTCAGGCTTTTTACCTCTAAATAAGGGGAATTTCTGCATTTTTGCCACAAAATATTAAGGATTTCTGCCATTCTTTTCTAAAATACAGAAAATTTCTGCTTTTTTTCCCTGAAATAAGTGAAATTTCTGCAATTTTGCCCCAAAATAAGTGAAATTTCTTCAATTTTGCCCCAAAATAAGGGAAATTTCTGGAATTTTGCCACAAAATAAGTGGAATTACTGAGTTTTGCCCCAAAATAAGAAGAAATTCTGTCTTTTTGCCCCAACATATAGGGAATTTCTGCATTTTTGCCCCACATTTAGGGGAATTTCTGCAGTTTTGCTTCAAAATACGGGGATTTTCTGCCCATTTCGCCGAAAATAAGGGGAATTTCTGATATTTTGCCGTGAAACGTGTAAAATTTCTGCAGTTTTACCCCAAAATAAGGGGAAGTTCTGCGTTTTTGCCCCAAAATTAGGGGAATTTCTGCAATTTTGCTCCAAAATACAGGGAATTTCTGCCTTTTTGCCCGAAAATAAAGGGAATGTATACCTTTTTGCCATAAAAAAAAGAATATCTTCATTTTTACCCCAAAATAAGGGGACTTTCCGCCTATTTGACTCAAAATAAGTGCAATTTCTGATTTTCCCCAAAAATAAACGGAATTTCTGTATTTTTGCCTTAAAATAAGCGGAATTTCTGACTTTTTGCCCTGAAATAAGTAAAATTTCTAAAATTTTTTCCCAAAATAAGGGAAATGTCTGCTTTTTGCCCCAAAATAAGAAGATTTTCAGTCTTTTTACCTCAAAATAAGGGGAATTTCTACATTTTTACCACCAAATATTAGGACTTTCTGCGTTTTTGCCCCAAAATAAAAAAAATTTCTGCAATTTTGTACGAAAATAAAAGAAATTTCTGAATTTTTGCCCCAAAATAAGAAAATTTCTGCTTTTTTTCCCTGAAAAAAGTGAAATTTCTGCAATTTTGCCCCCAAATAAGGGAAATTTCTGCAATTTTGCCCCAATGTAAAGGAAATTTCTGCAATTTTGCCTCAAAATAAGGGGAATTTCTGACTTTTTGCCCTGAAATAAATGAAATTTCTGCAATTTTGCCTGAAAATAAGGGAAATTTGTGCCTTTTTTCCCCAACATAAGGGGAATTTCTGCTTTTTGCCCCAAAATAAGGAGAATTTCAGGATTTTACCTCAAAATAAGGGGAATTTCAGCCTTTTTGCACCAAAATATTGAGAATTTTTGCCTTTTTGCCCCAAAATAAAGGGAATTTCTGCATTTTTGCACAAATATTAGGGAAATTTCTGCAATTTTGCTCTAAAATATGGGTAATTTTTGCCTTTTTGCCCGAAATTAAGTGGAATTTCTGCCTTTTTGTCCCGAAATAAGTGAAATTTCTTCAATTTTAGCCAAAAATTAGGGATTTCATCTTTTTGCCCCAAAATAAGGGGAATTTCTGCCATTTTGCCCTGAAATATTTGAAATTTCTGCAATTTTACCGCAAAATAAGGAGAATTTGTAACTTTTTGCCCCAAAATAAGGGGAATTTCAGCTTTATTACCTCAAAATAAGGGAAATTTCTGCCTTTTTGCCACAAAATATAAGGAATTTCTACCTTTTTGCCCCAAAATAAAGAAATTTACTGCAATTTTGCCCCCAAATAAGGGGAATTTCTCCCTGTTTGCCCCAAAATAAAGGAAATTTCAGCATTTTTACCTGAAAATTAGTTAAATTTCTGCAATTTTGCCCCAAATAAGGTAAATTCCTGCAATTTTGCCCCAAAATAAAAGAAATTTCTAGAATTTTGCCCCAAAGTAAGGGGAATTTCTGATTTTTGCCCCAAAATAAAGGGAAATTCTGCCTTTTCCCCCAAAATTAGGGGAATTTCTGAAATTTTGATTCAAAATACGGGGAATTTCTGCCTTTTTGCCCAAAAATAAGGGGAATGCATAACTTTTTGCCATAAAAAAGGGAAATTTCTTCATTTTTGCTCCAAAATAAGGGGAATTTCTGGCTTTTTGCCTCAAAATAAGTGGAATTTCTGTCTTTTTCCCCAAAAACAAAGGGAATTTCTGCCTTTTTTGCCCCAAAATAAGGGGAATTTTAGCCTTTTTAACTCAAAATAATGGGAATTTCTGCATTTTTGCCACAAAATATTAGGAATTTCTTTCTTTTTGCTCCAAAATAAGAAAATTTCTGCTTTTCTTCACTGAAATAAGTGAAATTTCTGCAATTTTGCCCCAAAATAAGGGAAATTTCTGCAATTTTGCCCCAAAATAAGGGAAATTTCTGGAACTTTGCCCCAAAATAAGTGGAATTTCTGAGTTTTGCCCCAAAACAAGGAGAATTTTTGCACAAACATATAGGGAATTTCTGCTTTTTTGCCCCACACTTAGGGGAATTTCTGCAATTTTTCTCCAAAATACGGAGAATTTCTGCCTTTTTGCACGAAAATAAGAAGAATGCATAACTTTTTGCCATAAAAAAGGGAAATTTCTTCATTTTTGCCCCCTAATAAGGGGAATTTCGGCCTTTTTACCACAACATAAGGGGAATTTCTGCATTTTTGCCACAAAATATTAGGAATTTCTGCCTTTTTACCTTAAAATAAGGAAAATTTTTGCCTTTTTTCCCTGAAATAAGTGAAATCTCTGCAATTTTGGCCCATAATAAGTGAAATTTCTGCAATTTTGCTCCAAAAAAGGAAATTTCTAGAATTTTGCCCCAAATAAGTGGAATTTCTGAGTTATACCCCAAAATAAGGAGAATTTCTGTATTTTCGCCCCAACATATAGGAAATTTCTGCCTTTTTGCCCCACAATAAAAGGAATTTCTTCAATTTTTCTCCAAAATAAGGGGAATTTCTGCTTTTTTCCCTCTAAATAAGTGGAATTTCTGTCTTTTTCCCCAAAACAAAGGGAATTTCTGTCTTTTTTGCCTCAAAATAAGGAAAATTTCTGACTTATTACCCTGAAATAAGTGAAATTTCTGCAATTTTGCCCCAAAATAAGTAAAATTTCTACCTTTTTGCCCCCAAATAAGGGGAATTTCAGCCTTTTTCCCTCAAAATAAGGGGAATTTCTGCATTTTTGCCACAAAATATTAGGAATTTCTGCTTTTTTGCCTCAAAATAAAGAAAATTTCTGCCTTTTTTCCCTGAAATAAGTGAAATTTCTGCAATTTTGACTCAAAATAAGTGAAATTTTTCAATTTTGCCCCAAAATAAGGAAAATTTCTGGAATTTTACCCCAAATAAGTGGAATTTCTGAGTTTTTCCCTAAAATAAGTAGAATTTCTGTCTTTTTGCCCCAACATATAGGGAATTTCTGAATTTTGCCCAACAATAAGGGAAATTTCAGCAATTTTGCTCCAAAATAGGGGGAATTTCTGCCTTTTTGCCTGAAAATAAAAAGAAGAATACATACATATTCGCTATAAAAATTGGAAATTTCTTCATTTTTGCTTTAAATTAAGGGAAATTTCTGCATTTTTCCCTCTAAATAAGTGGAATTTCTGTTTTTTCCCCCAAAACAAAGGGAATTTCTGTCTTTTTTGCCACGAAATAAGTAAAATTTCTGACTTATTAACCTGAAATAAGTGAAATTTCTGCAATTTAGCCCCAAAATAAGAGAAATTTCTGCTTTTTTGCCCCCAAATAAGGGGAATTTCAGCCTTTTTACCTCAAAATAAAGGGAATTTCTGCATTTTGCCACAAAATATTAGGAATTTCTGAATTTTTGTAACAAAATAAGGAAAATTTCTGCCTTTTTTCCTTGAAATAAGTGAAATTTCTGCAATTTTGCCCCAAAATAAGTGAAATTTCTGCAATTTGGCCCCAAAATGAGAGGAATTTCTGCCTTTTTACCTAAAAAATACGTGAAATTTCTGCCTTTTTACCTAAAAATAAACGGAATTTCTGTCTTTTTGCCCCAAAATAAAAGGAATTTTTGAATTATGCCCTGAAATAAGTGAGATTTCTGTGATTTTGCCCCAAAATAAAAGAAATTTCTGCCTTTTTGCCACAAAATAAAAGGAATTTCTGTCTTTTTCCCCAAAATAAGGGAAATTTTTGCATTTTTGCCCCCAATAAGGGGGAATTTCAGGCTTTTTACCTCAAAATAAAGGGAATTTCTGCATTTTGCCACAAAATATTAGGAATTTCTGAATTTTTGTAACAAAATAAGGAAAATTTCTGCATTTTTTCCCTGAAATAAGTGAAATTTCTGCAATTTTGCCCCAAAATAAGTGAAATTTCTGCAATTTTGCCCCAAAATAAAAAAAATTTCTGGAATTTTGCCCCAAAATAAGTGAAATTTCTGAGCTTTACCCCAAAATAAGGAGAATTTCTTACTTTTTCCCCGAACATATAGGGAATTTCTGCCTTTTTGCCCCACAATTAGTGGAATTTCTGCAATTTTGCTCCAAAATACGCTGAATTTCTGCCTTTTTACCCAAAAATAAAAAGAATGCATACCTTTTTGCCATAAAAAAGGGAAATTTTTTTCATTTTTGCCCCCAAATAAGGGGAATTTCAGCCTTTTTACCCCAATATAAGGGGAATTTCTGCATTTTTGCCACAAAATATTAGGAATTTCTGCCTTTTTGCCTTAAAATAAGGAAAATATTTGCCTTTTTTCCCTGAAATAAGTGAAATTTCTGCAATTTTGGCCCATAATAAGTGAAATTTCTGCAATTTTGCTCTAAAAAAGGAAATTTCTAGAATTTTGCCCCAAATAAGTGGAATTTCTGAGTTATACCCCAAAATAAGGAGAATTTCTGTATTTTCGCCCCAACATATAGGGAATTTCTGCCTTTTTGCCCCACAATTAGGGGAATTTCTGAAATTTTACTCTAAAATAAGGGGAATTTCTGCATTTTTGCCCGAAAATAAGAAGAATGCATACCTTTTTGCCATAAAAAAGGTAAACATCTTCATTTTTGCTCAAAAATAAGGGGAATTTCTGCTTTTTTCCCTCTAAATAAGTGGAATTTCTGTCTTTTTCCCCAAAACAAAAGGAATTTCTGTCTTTTGTGCCCCAAAATAAGGAAAATTTCTGACTTATTACCCTGAAATAAGTGAAATTTCTGCAAATTTGCCCCAAAATAAGGGAAATTTCGGTCTTTTTGCCCCCAAATAAGGAGAATTTCAGCATTTTTACCTCAAAATAAGGGGAATTTCTGCATTTTTGCCACAAAATATTAGGAATTTCTGCTTTTTTGCCCCAAAATAAAGAAAATTTCTGCCTTTTTTCCCTGAAATAAGTGAAATTTCTGCAATTTTCACTAAAAATAAGTGAAATTTTTCAATTTTGCCCCAAAATAAGAGAAATTTCTGGAATTTTGCCCCAAATAAGTAGAATTTCTGAGTTTTTCCCTAAAATAAGGAGAATTTCTGTCTTTTTGCCCCAACATATAGGGAATTTCTGCATTTTTGCCCCACAATTAGGGGAATTTCTGCAATTTTGCACCAAAATACGGGGATTTTCTGCCTTTTTCGCCGAAAAAAAATGGGAATTTCTGCAATTTGCCGCGAAATAAGTGAAATTTCTGCAGTTTTACCCCAATATAAGGGGAAGTTCTGTGTTTTTGCCCCAAAATTAGGGGAATTTCTGCAATTTTGCTCCAAAATACGAGGAATTTCTGCATTTTTGCCCAAAAGTATAGGGAATGTATATCTTTTTGCCATAAAAATGGCGAATTTCTTCATTTTTACTCCAAAATAAGTGGATTTTTTGTAATTTTGACTCAAAATAAGTGCAATTTCTGACTTTTCCCAAAAAATAAACGGAATTTCTGTCTTTTTGCCTTAAAATAAGGGGAATTTCTGAATTTTTGCCCTGAAATAAGAAAAATTTCTAAAATTTTTTCCCAAAATAAGGGAAATGTCTGCTTTTTGCCCCAAAATAAGGGGAATTTCTGACTTTTTGCCCCAAAATAAGGGGATTTTGAGCCTTTTTACCTCAAATAAGGGGAATTTCTGCATTTTTGCCACAAAATATTAGGAATTTCTGCCTTTTTGCCCCAAAATAAGAAAAATTTCTGCAATTTTGTACGAAAATAAAAGAAATTTCTGCATTTTTGCCCTAAAATATGAAAATTTCTGCATTTTTCCCTGAAAAAAGTGAAATTTCTGCAATTTTGCCCCAAAATAAAAGAAATTTCTGCAATTTTGCCCCAATGTAAAGGAAATTTCTGCAATTTTGCCCCAAAATAAGGGGAATTTCTGAATTTTTGCTCTGAAATAAATGAAATTTCTGCAATTTTGCCTGAAAATAAGGGAAATTTTTGCCTTTTTGCCCCAAAATAAGGGGAATTTCTGCCTTTTGCCCCAAAATATAGGGAATTTCAGGATTTTACCTGAAAATAAGGGGAATTTCAGCCTTTTTGCACCAAAATATTGAGAATTTATGCCTTTTTGCCCCAAAATAAAGGGAATTTCTGCATTTTTGCACAAATATTAGGGGAATTTCTGCAATTTTTCTCCAAAATATGGGTCATTTTTGCCTTTTTGCCCGAAATTAAGTGGAATTTCTGCCTTTTTTTCCCGAAATAAGTGAAATTTCTTCAATTTTAGCCAAAAATTAGGGATTTCTTCTTTTTGCCCCAAAATAAGGGGAATTTTTGCCATTTTGCCCTGAAATATTTGAAATTTCTGCAATTTTACCGCAAAATAAGGGGAATTTCTGCCTTTTTGCCCCAAAATAAGGGGAATTTCAGCTTTATTACCTCAAAATAAGGAAAATTTCTGCCTTTTTGCCACAAAATATAAGGGAAATTTCTCCCTTTTTGCCCCAAAATAAATAAAATTTCAGCCTTTTTACCTGAAAATAAGTAAAATTTCTGCAATTTTGCCCCAAATAAGGAAAATTCCTGCAATTTTGCCCCAAAATAAAAGAAATTTCTGGAATTTTGCCCCCAAGTAAGGGGAATTTCTGATTTTTGCCCCAAAATAAAGGAAAATTCTGCCTTTTCCCCCAAAATTATGGGAATTTCTGAAATTTTGATTCAAAATACGAGGAATTTTGCCTTTTTGCCCAAAAATAAAGGGAATGCATAACTTTTTGCCATAAAAAAGGGAAATTTCATCATTTTTGCTCCAAAATAAGGGGAATTTCTGCCTTTTTGCCTCAAAATAATTGGAATTTCTGTCTTTTTCCCCAAAAACAAAGGGAATTTCTGTCTTTTTTGCCCCAAAATAAGGGAAATTTCAGCATTTTTAACTCAAAATAAGGGGAATTTCTGCATTTTTGCCAGAAAATATTAGGAATTTCTTCCTTTTTGCCCCAAAATAAGAAAATTTCTGCTTTTTTTCATTGAAATAAGTGAAATTTCTGCAATTTTGCCCCAAAATAAGGGAAATTTCTGCAATTTTGCCCCAAAATAAAAGAAATTTCTGGAACTTTGCCCCAAAATAAGTGGAATTTCTGAGTTTTGCCCCAAAACAAGGAGAATTTCTGTATTTTTGCCCAAACATATAGAGAATTTCTGCTTTTTTGCCCCACAATTAGGGGAATTTCTGCAATTTTGCTCCAAAATACGGAGTATTTCTGCCTTTTTGCCCGAAAATAAGAAGAATGCATACCTTTTTGCCATAAAAAAGGGAAATTTCTTCATTTTTGCCCCCAAATAAGGGGAATTTCAGCCTTTTTACCACAATATAAGGGGAATTTCTGCATTTTTGCCACAAAATATTAGGAATTTCTGCCTTTTTGCCTTAAAATAAGGAAAATTTTTGCCTTTTTCCCCTGAAATAAGTGAAATCTCTGCAATTTTGGCCCATAATAAGTGAATTTTCTGCAATTTTGCTCCGAAATAAGGAAATTTCTAGATATTTGCCCCAAATAAGTGGAATTTCTGAGTTATGCCCCAAAATAAGAAGAATTTCTGTATTTTCGCCCCAACATATAGGGAATTTCTGCCTTTTTGCCCCACAATTAGGGGAATTTCTTCAATTTTGCTCCAAAATAAGGAAAATTTCTGCCTTTTTGCCCGAAAATAAGAAGAATGCATACCTTTTTGCCATAAAAAAGGGAAATTACTTCATTTTTGCTCCAAAATAAGGGGAATTTCTGCTTTTTTCCCTCTAAATAAGTGGAATTTCTGTATTTTTCCCCAAAACAGGGAATTTCTGTCTTTTGTGCCCCAAATAAGGAAAATTTCTGACTTATTACCCTGAAATAAGTGAAATTTCTGCAATTTTGCCCCAAAATAAGTAAAATATCTGCCTTTCTGCCCCCAAATAAGGGGAATTTCAGCCTTTTTACCTCAAAATAAGGGGAATTTCTGCATTTTTGCCACAAAATATTAAGAATTTCTGCCATTGTGCTCCAAAATATGGAAAATTTCTGCATTTTTTCCCTGAAATAAGTGAAATTTCTGCAATTTTGCCCCAAAATAAGTGAAATTTCTGCAATTTTGCGCCAAAATAAGGGAAATTTCTGGAATTTTGCCCCAAAATAAGTAAAATTTCTGAGTTTTACCCCAAAATAATGAGAATTTCTGACTTTTTGCCCCAACATATAGGGAATTTCTGCATTTTTGCCCCACAATTAGGAAAATTTCTGCAATTTTGCTCCAAAATACGAGGATTTTCTGCACTTTTCGCCGAAAAAAAGGGGAATTCCTGCCATTTTGCCGCGAAATAAGTGAAATTTTTGCAATTTTGCCCTGTAATAAGGGAAATTTCTGGAATTTTGCCCCAAAATAAGTGAAATTTCTGAGTTTTGCCCCAAAATAAGGAGAATTTTTGTCTTTTTGCCCCAACATAAAGGGAATTTCTGCATTTTAGCCCCACAATTAGAAGAATTTCTGCAATTTTGCTCCAAAATACGGGGATTTTCTGCTTTTTTGCCCGAAAATAAGGGGAATGTATATCTTTTGCCAAAAATAGAAAAATGTCTTTATTTTTGCTCCAAAATAAGAGGAATTTCTGCCTTTTTACCTCAAAATAAGTGAAATTTCTGCCTTTTTACCCAAAAATAAAAGGAATTTCTCTTTTTGCCCAAAAATAAAAGGAATTTTTGAATTATGCCCTGAAATAAGTGAAATTTCTGCAATTTTGCCCCAAAATAATAGAAATTTCTTCCTTTTTGTCACAAAAAAGAAATTTCTGTCTTTTTGCCCCAAAATAAGGGAAATTTCAGCCTTTTTGCCCCCAAGTAGGGGGAATTTCAGCCTTTTTATCTCAAAATATGGGGAATTTCTGCATTTTTGCCACAAAATATTAAGGATTCCTGCAATTGTTCTCTAAAATACAGAAAATTTTTGCCTTTTTTCCATGAAATAAGTGAAATTTCTGCAATTTTGCCCCAAAATAAGGGAAATTTCTGGAATTTGGCCCCAAAATAAGTGAAATTTCTGAGTTTTGCCCAAAATAAGTGGAATTTCTGAGTTTTGCCCCAAAATAAGAAGAATTTCTGTTTTTTTGCCCCAAAATAAGGGAAATTTCAGCCTTTTTGCCCACAAATAAGGGGGAATTTCAGCCTTTTTACCTCAAAATATGGGGAATTTCTGCATTTTTGCCACAAAATATTAAGGATTTCTGCCATTGTTCTCTAAAATACGGACAATTTCTTTTTTTTTCCCTCAAATAAGTGAAATTTCTGCAATTTTGCCTCAAAATAAGTGAAATTTCTGCAATTTTGCCCCAAAATAAGGGAAATTTCTGGAATTTGGCCCCAAAATAAGTGAAATTTCTGCAATTTTGCCCCAAAATAAGTTAAATTTCTGCAATTTTACCCCAAAATAATGGAAATTTCTGGAATTTTGCCCCAAAATAAGTGGAATTTCTGAGTTTTGCCCCAAAATAAGGAGAATTTCTGTCTTTTTGCCCCAACATATAGGGAATTTCTGCATTTTTGCCCCACAATTTGGGGAATTTCTACAATTTTGCTGCAAAATACGGGGATTTTCTGCCTTTTTCGCCGAAAAAATGGGAATTTCTGCCATTTTGCCGCGAAATAAGTGAAATTTCTGCAGTTTTACCCCAAAATAAGGGGAAGTTCTGTGTTTTTGCCCCAAAATTTGGGGAATTTCTGCAATTTTGCTCCAAAATACGGGGAATTTCTGCATTTTTGCCCAAAAGTAAAGGGAATGTATATCTTTTTGCCATAAAATAAGAGAATTTCTTCATTTTTACCCCAAAATAAGGGTATTTTTTGTAATTTTGACTCAAAATAAGTGCAATTTCTGACTTTTCCCAAAAAATAAACGGAATTTCTGTCTTTTTGCCTTAAAATAGGGGGAATTTCTGAATTTTTGCCCTGAAATAAGTAAAATTTCTAAAATTTTTCTTAAAAATAAGGGAAATGTTTGCTTTTTGCCCCAAAATAAGGGGAATTTCTGACTTTTTGCCCCAAAAAAAGGGGATTTTGAGCCTTTTTACCTCAAATAAGGGGAATTTCTGCATTTTTGCCACAAAATATTAGGAATTTCTGCCTTTTTGCCTCAAAATATGAAAAATTTCTGCAATTTTGTACGGAAATAAAAGAAATTTCTGCATTTTTGCCCCAAAATATGAAAATTTCTGCATTTTTCCCTGAAAAAAGTGAAATTTCTGCAATTTTGCCCCCAAATAAAAGAAATTTCTGCAATTTTGCCCCAATGTAAAGGAAATTTCTGCAATTATGCCCCAAAATAATGGGAATTTCTGACTTTTTGCCCTGAAATAAATGAAATTTCTGCAATTTTGCCTGAAAATAAGGGAAATTTGTGCCTTTTTGCCCCAAAATAAGGGGAATTTCTGCCTTTTGCCCCAAAATATAGGGAATTTCAGGATTTTACCTCAAAATAAGGGAAATTTCAGCCTTTTTGCACCAAAATATTGAGAATTTATGCCTTTTTGCCCCAAAATAAAGGGAATTTCTGCATTTTTGCACAAATATTAGGGGAATTTCTGCAATTTTTCTCCAAAATATGGGTAATTTTTGCCTTTTTGCCCGAAATTAAGTGGAATTTCTGCCTTTTTGTCTCGAAATATGTGAAATTTCTTCAATTTTAGCCAAAAATTAGGGATTTCATCATTTTGCCCCAAAATAAAAGGAATTTCTGCCATTTTGCCCTGAAATATTTGAAATTTCTGCAATTTTACCGCAAAATAAGTGGAATTTCTGCCTTTTTGCCCCAAAATAAGGGGAATTTCAGCTTTATTACCTCAAAATAAGGGAAATTTCTGCCTTCTTGCCACAAAATATAAGGAATTTCTACCTTTTTGCCCCAAAATAAGGAAAATTTCTGCAATTTTGCCCCAAAATAAGGGGAATTTCTCCTTTTTTGCCCCAAAATAAATAAAATTTCAGCCTTTTTACCTGAAAATAAGGAAAATTTCTGCAATTTTGCCCCAAATAAGGTAAATTCCTGTAATTTTGCCCCAAAATAAAAGAAATTTCTGGAATTTTGCCCCAAAGTAAGGGGAATTTCTGATTTTTGCCCCAAAATAAAGGGAAATTCTGCCTTTTCCCCCAAAATTAGAAGAATTTCTGAAATTTTGATTCAAAATACGGGGAATTTCTGCCTTTTTGCCCAAAAATAAAGGGAATGCATACCTTTTTGCCATAAAAAAGGGAAATTTCTTCATTTTTGCTCCAAAATAAGGGGAATTTCTGCCTTTTTGCCTCAAAATAAGTGGAATTTCTGTCTTTTTCCCCAAAAACAAAGGGAATTTCTGTCTTTTTTGCCCCAAAATAAGGGGAATTTCAGCATTTTTACCTCAAAATAAGGGGAATTTCTGCATTTTTGCCACAAAATATAAGGAATTTCTTCCTTTTTGCCCCAAAATAAGAAAATTTCTGCTTTTTTTCACTGAAATAAGTGAAATTTCTGCAATTTTGCCCCAAAATAAGGGAAATTTCTGCCTTTTTTCCCTGAAATAAGTGAAATTTCTGCAATTTTGACTCAAAATAAGTGAAATTTTTCAATTTTGCCCCAAAATAAGGGAAATTTCTGGAATTTTGCCCCAAATAAGTGAAATTTCTGAGTTTTTCCTTAAAATAAGGAGAATTTCTGTCTTTTTGCCCCAACATATAGGGAATTTCTGACTTTTTGCCCCACAATTAGGGAAATTTCAGCAATTTTGCTCCAAAATAGGGGGAATTTCTGCCTTTTTGCCCGAAAATACAATAAAGAATACATACATTTTCGCCATAAAAATTGGAAATTTCTTCATTTTTGCTCCAAATTAAAGGGAATTTCTGCTTTTTTCCCTCTAAATATTTGGAATTTCTGTCTTTTTCCTTCAAAATAAAGGGAATTTCTGTCTTTTTTGCCCCAAAATAAGGAAAATTTCTGACTTATTACCCTGAAATAAGTGAAATTTCTGCAATTTAGCCCCAAAATAAGGAAAATTTCTGCTTTTTTGCTTCTAAATAAGGGGAATTTCAGCCTTTTTACCTCAAAATAAAGGGAATTTCTGCATTTTTGCCACAAAATATTAGGAATTTCTGCCTTTTTGCCCCAAAGTAAGGAAAATTTCTGCCTTTTTTCCCTGAAATAAGTGAAATTTCTGCAATTTTGCCCCAAAATAAGTGAAATTTCTGCAATTTGGGCCCAAAATGAGAGGAATTTCTGCCTTTTTACCTCAAAATAAGTGAAATTTCTGCCTTTTTTACCCAAAACTAAACGGAATTTCTGTCTTTTTGCCCCAAAATAAAAGGAATTTTTGAATTATGCTCTGAAATAAGTTAAATTTCTGTGATTTTGCCCCAAAATAAAAGAAATTTTTGCCTTTTTGCCACAAAATAAGGGGAATTTCTGTTTTTTTGCCCCAAAATAAGGGAAATTTCTGCCTTTTTCCCCCCAAATAAGGGGGAATTTCAGCCTTTTTACCTCAAAATAAGGGGAATTTCTGCATTTTTGCCACAAAATATTAAGAATTTCTGCCATTGTGCTCCAAAATATGGAAAATTTCTGCATTTTTTCCCTGAAATAAGTGAAATTTCTGCAATTTTGCCCCAAAATAAGTGAAATTTCTGCAATTTTGCGCCAAAATAAGGGAAATTTCTGGAATTTTGCCCCAAAATAAGTAAAATTTCTGAGTTTTACCCCAAAATAATGAGAATTTCTGACTTTTTGCCCCAACATATAGGGAATTTCTGCATTTTTGCCCCACAATTAGGAAAATTTCTGCAATTTTGCTCCAAAATACGAGGATTTTCTGCACTTTTCGCCGAAAAAAAGGGGAATTCCTGCCATTTTGCCGCGAAATAAGTGAAATTTTTGCAATTTTGCCCTGTAATAAGGGAAATTTCTGGAATTTTGCCCCAAAATAAGTGAAATTTCTGAGTTTTGCCCCAAAATAAGGAGAATTTTTGTCTTTTTGCCCCAACATAAAGGGAATTTCTGCATTTTAGCCCCACAATTAGAAGAATTTCTGCAATTTTGCTCCAAAATACGGGGATTTTCTGCTTTTTTGCCCGAAAATAAGGGGAATGTATATCTTTTGCCAAAAATAGAAAAATGTCTTTATTTTTGCTCCAAAATAAGAGGAATTTCTGCCTTTTTACCTCAAAATAAGTGAAATTTCTGCCTTTTTACCCAAAAATAAAAGGAATTTCTCTCTTTTTGCCCAAAAATAAAAGGAATTTTTGAATTATGCCCTGAAATAAGTGAAATTTCTGCAATTTTGCCCCAAAATAATAGAAATTTCTTCCTTTTTGTCACAAAAAAGAAATTTCTGTCTTTTTGCCCCAAAATAAGGGAAATTTCAGCCTTTTTGCCCCCAAGTAGGGGGAATTTCAGCCTTTTTATCTCAAAATATGGGGAATTTCTGCATTTTTGCCACAAAATATTAAGGATTCCTGCAATTGTTCTCTAAAATACAGAAAATTTTTGCCTTTTTTCCATGAAATAAGTGAAATTTCTGCAATTTTGCCCCAAAATAAGGGAAATTTCTGGAATTTGGCCCCAAAATAAGTGAAATTTCTGAGTTTTGCCCAAAATAAGTGGAATTTCTGAGTTTTGCCCCAAAATAAGAAGAATTTCTGTTTTTTTGCCCCAAAATAAGGGAAATTTCAGCCTTTTTGCCCACAAATAAGGGGGAATTTCAGCCTTTTTACCTCAAAATATGGGGAATTTCTGCATTTTTGCCACAAAATATTAAGGATTTCTGCCATTGTTCTCTAAAATACGGACAATTTCTTTTTTTTTCCCTCAAATAAGTGAAATTTCTGCAATTTTGCCTCAAAATAAGTGAAATTTCTGCAATTTTGCCCCAAAATAAGGGAAATTTCTGGAATTTGGCCCCAAAATAAGTGAAATTTCTGCAATTTTGCCCCAAAATAAGTTAAATTTCTGCAATTTTACCCCAAAATAATGGAAATTTCTGGAATTTTGCCCCAAAATAAGTGGAATTTCTGAGTTTTGCCCCAAAATAAGGAGAATTTCTGTCTTTTTGCCCCAACATATAGGGAATTTCTGCATTTTTGCCCCACAATTTGGGGAATTTCTACAATTTTGCTGCAAAATACGGGGATTTTCTGCCTTTTTCGCCGAAAAAATGGGAATTTCTGCCATTTTGCCGCGAAATAAGTGAAATTTCTGCAGTTTTACCCCAAAATAAGGGGAAGTTCTGTGTTTTTGCCCCAAAATTTGGGGAATTTCTGCAATTTTGCTCCAAAATACGGGGAATTTCTGCATTTTTGCCCAAAAGTAAAGGGAATGTATATCTTTTTGCCATAAAATAAGAGAATTTCTTCATTTTTACCCCAAAATAAGGGTATTTTTTGTAATTTTGACTCAAAATAAGTGCAATTTCTGACTTTTCCCAAAAAATAAACGGAATTTCTGTCTTTTTGCCTTAAAATAGGGGGAATTTCTGAATTTTTGCCCTGAAATAAGTAAAATTTCTAAAATTTTTCTTAAAAATAAGGGAAATGTTTGCTTTTTGCCCCAAAATAAGGGGAATTTCTGACTTTTTGCCCCAAAAAAAGGGGATTTTGAGCCTTTTTACCTCAAATAAGGGGAATTTCTGCATTTTTGCCACAAAATATTAGGAATTTCTGCCTTTTTGCCTCAAAATATGAAAAATTTCTGCAATTTTGTACGGAAATAAAAGAAATTTCTGCATTTTTGCCCCAAAATATGAAAATTTCTGCATTTTTCCCTGAAAAAAGTGAAATTTCTGCAATTTTGCCCCCAAATAAAAGAAATTTCTGCAATTTTGCCCCAATGTAAAGGAAATTTCTGCAATTATGCCCCAAAATAATGGGAATTTCTGACTTTTTGCCCTGAAATAAATGAAATTTCTGCAATTTTGCCTGAAAATAAGGGAAATTTGTGCCTTTTTGCCCCAAAATAAGGGGAATTTCTGCCTTTTGCCCCAAAATATAGGGAATTTCAGGATTTTACCTCAAAATAAGGGAAATTTCAGCCTTTTTGCACCAAAATATTGAGAATTTATGCCTTTTTGCCCCAAAATAAAGGGAATTTCTGCATTTTTGCACAAATATTAGGGGAATTTCTGCAATTTTTCTCCAAAATATGGGTCATTTTTGCCTTTTTGCCTGAAATTAAGTGGAATTTCTGCCTTTTTGTCTCGAAATATGTGAAATTTCTTCAATTTTAGCCAAAAATTAGGGATTTCATCATTTTGCCCCAAAATAAAAGGAATTTCTGCCATTTTGCCCTGAAATATTTGAAATTTCTGCAATTTTACCGCAAAATAAGTGGAATTTCTGCCTTTTTGCCCCAAAATAAGGGGAATTTCAGCTTTATTACCTCAAAATAAGGGAAATTTCTGCCTTCTTGCCACAAAATATAAGGAATTTCTACCTTTTTGCCCCAAAATAAGGAAAATTTCTGCAATTTTGCCCCAAAATAAGGGGAATTTCTCCTTTTTTGCCCCAAAATAAATAAAATTTCAGCCTTTTTACCTGAAAATAAGGAAAATTTCTGCAATTTTGCCCCAAATAAGGTAAATTCCTGTAATTTTGCCCCAAAATAAAAGAAATTTCTGGAATTTTGCCCCAAAGTAAGGGGAATTTCTGATTTTTGCCCCAAAATAAAGGGAAATTCTGCCTTTTCCCCCAAAATTAGAAGAATTTCTGAAATTTTGATTCAAAATACGGGGAATTTCTGCCTTTTTGCCCAAAAATAAAGGGAATGCATACCTTTTTGCCATAAAAAAGGGAAATTTCTTCATTTTTGCTCCAAAATAAGGGGAATTTCTGCCTTTTTGCCTCAAAATAAGTGGAATTTCTGTCTTTTTCCCCAAAAACAAAGGGAATTTCTGTCTTTTTTGCCCCAAAATAAGGGGAATTTCAGCATTTTTACCTCAAAATAAGGGGAATTTCTGCATTTTTGCCACAAAATATAAGGAATTTCTTCCTTTTTGCCCCAAAATAAGAAAATTTCTGCTTTTTTTCACTGAAATAAGTGAAATTTCTGCAATTTTGCCCCAAAATAAGGGAAATTTCTGCAATTTTGCCCCAAAATAAGGGAAATTTCTGGAACTTTGCCCCAAAATAAGTGGAATTTCTGAGTTTTGCCCCAAAACAAGGAGAATTTCTGTATTTTTGCCCAAACATATAGGGAATTTCTGCTTTTTTGCCCCAAAATTAGGGTAATTTCTGCAATTTTGCTCCAAAATACGGAGTATTTCTGCCTTTTTGCCCGAAAATAAGAAGAATGCATACCTTTTTGCCATAAAAAAGGGAAATTTCTTCATTTTTGCCCCCAAATAAGGGGAATTTCAGCCTTTTTACCACAATATAAAAGGATTTTCTGCATTTTTGCCACAAAATATCAGGAATTTCTGCCTTTTTGCCCTAAAATAAGGAAAATTTTTGCCTTTTTTCCCTGAAATAAGTGAAATTTCTGCAATTTTGCCCCAAAATAATAGAAATTTCTTCCTTTTTGTCACAAAAAAGAAATTTCTGTCTTTTTGCCCCAAAATAAGGGAAATTTCAGCCTTTTTGCCCCCAAGTAGGGGGAATTTCAGCCTTTTTATCTCAAAATATGGGGAATTTCTGCATTTTTGCCACAAAATATTAAGGATTCCTGCAATTGTTCTCTAAAATACAGAAAATTTTTGCCTTTTTTCCATGAAATAAGTGAAATTTCTGCAATTTTGCCCCAAAATAAGGGAAATTTCTGGAATTTGGCCCCAAAATAAGTGAAATTTCTGAGTTTTGCCCAAAATAAGTGGAATTTCTGAGTTTTGCCCCAAAATAAGAAGAATTTCTGTTTTTTTGCCCCAAAATAAGGGAAATTTCAGCCTTTTTGCCCACAAATAAGGGGGAATTTCAGCCTTTTTACCTCAAAATATGGGGAATTTCTGCATTTTTGCCACAAAATATTAAGGATTTCTGCCATTGTTCTCTAAAATACGGACAATTTCTTTTTTTTTCCCTCAAATAAGTGAAATTTCTGCAATTTTGCCTCAAAATAAGTGAAATTTCTGCAATTTTGCCCCAAAATAAGGGAAATTTCTGGAATTTGGCCCCAAAATAAGTGAAATTTCTGCAATTTTGCCCCAAAATAAGTTAAATTTCTGCAATTTTACCCCAAAATAATGGAAATTTCTGGAATTTTGCCCCAAAATAAGTGGAATTTCTGAGTTTTGCCCCAAAATAAGGAGAATTTCTGTCTTTTTGCCCCAACATATAGGGAATTTCTGCATTTTTGCCCCACAATTTGGGGAATTTCTACAATTTTGCTGCAAAATACGGGGATTTTCTGCCTTTTTCGCCGAAAAAATGGGAATTTCTGCCATTTTGCCGCGAAATAAGTGAAATTTCTGCAGTTTTACCCCAAAATAAGGGGAAGTTCTGTGTTTTTGCCCCAAAATTTGGGGAATTTCTGCAATTTTGCTCCAAAATACGGGGAATTTCTGCATTTTTGCCCAAAAGTAAAGGGAATGTATATCTTTTTGCCATAAAATAAGAGAATTTCTTCATTTTTACCCCAAAATAAGGGTATTTTTTGTAATTTTGACTCAAAATAAGTGCAATTTCTGACTTTTCCCAAAAAATAAACGGAATTTCTGTCTTTTTGCCTTAAAATAGGGGGAATTTCTGAATTTTTGCCCTGAAATAAGTAAAATTTCTAAAATTTTTCTTAAAAATAAGGGAAATGTTTGCTTTTTGCCCCAAAATAAGGGGAATTTCTGACTTTTTGCCCCAAAAAAAGGGGATTTTGAGCCTTTTTACCTCAAATAAGGGGAATTTCTGCATTTTTGCCACAAAATATTAGGAATTTCTGCCTTTTTGCCTCAAAATATGAAAAATTTCTGCAATTTTGTACGGAAATAAAAGAAATTTCTGCATTTTTGCCCCAAAATATGAAAATTTCTGCATTTTTCCCTGAAAAAAGTGAAATTTCTGCAATTTTGCCCCCAAATAAAAGAAATTTCTGCAATTTTGCCCCAATGTAAAGGAAATTTCTGCAATTATGCCCCAAAATAATGGGAATTTCTGACTTTTTGCCCTGAAATAAATGAAATTTCTGCAATTTTGCCTGAAAATAAGGGAAATTTGTGCCTTTTTGCCCCAAAATAAGGGGAATTTCTGCCTTTTGCCCCAAAATATAGGGAATTTCAGGATTTTACCTCAAAATAAGGGAAATTTCAGCCTTTTTGCACCAAAATATTGAGAATTTATGCCTTTTTGCCCCAAAATAAAGGGAATTTCTGCATTTTTGCACAAATATTAGGGGAATTTCTGCAATTTTTCTCCAAAATATGGGTCATTTTTGCCTTTTTGCCTGAAATTAAGTGGAATTTCTGCCTTTTTGTCTCGAAATATGTGAAATTTCTTCAATTTTAGCCAAAAATTAGGGATTTCATCATTTTGCCCCAAAATAAAAGGAATTTCTGCCATTTTGCCCTGAAATATTTGAAATTTCTGCAATTTTACCGCAAAATAAGTGGAATTTCTGCCTTTTTGCCCCAAAATAAGGGGAATTTCAGCTTTATTACCTCAAAATAAGGGAAATTTCTGCCTTCTTGCCACAAAATATAAGGAATTTCTACCTTTTTGCCCCAAAATAAGGAAAATTTCTGCAATTTTGCCCCAAAATAAGGGGAATTTCTCCTTTTTTGCCCCAAAATAAATAAAATTTCAGCCTTTTTACCTGAAAATAAGGAAAATTTCTGCAATTTTGCCCCAAATAAGGTAAATTCCTGTAATTTTGCCCCAAAATAAAAGAAATTTCTGGAATTTTGCCCCAAAGTAAGGGGAATTTCTGATTTTTGCCCCAAAATAAAGGGAAATTCTGCCTTTTCCCCCAAAATTAGAAGAATTTCTGAAATTTTGATTCAAAATACGGGGAATTTCTGCCTTTTTGCCCAAAAATAAAGGGAATGCATACCTTTTTGCCATAAAAAAGGGAAATTTCTTCATTTTTGCTCCAAAATAAGGGGAATTTCTGCCTTTTTGCCTCAAAATAAGTGGAATTTCTGTCTTTTTCCCCAAAAACAAAGGGAATTTCTGTCTTTTTTGCCCCAAAATAAGGGGAATTTCAGCATTTTTACCTCAAAATAAGGGGAATTTCTGCATTTTTGCCACAAAATATAAGGAATTTCTTCCTTTTTGCCCCAAAATAAGAAAATTTCTGCTTTTTTTCACTGAAATAAGTGAAATTTCTGCAATTTTGCCCCAAAATAAGGGAAATTTCTGCAATTTTGCCCCAAAATAAGGGAAATTTCTGGAACTTTGCCCCAAAATAAGTGGAATTTCTGAGTTTTGCCCCAAAACAAGGAGAATTTCTGTATTTTTGCCCAAACATATAGGGAATTTCTGCTTTTTTGCCCCAAAATTAGGGTAATTTCTGCAATTTTGCTCCAAAATACGGAGTATTTCTGCCTTTTTGCCCGAAAATAAGAAGAATGCATACCTTTTTGCCATAAAAAAGGGAAATTTCTTCATTTTTGCCCCCAAATAAGGGGAATTTCAGCCTTTTTACCACAATATAAAAGGATTTTCTGCATTTTTGCCACAAAATATCAGGAATTTCTGCCTTTTTGCCCTAAAATAAGGAAAATTTTTGCCTTTTTTCCCTGAAATAAGTGAAATCTCTGCAATTTTGGCCCATAATAAGTGAAATTTCTGCAATTTTGCTCCAAAAAAAGGAAATTTCTAGAATTTTGCCCCAAATAAGTGGAATTTCTGAGTTATACCCCAAAATAAGGAGAATTTCTGTATTTTTGCCCAAACATATAGGGAATTTCTGCTTTTTTGCCCCACAATTAGGGTAATTTCTGCAATTTTGCTCCAAAATACGGAGTATTTCTGCCTTTTTGCCCGAAAATAAGAAGAATGCATACCTTTTTGCCATAAAAAAGGGTAATTTCTTCATTTTGCTCCAAAATAAGGGGAATTTCTGCTTTTTTCCCTCTAAATAAGTGGAATTTCTGTATTTTTCCCCAAAACAAAGGGAATTTCTGTCTTTTGTGCCCCAAAATAAGGAAAATTTCTGACTTATTACCCTGAAATAAGTGAAATTTCTGCAATTTTGCCCCAAAATAAGGGAAATTTCTGCCTTTTTACCTCAAAATAAGGGGAATTTCAGCCTTTTTACCTCAAAATAAGGGGAATTTCTGCATTCTTGCCACAAAATATTAGGAATTTCTGCCTTTTTGCCCTAAAATAAAGAAAATTTCTGCTTTTTTTCCCTGAAATAAGTGAAATTTCTGCAATTTTGACTCAAAATAAGTGAAATTTTTCAATTTTGCCCCAAAATAAGGGAAATTTCTGGAATTTTGCCCCAAATAAGTGGAATTTCTGAGTTTTTCCTTAAAATAAGGAGAATTTCTGTCTTTTTGCCCCAACATATAGGGAATTTCTGACTTTCTGCCCGATAATTAGGGAAATTTCAGCAATTTTGCTCCAAAATAGGGGGAATTTCTGCCTTTTACCCGAAAATAAAATAACGAATACATACATTTTCGCCATAAAAATTGGAAATTTCTTCATTTTTGATCCAAATTAAGGGTAATTTCTGCTTTTTTCCCTCTAAATAAGTGGAATTTCTGTCTTTTTCCCCCAAAATAAAGGGAATTTCTGTCTTTTTTGCCCCCAAAAAAGGAAAATTTCTGACTTATTACCCTGAAATAAGTGAAATTTCTGCAATTTAGCCCCAAAATAAGGAAAATTTCTGCTTTTTTGCCCCCAAATAAGGCGAATTTCAGCCTTTTTACCTCAAAATAAGGGGAATTTCTGCATTTTTGCCACAAAATATTAGGAATTTCTGCCTTATTGCCCCAAAATAAGGAAAATTTCTGCCTTTTTTCCCTGAAATAAGTGAAATTTCTGCAATTTTGCCCCAAAATAAATGAAATTTCTACAATTTGGCCCAAAAATGAGAGGAATTTCTGCCTTTTTACCTCAAAATAAGTGAAATTTCTGCCTTTTTACCCAAAAATAAATGGAATTTCTGTCTTTTTGCTCCAAAATAAAAGGAATTTTTGAATTATGCCCTAAAATAAGTGAAATTTCTGTGATTTTGCCCCAAAATAAAACTAATTTCTGCCTTTTTGCCACAAAATAAGGGGAATTTCTGTATTTTTGCACCAAAATAAGGGAAATTTCTGCCTTTTTGCCCCCAAATAAGGGGGAATTTCAGGCTTTTTACCTCAAAATAAGGGGAATTTCTGCATTTTTTTCCACAAAATATTAAGAATTTCTGCCATTGTGCTCCAAAATATGGAAAATTTCTGCATTTTTTCCCTGAAATAAGTGAAATTTCTGCAATTTTGCCCCAAAATAAGTGAAATTTCTGCAATTTTGCGCCAAAATAAGGGAAATTTCTGGAATTTTGTCACAAAATAAGTGAAATTTCTGAGTTTTACCCCAGAATAAAGAGAATTTCTGATTTTTTGCCCCAAAATATAGGGAATTTCTGCATTTTGGCCCACAATTAAGAAAATTTCTGCAATTTTGCTCCAAAATACGGGGATTTTCTGCTCTTTTCGCCGAAAAAAAAGCGGAATTTCTGCCATTTTGCCGCAAAATAAGTGAAATTTCTGCAATTTTGCCCCATAATAAGAGAAATTTCTGGAATTTTGCCTCAAAATAAGTGAAATTTCTGAGTTTTGCCCCAAAATAAGGAGAATTTTGTCTTTTTGCCCCAACATAAAGGGAATTTCTGCATTTTTGCCCCACAATTAGGGGAATTTCTGCAATTTTGCTCCAAAATACGGGAATTTTCTGCCTTTTTCGCCGAAAAAAGGGGAATTTCTGCCATTTTGCCGCGAAATAAGTGAAATTTCTGTAGTTTTACCCCAAAATAAGGGGAATTCTGCGTTTTTGCCCCAAAATTTGGGGAATTTCTGCAATTTTGCTCCAAAATACGGGGAATTTCTGCATTTTTGCCCAAAGTAAAGGGAATGTATATCTTTTTGCCATAAAATAGGAGAATTTCTTCATTTTTACCCCAAAATAAGGGTATTTTTTGTAATTTTGACTCAAAATAAGTGCAATTTCTGACTTTTCCCAAAAAATAAACGGAATTTCTGTCTTTTTGCCTTAAAATAAGGGGAATTTCTGAATTTTTGCCCTGAAATAAGTAAAATTTCTAAAATTTTTCCCCAAAATAAGGGAAATGTCTGCTTTTTGCCCCAAAATAAGGGGAATTTTTGACTTTTTGCCCCAAAATAGGGGATTGTGAGCCTTTTTACCTCAAAATAAGGGGAATTTCTTCATTTTTGACCAAAAATATGGGAAATTTCTGCCTTTTAGCCCCACAATTAGGGGAATATCTGCAATTTTGCTCCAAAATAAGAGGAATTTCTGCCTTTATGCCCAAAAATAAGAAGAATGCATACCTTTTTGCCATAAAAAAAGGAAATTTCTTCATTTTTGCTCAAAAATAAGGGGAATTTCTGCTTTTTTGCCTCTAAATAAGTGGAATTTCTGTCTTTTTACCCAAAACAAAGGGAATTTCTGTCTTTTTTGCCCCAAAATAAGGAAAATTTCTGACTTATTACCCTGAAATAAGTGAAATTTCTGCAATTTTGCCCCAAAATAAGGGAAATTTCTGCCTTTTTGTTCCCAAATAAGGGGAATTTCAGCCTTTTTACCTCAAAATAAGGGGAATTTCTGCATTTTTGCCACAAAATATTAGGAATTTCTGCCTTTTTGCCCCAAAATAAAGAAAATTTCTGCCTTTTTTCCTTGAAATAAGTGAAATTTCTGCAATTTTGCCCCAAAATAAGAGGAATTTCTGCCTTTTTACCTGAAAATAAGTGAAATTTCTGCCTTTTTACCTAAAAATAAACGGAATTTCTGTCTTTTTGCCCCCCAAAAAAGGAATTTTTGAATTATGCCCTCAAATAAGTGAAATTTCTGCAATTTTGCCCCAAAATAAAAGAAATTTCTGCCTTTTTGCCACAAAATAAGGGGAATTTCTGTCTTTTTGCCCCAAAATAAGGGAAATTTCTGCCTTTTTGCCCCCAAATAAGGGGGAATTTCAGGCTTTTAACCTCAAAATAAGGGAAATGTCTGCATTTTTTCCACAAAATATTAAGAATTTCTGCCATTGTGCTCCAAAATATAGAAAATTTCTGCATTTTTCCCTGAAATAAGTGAAATTTCCACAATTTTGCTCCAAAATAAGTGAAATTTCTTCAATTTTGCCCCAAAATAAGGGAAATTTCTGGAATTTTGCCCCAAAATAAGTGGAATTTCTGAGTTTTGCCCCCAAAAAAGAAGAATTTCTTTCTTTTTGCCCCAACATATAAGGAATTTTTGCATTTTTGCCCCACAATTACAAAAATTTCTGCAATTTTGCTCCAAAATACAAAGAATTTCTGCTTTTTTGTTCGAAAATAAGGGGAATGTATATCTTTTGCCACAAAATAGGGAAATTTCTTCATTTTTGCCCCAAAATAAGAGGAATTTCTGCCTTTTTACCTCAAAATAAGTGAAATTTCTGCCTCTTTACCCAAAAATAAACAGAATTTCTGTCTTTTTGCCCAAAAATAAAAGGAACTTTTGAATTATCCCCTGAAATGAGTGAAATTTCTGCAATTTTGCCCCAAAATAAAAGAAATTTCTGCCTTTTTGCCACAAAATAAGGGGAATTTCTGTATTTTTGCCCCAAAATAATAGAAATTGCTGCCTTTTTCCTCCAAATAAGGGGAAATTTCAGGCTTTTTACCTCAAAATAAGGGGAATTTCTGCATTTTTGCCACAAAATATTAAGAATTTCTGCCATTGTGCTCCAAATTATGGAAAATTTCTGCCTTTTTTTTCTTAAATAAGTGAAATTTCTGAAATTTTGTCGCAAAATAAGTGAAATTTATGCAATTTTGCCCCAAAATAAGTGAAATTTCTGCAATTTTGCCCCAAAATCAGGGAAATTTCTGGAATTTTGCCCCAAAATATGTGGAATTTCTGAGTTTTGCCCCAAAAAAAGAAGAATTTCTGTCTTTTTGCCCCAACATATAAGGAATTTTTGCATTTTTGCCCCACAATTAGAAGAATTTCTGCAATTTTGCTCCAAAATGCGGGGAATTTCTGCTTTTTAGCCCGAAAATAAGGGGAATGTATATCTTTTGCCAAAAATAGGGAAATGTCTTTATTTTTGCTCCAAAATAAGAGGAATTTCTGCCTTTTTTCCTAAAAATAAGTGAAATTTCTGCCTTTTTACCCAAAAATAATCGGAATTTCTGTCTTTTTGCCCAAAAAAAATAGGAATTTTTTAATTATGCCCTGAAATAAGTGAAATTTCTGCAATTTTGCCCCAAAATAATAGAAATTTCTTCCTTTTTGTCACAAAAAAGGAATTTCTGTCTTTTTGCCCCAAAATAAGGGAAATTTCAGCCTTTTTGCCCCCAAATAAGGGGGAATTTCAGCATTTTTAGCTCAAAATATGGGGAATTTCTGCATTTTTGCCACAAAATATTAAGGATTTCTGCCATTGTTCTCTAAAATACGGAAAATTTCTGCCTTTTTTCCATGAAATAAGTGAAATTTCTGCAATTTTGCCCCAAAATAAGTGAAATTTCTGCAATTTTGCCCCAAAATAAGAAAAATTTCTGGAATTTTGCCCCCAAATAAGTGGAATTTCTGAGTTTTGCCCCAAAATAAGAAGAATTTCTGTCTTTTTGCCCCAACATATAAGGAATTTTTGCATTTATGCCCCACAATTAGGGGAATTTCTGCAATTTTGCTCCAAAATACGGGAATTTTCTGCCTTTTTCGCCGAAAAAGGGAATTTCTGCCATTTTGCCGCGAAATAAGTGAAATATCTGCAATTTTACTCCAAAATAAGGGGAATTCTGCGTTTTTGCCCCAAAATTTGGGGAATTTCTGCAATATTGCTCTAAAATACGGGGAATTTCTGCATTTTTGCACAAAAGTAAAAGGAATGTATATCTTTTTGCCATAAAATAGGAGAATTTCTTCATTTTTACCCCAAAATAAGGGGATTTTTTGTAATTTTGACTCAAAATAAGTGCAATTTCTGACTTTTCCCAAAAAATAAACAGAATTTCTGTCTTTTTGCCTTAAAATAAAGGGAATTTCTGACTTTTTGCCCTGAAATAAATAAAATTTCTAAAATTTTCCCCAAAATAATGGAAATGTCTGCTTTTTGCCCCAAAATAAGGGGAATTTCTGACTTTTTGCCCCAAAATAAGGGGATTTTGAGCCTTTTTACCTCAAATAAGGGGAATTTCTGCATTTTTGCAACAAAATATTAGGAATTTCTGCATTTTTGCCCCAAAATAATAAAAATTTCTGCAATTTTGTACGAAAATAAAAGAAATTTCTGCATTTTTACCCCAAAATAAGAAAATTTCTGCATTTTTCCCTGAAAAAAGTGAAATTTCTGCAATTTTGCCCCCAAATAAAAGAAATTTCTGCAATTTTTCCCCAATGTAAAAGAAATTACTGCAATTTTGCCCCAAAATAAGGGGAATTTCTGACTTTTTGCCCTGAAATAAATGAAATTTCTACAATTTTGCCTGAAAATAAGGGAAATTTGTGCCTTTTTGCCCCAAAATAAGGGGAATTTCTGCCTTTTGCCCTAAAATATGGGGAATTTCAGGATTTTACCTCAAAATAAGGGGAATTTCAGCCTTTTTGCACCAAAATATTGAGAATTTATGCCTTTTTGCCCCAAATAAAGGGAATTTCTGCATTTTTGCACAAATATTAGGGGAATTTCTGCAATTTTGCTCCAAAATATGGTTCATTTTTGCATTTTTGCCCGAAATTAAGTGGAATTTCTGCCTTTTTGTCCCGAAATAAGTGAAATTTCTTCAATTTTAGCCAAAAATTAGGGATTTCATCTTTTTGCCCCAAAATAAGGGGAATTTCTGCCATTTTGCCCTGAAATATTTGAAATTTCTGCAATTTTACCGCAAAATAAGGGGAATTTCTGCCTTTTTGCCCCAAAATAAGGAGAATTTCAGCTTTATTACCTCAAAATTAGGGAAATTTCTGCCTTTTTGCCACAAAATATAAGGAATTTCTACCTTTTTGCCCCAAAACAAGGAAAATTTCTGCAATTTTGCCCCAAAATAAGGGGAATTTCTCCCTTTTTGCCCCGAAATAAAGAAAATTTCAGGCTTTTTGCCTGAAAATAAGTAAAATTTCTGCAATTTTGCCCCAAATAAGGTAAATTCCTGCAATTTTGCCCCAAAATAAAAGAAATTTCTGGAATTTTGCACCAAAGTAAGGGGAATTTCTGATTTTTGCCCCAAAATAAAGGGAAATTCTGCCGTTTCCCCAAAATTAGGGAAATTTCTGAAATTTTGATTCAAAATACGGGGAATTTCTGCCTTTTTGCCCAAAAATAAGGGGAATACATACCTTTTTGCCATAAAAAAGGGAAATTTCTTCATCTTTGCTCCAAAATAAGGGGAATTTCTGCCTTTTTGCCTCAAAATAAGTGGAATATCTGTCTTTTTCCCCAAAAACAAAGGGAATTTCTGTCTTTTTTGCCCCAAAATAAGGGGAATTTCAGCCTTTTTAATTCAAAATTATGGGAATTTCTGCATTTTTGCAACAAAATATTAGGAATTTCTTTCTTTTTGCCCCAAAATAAGAAAATTTCTGCTTTTTTTTCCTGAAATAAGTGAAATTTCTGCAATTTTGCCCCAAAATAAGGGAAATTTCTGCAATTTTGCCCCAAAATAAGAGAAATTTTTGGAACTTTGCCCCAAAATAAGTGGAATTTCTGAGTTTTGCCCCAAAACAAGGAGAATTTCTGTATTTTTGCCCCATATATATAGAATTTCTGCCTTTTTGCCCCACAATTAGGGGAATTTCTGCAATTTTTCTCCAAAATACGGAGAATTTCTGCTTTTTTGCCCGAAAATAAGAAGAATGCATACCTTTTTGCCTTAAAAAAGGGAAATTTCTTTATTTTTGCCCCCAAATAAGTAGAATTTCAGCCTTTTTACCTCAAAATAAGGGGAATTTCTGCATTTTTGCCACAAAATATTAGGAATTTCTGCCTTTTTGCCCCAAAATAAGGAAAATTTTTGCCTTTTTTTCCTGAAATAAGTGAAATCTCTGCAATTTTGGCCCATAATAAGTGAAATTTCTGCAATTTTGCTCCAAAATAAAGAAATTTCTAGAATTTTGCCCCAAATAAGTGGAATTTCTGAGTTTTGCCCCAAAATAAGGAGAATTTCTATCTTTTTGCCCCAACATATAGGGAATTTCTGCCTTTTTGCCCCACAATTAAGGGAATATCTGCAATTTTGCTCCGAAATAAGGGGAATTTCTGCCTTTTTGCCCAAAAATAAGAAGAATGCATACCTTTTTCCCATAAAAAAAGGAAATTTCTTCATTTTTGCTCAAAAATAAGGGGAATTTCTGCTTTTTTGCCTCTAAATAAGTGGAATTTCTGTCTTTTTCCCCAAAACAAAGGGAATTTCTGTATTTTTTGCCCCAAAATAAGGAAAATTTCTGACTTATTACCCTGAAATAAGTAAAATTTCTGCAATTTTGCCCCAAAATAAGGGAAATTTCTGCCTTTTTGCTCCCTAATAAGGGGAATTTCAGCCTTTTTACCTCAAAATAAGGGGAGTTTCTGCATTTTTGCCACAAAATATTAGAAATTTCTGCCTTTTTGCCCCAAAATAAAGAAAATTTCTGCCTTTTATCTCTGAAATAAGTGAAATTTCTGCAATTTTGCCCCAAAATAAGAGGAATTTTTTCCTTTTTACCTGAAAATAAGTGAAATTTCTGCTTTTTTACCTAAAAAAATGGAATTTCTGTCTTTTTGCCCAAAAAAAAAGGAATTTTTGAATTATGACCTGAAATAAGTGAAACTTCTGCAATTTTGCCCCAAAATAAAAGAAATTTCTGCCTTTTTGCCACAAAATAAGGGGAATTTCTGTCTATTTGCCCCAAAATAAGGGAAATTTCTGCCTTTTTGCCCCCAAATAAGGGCGAATTTCAGGCTTTTTACCTCAAAATAAGGGGAATTTCTGCATTTTTTCCACAAAATATTAAGAATTTCTGCCATTGTGCTCCAAAATATGGAAAATTTCTGCATTTTGCCCTGAAATAAGTGAAATTTCTGCAATTTTGCCCCCAAATAAAAGAAATTTCTGCAATTTTGCCGCAATGTAAAAGAAATTTCTGCAATTTTGCCCCAAAATAAGGGGAATTTCTGACTTTTTGCCCTGAAATAAATGAAATTTCTTCAATTTTTCCTGAAAATAAGGGAAATTTGTGCCTTTTTGTTCCAAAATAAGGGGAATTTCTGCCTTTTGCCCTAAAATATGGGGAATTTCAGGATTTTACCTCAAAATAAGGGGAATTTCAGCCTCTTTGCACCAAAATATTGAGAATTTATGCCTTTTTGCCCCAAATAAAGGGAATTTCTGCATTTTTGCACAAATATTAGGGGAATTTCTGCAATTTTGCTCCAAAATATGGGTCATTTTTGCCTTTTTGCCCGAAATTAAGTGATATTTCTGCCTTTTTGTCCCGAAATAAGTGAAATTTCTTCAATTTTAGCCAAAAATTAGGGATTTCATCTTTTTGCCCCAAAATAAGGGGAATTTCTGCCATGTTGCACTGAAATATTTGAAATTTCTGCAATTTTACTGCAAAATAAGGGGAATTTCTGCCTTTTTGCCCCATAATAAGGGGAATTTCAGCTTTATTACATCAAAATAAGGGAAATTTCTGCCTTTTGCCACAAAATATAAAAAATTTCTAACTTTTTGCCCCAAAATAAGGAAAATTTCGGAAATTTTGATTCAAAATACGGGGAATTTCTGCCTTTTTGCCCAAAAATAATGGGAATGCATACCTTTTTGCCATAAAAAAGGGAAATGTCTTCATTTTTGCACCAAAATAAGGGGAATTTCTGCCTTTTTGCCTCAAAATGAGTGGAATATCTGTCTTTTTCCCCCAAAACAAAGGGAATTTCTGTATTTTTTGCCCCAAAATAAGGGGAATTTCAGCCTTTTTAACTCAAAATTATGGGAATTTCTGCATTTTTGCAACAAAATATTAGGAATTTCTTCCTTTTTGCCCCAAAATAAGAAAATTTCTGCTTTTTTTCCCTGAAATAAGTGAAATTTCTGCAATTTTGCCCCAAAATAAAGGAAATTTCTACAATTTTGCCCCAAAATAAGAGAAATTTCTGGAACTTTGCCCCAAAATAATTGGAATTTCTGAGTTTTGCCCCAAAACAATGAGAATTTCTGTATTTTTGCCCCAACATATATAGAATTTCTGCCTTTTTGCCCCACAATTAGGGGAATTTCTGCAATTTTGCTCCAAAATACAGAGAATTTCTGCTTTTTTACCCGAAAATAAGAAGAATGCATACCTTTTTGCCTTAAAAAAGGGAAATTTCTTTATTTTTGCCCCCAAATAAGTAGAATTTCAGCCTTTTACCTCAAAATAAGGGGAATTTCTGCATTTTTGCCACAAAATATTAGGAATTTCTGCCTTTTTGCCCCAAAATAAGGAAAATTTTTGCCTTTTTTTCCTGAAATAAGTGAAATCTCTGCAATTTTGGCCCATAATAAGTGAAATTTCTGCAATTTTGCTCCAAAATAAAGAAATTTCTAGAATTTTGCCCCAAATAAGTGGAATTTCTGAGTTTTGCCCCAAAATAAGGAGAATTTCTATCTTTTTGCCCCAACATATAGGGAATTTCTGCCTTTTTGCCCCACAATTAGGGGAATATCTGCAATTTTGCTCCGAAATAAGGGGAATTTCTGCCTTTTTGCCCAAAAATAAGAAGAATGCATACCTTTTTCCCATAAAAAAAGGAAATTTCTTCATTTTTGCTCAAAAATAAGGGGAATTTCTGCTTTTTTGCCTCTAAATAAGTGGAATTTCTGTCTTTTTCCCCAAAACAAAGGGAATTTCTGTATTTTTTGCCCCAAAATAAGGAAAATTTCTGACTTATTACACTGAAATAAGTGAAATTTCTGCAATTTTGCCCCAAAATAAGGGAAATTTCTGCTTTTGGTCCCTAATAAGGGGAATTTCAGCCTTTTTACCTCAAAATAAGGGAATTTCTGCATTTTTTCCACAAAATATTAGGAATTTCTGCCTTTTTGCCCCAAAATAAGGAAAATTTCTGCCTTTTTTCCCTGAAATAAGTGAAATTTCTGCAATTTTGCCCCCAAATAAGTGAAATTTCTGCAATTTGGCCCCAAAATGAGAGGAATTTCTGCCTTTTTACCTCAAAATAAGTGAAATTTCTGCCTCTTTACCCAAAAATAAACAGAATTTCTGTCTTTTTGCCCAAAAATAAAAGGAACTTTTGAATTATGCCCTGAAATGAGTGAAATTTCTGCAATTTTGCCCCAAAATTAAAGAAATTTCTGCCTTTCTGCCATAAAATAAGGGGGATTTCTGTCTTTTTGCCCCAAAATAAGGGAAATTGCTGCCTTTTTCCCCCAAATAAGGGCGAATTTCAGGCTTTTTACCTCAAAATAAGGGGAATTTCTGCATTTTTGCCACAAAATATTAAGAATTTCTGCCATTGTGCTCCAAATTATGGAAAATTTCTGCCTTTTTTTTCTTAAATAAGTGAAATTTCTGAAATTTTGTCTCAAAATAAGTGAAATTTCTGCAATTTTGCCCCAAAAAAGGGATATTTCTGGAATTTTGCCCCAAAATAAAGGAAATTTCTGGAATTTGGCCCCAAAATAAGTGAATTTTCGAGTTTTGCCCAAAATATGTGGAATTTCTGAGTTTTGCCCGAAAATAAGAAGAATTTCTGTTTTTTTGCCCCAAAATAAAGGAAATTTCAGCCTTTTTGCCCACAAATAAGGGGGAATTTCAGCCTTTTTACCTCAAAATATGGGGAATTTCTGCATTTTTGCCACAAAATATTAAGGATTTCTGCCATTGTTCTCTAAAATACGGAAAATTTCTTTTTTTCCCTTAAATAAGTGAAATTTCTGCAATTTTGCCTCAAAATAAGTGAAATTTCTATAATTTTGCCCCAAAATAATGGAAATTTCTGGAATTTGGCCCCAAAATAATTGAAATTTCCGAGTTTTGCTTCAAAATAAAGACAAATTCTGTCTTTTTGCCCCAACATATAGGGAATTTCTGCATTTTTGCCCCACAATTAGGGGAATTTCTGCAATTTTGCTCCAAAACACGGGGAATTTCTGCTTTTTTTCCTGAAAATAAGGGAAATGTATACTTTTTGCCACAAAAAAAGGGAAATTTCTTCATTTTTGCCCCAAAATAAGAGGAATTTCTGCCTTTTTACCTCAAAATAAGTAAAATTTCTGTCTTTTTACTCCATAATAAATGGAATTTCTGTCTTTTTGCTCCAAAATAAAAGGAATTTTTGAATTATGCCCTGAAATAAGTGAAATTTCTGCAATTTTGCTCCAAAATAAAAGAAATTTCTTCCTTTTTATCACAAAAAAGGAATTTCTGTCTTTTTGCCCCAAAATAAGGGAAATTTCAGCCTTTTTGACCCCAAATAAGGGAGAATTTCAGCCTTTTTACCTCAAAATATGGGGAATTTCTCCATTTTTGCCACAAAATATTAAGGATTTCTGCCATTGTTCTCTAAAATACAGAAAATTTCTGCCTTTTTTCCCTGAAATAAGTAAAATTTCTGCAATTTTGCCCCAAAATAAGTGAAATTTCTGCAATTTTGCCCCAAAATCAGGGAAATTTCTGGAATTTTGCCCCAAAATAAGTGGAATTTCTGAGTTTTGCCCCAAAATAAGAAGAATTTCTGTCTTTTTGCCCCAACATATAAGGAATTTTTGCATTTTTGCCCCACAATTAGAAGAATTTCTGCAATTTTGCTCCAAAATACGGGGAATTTCTGCTTTTTAGCCCGAAAATAAGGGGAATGTATATCTTTTACCAAAAATAGGGAAATGTCTTCATTTTTGCCCCAAAATAAGAGGAATTTCTGCCTTTTTACCTCAAAATAAGTGAAATTTCTGCCTTTTTACCCAAAAATAAACGGAATTTCTGTCTTTTTGCCCAAAAATAAAAGGAATTTTTGAATTATGCCCTGAAATAAGTGAAATTTCTGCAATTTTGCCCCAAAATAATAGAAATTTCTTTCTTTTTGACACAAAAAAGAAATTTCTGTCTTTTTGCCCCAAAATAAGGGAAATTTCAGCCTTTTTGCCCCCAAGTAAGAGGGAATTTCAGCCTTTTTAGCTCAAAATATGGGGAATTTCTGCATTTTTGCCACAAAATATTAAGGATTTCTGCCATTGTTCTCTAAAATACGGAATATTTCTGCCTTTTTTTTTATGAAATAAGTGAAATTTCTGCAATTTTTCCCCAAAATAAGTGAAATTTCTGCAATTTTGCCCCAAAATAAGAAAAATTTCTGGAATTTTGCCCCCAAATAAGTGGAATTTCTGAGTTTTGTCCCAAAATAAGAAGAATTTCTGTCTTTTTGCCCCAACATATAAGGAATTTTTGCATTTTTGGCCCACAATTAGAAGAATTTCTGCAATTTTGCTCCAAAATACGGGGAATTTCTGCTTTTTTGCAAGAAAATAAGGGGAATGTATATCTTTTGCCACAAAATAGGGAAATTTCTTCATTTTTGCCCTAAAATAAGAGGAATTTCTGCCTTTTTAACTCCAAATAAGTGAAATTTCTGTCTTTTTACCAAAAAATAAACGGAATTTCTGTCTTTTTGCCCAAAAATAAAAAGAATTTTTGAATTATACCCTGAAATAAGTGAAATTTCTGCAATTTTGCCCCAAAATAACAGAAATTTCTGCTTATTGCCACAAAATAAGGGGAATTTCTGTCTTTTTCCCCCAAAACAAAGGAAATTTCTGTCTTTTTTGCCCCAAAAATAAGGGGAATTTCAGCCTTTTTAACTCAAAATTAGGGCAATTTCTTCATTTTTGCAACAAAATATTAGGAATTTCTGCCTTTTTGCCTCAAAATATGAAAAATTTCTGCCTTTTTTCCATGAAATAAGTGAAATTTCTGCAATTTTGCCTCAAAATAAGTGAAATTTCTACAATTTTGCCCCAAAATAAGAAAAATTTCTGGAATTTTGCCCCCAAATAAGTGGAATTTCTGAGTTTTGCCCCAAAATAAGAAGAATTTCTGTCTTTTTGCCCCAACATATAAGGAATTTTTGCATTTTTGCCCCACAATTAGAAGAATTTCTGCAATTTTGCTCCAAAATACGGGGAATTTCTGCTTTTTTGCCCGAAAATGAAGGGAATGTATACCTTTTGCCACAAAATAGGGAAATTTCTTCATTTTTTCCCAAAAATAAGAGGAATTTCTGCCTTTTTACCTCAAAATAAGTGAAATTTCTGCCTTTTTACCAAAAAATAAACGGAATTTCTTTCTTTTTGCCCAAAAATAAAAAGAATTTTTGAATTATGCCCTGAAATAAGTGAAATTTCTGCAATTTTGCCCCAAAATAAAAGAAATTTCTGCCTTTTTGCCACAAAATAAGGGGAATTTCTGTCTTTTTGCCCCAAAATAATGGAAATTTCTGCCTTTTTGCTCCCAATAAGGGGGAATTTCAGGCTTTTTACCTCAAAATAATGGGAATTTCTGCATTTTTGCCACAAAATATTAAGAATATCTGCCATTGTGCTCCAAAATATGGAAAATTTCTTCCTTTTTCCCTTAAATAAGTAAAATTTCTGCAATTTTGCCTAATAATAAGTGAAATTCCTGCAATTTTGCCCCAAAATAAGGGAAATTTCTGGAATTTTGCCCCAAAATAAGTGAAATTTCTGAGTTTTGCCCCAAAATTAGTGGAATTTCTGAGTTTTGCCCCAAAATAAGAAGAGTTTCTGTCTTTTTGCCCCAAAATAAGGGAAATTTCAGCCTTTTTGCCCCCAAATAAGGGGGAATTTCAGCCTTTTTAGCTCAAAATATGGGGAATTTCTGCATTTTTACCACAAAATATTAAGGATTTCTGCCATTGTTCTCTAAAATACGGAAAATTTCTGCCTTTTTTCCCTGAAATAAGTGAAATTTCTGCAATTTTGCTTCAAAATAAGTGAAATTTCTGCAATTTTTACCCAAAATAAGGGAAATTTCTGGAATTTTGGCCCAAAATAAGTGAAATTTCTGAGTTTTCCCCCAAAATAAGGAGAAGTTCTGTCTTTTTGCCCCAACATATAGGGAATTTCTGCATTTTTGCCCCACAATTAGGGGAATTTCTGCAATTTTGTTCCAAAATACAGGGATTTTCAGCCTTTTTCGCCAAAAATAAGGGGAATTTCTGCCTTTTTGCCATGAAATAAGTGAAATTTCTGCAGTTTTACCCCAAAATAACGGGAAGTTCTGCGTTTTTGCCCCAAAATTAGGGGAATTTCTGAAATTTTGCTCCAAAATACAGGGAATTTCTGCCTTTTTGCCCGAAAATAAAGAGAATGTATACCTTTTTGCCACAAAAAAAGAGAATTTCTTCATTTTTACCTCAAAATAACGGGATTTTCCGCCTTTTTGACTCAAAATAAGTGCAATTTCTGACTATTCCCAAAAATAAACGGAATTTCTGTATTTTTGCCTTAAAATAAGTGGAATTTCTGACTTTTTGCCCTGAAATAAGTAAAATTTCTAAAATTTTTCCCCAAAATAAGGGAAATGTCTGCTTTTTGCCCCAAAATAAGGGAAATTTCTGCTTTTTACCCTCTAAATAAGTGGAATTACTTTTTCCCCCAAAACAAAGGGAATTTCTGTCTTTTTTGCCTCAAAATAGGGAAAATTTCTGACTTATTACTCTGAAATAAGTGAAATTTCTTCAATTTTGCCCCAAAATAAGGGAAATTTCGGCCTTTTTGCCCCCAAATAAGGGGAATTTCAGCCTTTTTACTCACAATAAATGGAATTTCTGCATTTTTGCTACAAAATATTAGGAATTTCTGCCTTTTTTCCCCAAAATAAGAAAAATTTCTGCCTTTTTTTTGAAATAAGTGAAATTTCTGCAATTGTGCCCCAAAATAATTGAAATTTCTGCATTTTTGCCCCAAAATAAGGGAAATTTCTGGAATTTTGCCCCAAATAAGTGGAATTTCTGAGTTTTTCCCCAAAATAAAGAGAATTTCTGTCTTTTTGCCCCAACATATAGGGAATGTCTGCATTTTTGCCCCACAATTAGGGGAATTTCTGCAATTTTGTTCAAAAATAGGGGGAATTTCGGCCTTTTTGCCCGAAAATAAGAAGAATGCATACCTTTTGCCATAAAAAAGGGAAATTTCTTCATTTTTGCTCTAAAATAAGGGGAATTTCTGCTTTTTTCCCTTTAAATAAGTGGAATTTCTGTCTTTTTTTTTCCAAAACAAAAGGAATTTCTTTTATTTTTGCCCCAAAATAAAAGAAATTTCTGTCTTTTTGCCCCAAAATAAGGGAAATTTCTGCATTTTGCCCCCAAATAAGAGGAATTTCAGCCTTTTTACCTCAAAATAAGGGGAATTTCTGAATTTTTGCCACAAAATATTAAAAATTTCTGCCATTGTGCACTAAAATACAGAAAATTTCTGACTTTTTTCCCTGAAATAAATGAAATTTCTGCAATTTTGCCCAAAATAAGGGAAATTTCTGGAATTTTGCCCCAAAATCAGTGGAATTTCTGAGTTTTGCCCCAACATAAGGAGAATTTCTGTTTTTTTTGTCCCAACATATAGGAAATTTCTGCCTTTTTGCCCCACATTTAGGGGAATTTCTGCAATTTTGCTCCAAAATACGGGGAATTTCTGCTTTTTTGCCCGAAAATAAGGGGAATGTATACTTTTTGTCACAAAAAAGGGAAATTTCTTCATTTTTGCCCAAAAATATAAGGAATTTCTGCCTTTTTACCTCCAAATAAGTAAAATTTCTGTATTTTTTACCCCAAAATAAATGGAATTTCTGTCTTTTTGCTCCAAAATAAAAGGAATTTTTGAATTATGCCCTGAAATAAGTGAAATTTCTGCAATTTTGCCCCAAAATAAAAGAAATTTCTGCCTTTTTGCCACAAAATAAGGGGAATTTCTGTCTTTTTGCCCGAAAATAAGGGAAATTTCTGCCTTTTTGCCCCCAAATAAGGGGGAATTTCAGGATTTTTACCTCAAAATAAAGGGAATTACTGCATTTTTGCCACAAAATATTAAGAATTTCTGCCATTGTGCCCCAATATGAGAAAAATTTCTGCCTTTCTTCCCTTAAATAAGTAAAATTTCTGCAATTTTGCCCCAAAATAAGTGAAATTTCTGCACTTTTGCCCCAAAATAAGGAAAATTTCTGGAATTTTGCCCCAAAATAAGTGAAATTTCTGAGTTTTGCCTCAAAATAAGGAGAATTTCTGTCTTTTTGCCCCAACATATAGGAAATTTCTGCATTTTTGACCCACAATTAGGGGAATTTCTGCAATTTTGCTCCAAAATACAGGGATTTTCTGCCTTTTTCGCGGAAATTAAGGGGAATTTCCGCCATTTTGCCGCAAAATAAGTGAAATTTCTGCAGTTTTAACCCAAAATAAGGGGAAGTTCTGAGTTTTTGCCCTAAAATTAAGGGAATTTCTGCAATTTTGCTCCAAAATACGGGGAATTTCTGCCTTTTTGCCTGAAAATAAAGGGAATGTATACCTTTTTGCCATAAAAAATGAGAATTTCTTAATTTTTACCCCAAAATAAGGGGATTTTCCGCCGTTTTGACTCAAAATAAGTGCAATTTCTGACTTTTCCCCAAAAATAAACGGAATTTCTGTATTTTTGCCTTAAAATAAGGGGAATTTCTGACTTTTTGCCCTGAAATAAGTAAAATTTCTAAAATTTTTCTTCAAAATAAGGGTAATGTCTGCTTTTTGCCCCAAAATAAGGGGAATTTCTGATTTTTGCCCCAAAATAAGGGGATTTTCAGCCTTTTTACCTCAAAATAAGGGGAATTTCTGCATTTTTGCCACAAAATATTAGGAATTTCTGCCTTTTTGCCCCAAAATAAGAAAAATTTCTGCAATTTTGTACGAAAATAAAGAAAATTTCTGCATTTTTCCCCAAAATAAGAAAATTTCTGCTTTTTTTCCCTGAAAAAGTGAAATTTCTGCAATTTTGCCCCCAAATAAGTGAAATTTCTGCAATTTTGCTTCAAAATAAGGTAAATTTCTGGAATTTTGCCCCAAAATAAGTGAAATTTCTGAGTTTTGCCCTAAAATTAGTGGAATTTCTGAGTTTTGCCCCAAAATAAGAAGAGTTTCTGTCTTTTTGCCCCAAAATAAGGGAAATTTCAGCCTTTTTGCCCCCAAATAAGGGGGAATTTCAGCCTTTTTAGCTCAAAATATGGGGAATTTCTGCATTTTTGTCACAAAATATTAAGGATTTCTGCCATTGTTCTCTAAAATACGGAAAATTTCTGCCTTTTTTTCCTGAAATAAGTGAAATTTCTGCAATTTTGCCTCAAAATAAGTGAAATTTCTGCAATTTTTGCCCCAAAATAAGGGAAATTTCTGGAATTTTGGCCCAAAATAAGTGAAATTTCTGAGTTTTCCCCCAAAATAAGGAGAATTTCTGTCTTTTTGCCCCAACATATAGGGAATTTCTAAATTTTTGCCCCACAATTAGGAGAATTTCTGCAATTTTGTTCCAAAATACAGGGATTTTCAGCCTTTTTCACCGAAAATAAAGGGAATTTCTGCCATTTTGCCGTGAAATAAATAAATTTCTGCAGTTTTACCCCAAAATAACGGGAAGTTTTACGTTTTTGCCCCAAAATCAGGGGAATTTCTGCAATTTTGCTCCAAAATACAGGGAATTTCTGCCTTTTTGCCTGAAAATAAAGGGAATGTATACCTTTTTGCCACAAAAAAAGAGAATTTCTTCATTTTTACCCCAAAATAACGGGATTTTCCGCCTTTTTGACTCAAAATAAGTGCAATTTCTGACTATTCCCAAAAATAAACGGAATTTCTGTCTTTTTGCCTTAAAATAAGGGGAATTTCTGACTTTTTGCCCTGAAATAAGTAAAATTTCTAAAATTTTTCCCCAAAATAAGGGAAATGTCTGCTTTTTGCCCCCAAATAAGGGAAATTTCTGCTTTTTTTCCCTCTAAATAAGTGGAATTTCTGTCTTTTTCCCCCAAAACAAAGGGAATTTCTGTCTTTTTTGCCTCAAAATAGGGAAAATTTCGGACTTATTACTCTGAAATAAGTGAAATTTCTTCAATTTTGCCCCAAAATAAGGGAAATTTCGGCCTTTTTGCCTCCAAATAAGGGGAATTTCAGCCTTTTTACTCACAATAAATGGAATTTCTGCATTTTTGCTACAAAATATTAGGAATTTCTGCCTTTTTTCCCCAAAATAAGAAAAAATTCTGCCTTTTTTTTGAAATAAGTGAAATTTCTGCAATTGTGCCCCAAAATAAGTGAAATTTCTGCAATTTTGCCCCAAAATAAGGGAAATTTCTGAAATTTTGCCCCAAATAAGTGGAATTTCTGAGTTTTTCCCCAAAATAAGGAGGATTTCTGTCTTTTTGCCCCAACATATAGAGAATGTCTGCCCTTTTGCCCCACAATTAGGGAAATTTCTGCAATTTTGTTCAAAAATAGGGGGAATTTCGGCCTTTTTGCCCGAAAATAAGAAGAATGCATACCTTTTGCCATAAAATAGGGAAATTTCTTCATTTTTGCTCTAAAATAAGGGGAATTTCTGCTTTTTTCCCTTTAAATAAGTGGAATTTCTGTCTTTTTTTTTTCCAAAACAAAAGGAATTTCTGTTATTTTTGCCCCATAATAAAAGAAATTTCTGCCTTTTTGCCACAAAATAAGGAGAATTTCTGTCTTTTTACCCCAAAATAAGGGAAATTTCTGCATTTTGCCCCCAAATAGAGGAATTTCAGCCTTTTTACCTCAAAATAAGGGGAATTTCTGAATTTTTCCCACAAAATATTAAAAATTTCTGCCATTGTGCACTAAAATACAGAAAATTTCTGCCTTTTTTCCCTGAAATAAATGAAATTTCTGCAATTTTGCCCAAAATAAGGGAAATTTCTGGAATTTTGCCCCAAAATCAGTGGAATTTCTGAGTTTTGCCCCAACATAAGGAGAATTTCTGTCTTTTTGTCCCAACATATAGGAAATTTCTGCCTTTTTGCCCCACAATTAGGGGAATTTCTGCAATTTTGCTCCAAAATACGGGGAATTTCTGCTTTTTTGCCCGAAAATAAGGGGAATGTATACTTTTTGTCACAAAAAAGGGAAATTTCTTCATTTTTGCCCCAAAATATAAGGAATTTCTGCCTTTTTACCTCCAAATAAGTAAAATTTCTGTCTTTTTACCCCAAAATAAATGGAATTTCTGTCTTTTTGCTCCAAAATAAAAGGAATTTTTGAATTATGCCCTGAAATAAGTGAAATTTCTGCAATTTTGCCCCAAAATAGAAGAAATTTCTGCCTTTTTGCCACAACATAAGGGGAATTTCTGTTTTTTTGCCCCAAAATAAGGGAAATTTCTGCCTTTTTGCCCCCAAATAATGGGAATTTCAGCCTTTTTTCCCTCAAATTAAGGGGAATTTCTTCATTTTTGCCACAAAATATTAAGAATTTCTGCCATTGTGCCCCAAAATGAGGAAAATTTCTGCCTTTCTTCCCTTAAATAAGTTAAATTTCTGCAATTTTGCCCCAAAATAAGTGAAATTTCTGCAATTTTGCCCCAAAATAAAGAAAATTTCTGTCTTTTTGCCCCAACCTATAGGGAATTTCTGCATTTTTGCCCCACAATTAGGGGAATTTCTGCAATTTTGCTCCAAAATACGGGGATTTTCTGCCTTTTTCGCGGAAATTAAGGGGAATTTCCGCCATTTTGCCGCGAAATATGTGAAATTTCTGCAGTTTTAACCCAAAATAAGGGAAAGTTCTGAGTTTTTGCCCCAAAATTAAGGGAATTTCTGCAATTTTGCTCCAAAATACGGGGAATTTCTGCCTTTTTGCCCGAAAATAAAGGGAATGTATACCTTTTTGTCATAAAAAATGAGAATTTCTTCATTTTTACCCCAAAATAAGGGGATTTTCCGCCGTTTTGACTCAAAATAAGTGCAATTTCTGACTTTTCCCCAAAAATAAACGGAATTTCTGTATTTTTGCCTAAAAATAAGGGGAATTTCTGACTTTTTGCCCTGAAATAAGTAAAATTTCTAAAATTTTTCCCCAAAATAAGGGAAATGTCTGCTTTTTGCCCCAAAATAAGGGGAATTTCTGACTTTTTGCCCCAAAATAAGGGGATTTTCAGCCTTTTTACCTCAAAATAAGGGGAATTTCTGCATTTTTGCCACAAAATATTAGGAATTTCTGCCTTTTTGCCCCAAAATAAGAAAAATTTCTGCAATTTTGTATGAAAATAAAAGAAATTTCTGCATTTTTCCCCAAAATAAGAAAATTTCTGCTTTTTTGACCTGAAAAAATGAAATTTCTGCAATTTTGCCCCCAAATAAGGGAAATTTCTGCAATTTTGCCCCAATGTAAAGGAAATTTCTGCAATTTTGCCCCAAAATAAGGGGAATTTCTGACTTTTTGCCCTGAAATAAATGAAATTTCTGCAATTTTGCCCGAAAATAAGTGAAATTTGTGCCTTTTTGCCCCAAAATAGGGGGAATTTCTGCCTTTTGCCCCAAAATATGGGGAATTTCAGGATTTTACCTCAAAATAAAAGGAATTTCAGCCTTTTTGCACCAAAATATTGAGAATTTTTGCCTTTTTGCCCCAAAATAAAGGGAATTTCTGCATTTTTGCACAAATATTAGGGGAATTTCTGCAATTTTGCTCCAAAATATGGGTCATTTTTGCCTTTTTGCCCGAAATTAAGTGGAATTTCTGCCTTTTTGTCCCAAAATAAGTGAAATTTCTTCAATTTTAGCCAAAAATTAGGGATTTCATCTTTTTGCCCCAAAATAAGGGGAATTTCTGCCATTTTGCCCTGAAATATTTGAAATTTCTGCAATTTTACCGCAAAATAAGGGGAATTTCTGCCTTTTTGCCCCAAAATAAGGGGAATTTCAGCTTTATTACCTCAAAATTAGGGAAATTTCTGCCTTTTTGCCAAAAAATATAAGGAATTTCTACCTTTTTGCCCCAAAACAAGGAAAATTTCTGCAATTTTGCCCCAAAATAAGGGGAATTTCTCCCTTTTTGCCCCGAAATAAAGAAAATTTCAGGCTTTTTGCCTGAAAATAAGTAAAATTTCTGCAATTTTGCCCCAAATAAGGTAGATTCCTGCAATTTTGCCCCAAAATAAAAGAAATTTCTGGAATTTTGCACCAAAGTAAGGGGAATTTCTGATTTTTGCCCCAAAATAAAGGGAAATTCTGCCGTTTCCCCAAAATTAGGGGAATTTCTGAAATTTTGATTCAAAATACGGGGAATTTCTGCCTTTTTGCCCAAAAATAAGGGGAATGCATACCTTTTTGCCATAAAAAAGGGAAATTTCTTCATCTTTGCTCCAAAATAAGGGGAATTCCTGCCTTTTTGCCTCAAAATAAGTGGAATTTCTGTCTTTTTCCCCAAAAACAAAGAGAATTTCTGTCTTTTTGCCCCAAAATAAGGGGAATTTCAGCCTTTTTAACTCAAAATAAGGGGAATTTCTGCATTTTTGCCACAAAATATTAGGAATTTCTTCCTTTTTGCTCCAAAATAAAAAAATTTCTGCTTTTTTTCACTGAAATAAGTGAAATTTCTGCAATTTTGCCCCAAAATAAGGGAAATTTCTGCAATTTTGCCCCAAAATAAGAGAAATTTCTGGAACTTTGCCCCAAAATAAGTGGAATTTCTGAGTTTTGCCGCAAACAAGGAGAATTTCTGTATTTTTGCCCCAACATAATGGGAATTTCTGCCTTTTTGCTCCACAATTAGTGGAATTTCTGCTATTTTACTCCAAAATACGGAGAATTTCTGCCTTTTTGCCTGAAAATAAGTAGAATGCATACCTTTTTGCCATAAAAAAGGGAAATTTCTTAATTTTTGCCCCCAAATAAGGGGAATTTCAGCCTTTTTACCTCAAAATAAGAGGAATTTCTGCACTTTTGCTACAAAATATTAGGAATTTCTTCCTTTTTGCCCCAAAATAAGGAAAATTTTTGCCTTTTTTCCCTGAAATAAGTGAAATCTCTGCAATTTTGCCCAAAATAAGGAAAATTCCTGGAATTTTGCCCCAAAATCAGTGGAATTTCTGAGTTTTGCCCCAACATAAGTAGAATTTCTGTCTTTATGTCCCAACATATAGGAAATTTCTGCCTTTTTGCCCCACAATTAGGGGAATTTCTGCAATTTTGCTCCAAAATACGGGGAATTTCTTCTTTTTTGCTCGAAAATAAGGGGAATGTATACTTTTTGTCACAAAAAAGGGAAATTTCTTCATTTTTGCCCCAAAATATAAGGAATTTCTGCCTTTTTACCTCCAAATAAGTAAAATTTCTGTTTTTTTACCCCAAAATAAATGGAATTTCTGTCTTTTTGCTCCAAAATAAAAGGAATTTTTGAATTATGCCCTGAAATAAGTGAAATTTCTGCAATTTTGCCCCAAAATAGAAGAAATTTCTGCCTTTTTGCCACAAAATAAGGGGAATTTCTGTTTTTTTGCCCCAAAATAAGGGAAATTTCTGCCTTTTTGCCCCCAAATAAGGGGGAATTTCAGGCTTTTTACCTCAAAATAAGGGGAATTTCTTCATTTTTGCCACAAAATATTAAGAATTTCTGCCATTGTGCCCCAAAATGAGGAAAATTTCTGCCTTTCTTCCCTTAAATAAGTAAAATTTCTTCAATTTTGCCCCAAAATAAGTGAAATTTCTGCAATTTTGCCCCAAAATAAAGAAAATTTCTGTCTTTTTGCCCCAACATATAGGGAATTTCTGCATTTTTGACCCACAATTAGGGGAATTTCTGCAATTTTGCTCCAAAATACGGGGATTTTCTGCCTTTTTCGCGGAAATTAAGGGGAATTTCCGCCATTTTGCCGCGAAATAAGTGAAATTTCTGCAGTTTTAACCCAAAATAAGGGAAAGTTCTGAGTTTTTGCCCCAAAATTAAGAGAATTTCTGCAATTTTGCTCCAAAATACGGGGAATTTCTGCCTTTTTGCCCGAAAATAAAGGGAATGTATACCTTTTTGCCATAAAAAATGAGAATTTCTTCATTTTTACCCCAAAATAAGGGAATTTTCCGCCGTTTTGACTCAAAATAAGTGCAATTTCTGACTTTTCCCCAAAAATAAACGGAATTTCTGTATTTTTGCCTTAAAATAAGGGGAATTTCTGACTTTTTGCCCTGAAATAAGTAAAATTTCTAAAATTTTTCCCCAAAATAAAGGAAATGTCTGCTTTTTGCCCCAAAATAAGGGGAATTTCTGACTTTTTGCCCCAAAATAAGGGGATTTTCAGCCTTTTTACCTCAAAATAAGGGGAATTTCTGCATTTTTGCCACAAAATATTAGGAATTTCTGCCTTTTTGCCCCAAAATAAGAAAAATTTCTGCAATTTTGTATGAAAATAAAAGAAATTTCTGCATTTTTCCTTAAAATAAGAAAATTTCTGCTTTTTTGACCTGAAAAAATGAAATTTCTGCAATTTTGCCCCCAAATAAGGGAAATTTCTGCAATTTTGCCCCAATGTAAAGGAAATTTCTGCAATTTTGCCCCAAAATAAGGGGAATTTCTGACTTTTTGCCCTGAAATAAATGAAATTTCTGCAATTTTGCCCGAAAATAAGTGAAATTTGTGCCTTTTTGCCCCAAAATAAGGGGAATTTCTTCCTTTTGCCCCAAAATATGGGGAATTTCAGGATTTTACCTCAAAATAAAAGGAATTTCAGCCTTTTTGCACCAAAATATTGAGAATTTTTGCCTTTTTGCCCCAAAATAAAGGGAATTTCTGCATTTTTGCACAAATATTAGGGGAATTTCTGCAATTTTGCTCCAAAATATGGGTCATTTTTGCCTTTTTGCCCGAAATTAAGTGGAATTTCTGCCTTTTTGTCCCGAAATAAGTGAAATTTCTTCAATTTTAGCCAAAAATTAGGGATTTCATCTTTTTGCCCCAAAATAAGGGGAATTTCTGCCATTTTGCCCTGAAATATTTGAAATTTCTGCAATTTTACCGCAAAATAAAAGGAATTTCTGACTTTTTGCCCCAAAATAAGGGGAATTTCAGCTTTATTACCTCAAAATTAGGGAAATTTCTGCCTTTTTGCCACAAAATATAAGGAATTTCTACCATTTTGCCCCAAAACAAGGAAAATTTCTGCAATTTTGCCCCAAAATAAGGGGAATTTCTCCCTTTTTGCCCCAAAATAAAGAAAATTTCAGGCTTTTTGCCTGAAAATAAGTAAAATTTCTGCAATTTTGCCCCAAATAAGGTAGATTCCTGCAATTTTGCCCCAAAATAAAAGAAATTTCTGGAATTTTGCACCAAAGTAAGGGGAATTTCTGATTTTTGCCCCAAAATAAAGGGAAATTCTGCCGTTTCCCCAAAATTAGGGGAATTTCTGAAATTTTGATTCAAAATACGGGGAATTTCTGCCTTTTTGCCCAAAAATAAGAAGAATGCATACCTTTTTGCCATAAAAAAGGGAAATTTCTTCATCTTTGCTCCAAAATAAGGGGAATTTCTGCCTTTTTGCCTCAAAATAAGTGGAATTTCTGTCTTTTTCCCCAAAAACAAAGAGAATTTCTGTCTTTTTTGCCCCAAAATAAGGGGAATTTCAGCCTTTTTAACTCAAAATAAGGGGAATTTCTGCATTTTTGCCACAAAATATTAGGAATTTCTTCCTTTTTGCTCCAAAATAAAAAAATTTCTGCTTTTTTTCACTGAAATAAGTGAAATTTCTGCAATTTTGCCCCAAAATAAGGGAAATTTCTGCAATTTTGCCCCAAAATAAGAGAAATTTCTGGAACTTTGCCCCAAAATAAGTGGAATTTCTGAGTTTTGCCGCAAACAAGGAGAATTTCTGTATTTTTGCCCCAACATAATGGGAATTTCTGCCTTTTTGCCCCACAATTAGTGGAATTTCTGCTATTTTACTCCAAAATACGGAGAATTTCTGCCTTTTTGCCCGAAAATAAGTAGAATGCATACCTTTTTGCCATAAAAAAGGGAAATTTCTTAATTTTTGCCCCCAAATAAGGGGAATTTCAGCCTTTTTACCTCAAAATAAGAGGAATTTCTGCACTTTTGCCACAAAATATTAGGAATTTCTTCCTTTTTGCCCCAAAATAAGGAAAATTTTTGACTTTTTTCCCTGAAATAAGTGAAATCTCTGCAATTTTGGCCCATAATAAGTGAAATTTCTGCAATTTTGCCCCAAAATAAGGAAATTTCTAGAATTTTGCCCGAAATAAGTGGAATTTGAGTTATGCCCTAAAATAAGGAGAATTTCTGTCTTTTCGTCCCAACATATAGAGAATTTCTGCCTTTTTTCCCCACAATTAGGGGAATTTCTGCAATTTTGCTCCAAAATAAGGGGAATTTCTGCTTTTTTGCCCGAAAATAAGAATGCATACCTTTTTGCCATAAAAAAGGAAAATTTCTACATTTTTGCTCCAAAATAAGGGAAATTTCTGCTTTTTTCCCTATAAATAAGTGGAATTTCTGTCTTTTTCCCCAAAACAAAGGGAATTTCTGTCTTTTTTGCCCCAAAATAAGGAAAATTTCTGCCTTTTTTCCCTGAAATAAGTGAAATTTCTGCAATTTTGACTCAAAATAAGTGAAATTTTTCAATTTTGCCCCAAAATAAGGGAAATTTCTGGAATTTTGCCACAAATAATTGTAATTTCTGAGTTTTTCCACAAAATAAGGAGAATTTCTGTCTTTTTGCCTCAACACATAGGGAATTTCTGCCTTTTTGCCCCTCAATTAAGGAAATTTCAGCAATTTTGCTCCAAAATAGGGGGAATTTCTGCCTTTTTGCCTGAAAATAAGAAGAATGCATACCTTTTCGCCATAAAAATTAAAAATTTCTTCATTTTTGCTCCAAAATAAGGGGAATTTCTGCTTTTTTCCCTTTAAATAAGTGGAATTTCTGTATTTTTCCCCCAAAACAAAGGGAATTTCTGTCTTTTTTGCCCCAAAATAAGGAAAATTTCTGACTTATTACCCTGAAATAAGTGAAATTTCTGCAATTTAGCCCCAAAATAAGGGAAATTTCTGCCTCTTTGCCCCCAAATAAGGAAAATTTCAGCCTTTTAACCTCAAAATAAGGGGAATTTCTGCATTTTTTCCACAAAATATTAGGAATTTCTGCCTTTTTGCCCCAAAATAAGGAAAATTTCTGCCTTTTTTCCCTGAAATAAGTGAAATTTCTGCAATTTTGCCCCCAAATAAGTGAAATTTCTGCAATTTGGCCCCAAAATGAGAGGAATTTCTGCCTTTTTACCTAAAAATAAGTGAAATTTCTGCCTTTTTACCCAAAAATAAATGGAATTTCTGTCTTTTTGCCCCAAAATAAAAGGAATTTTTGAATTATGCCCTGAAATAAGTGAAATTTCTGCAATTTTGCCACAAAATAAGAGGAATTTCTGTATTTTTGCCCCAAAATAAGGGAAATTTCTGCCTTTTTGACCCCAAATAAGGGGGAATTTCACGCTTTTTACCTTAAAATAAGGGGAATTTCTGTATTTTTGCCACAAAATATTAAGAATTTCTGCCATTGTGCTCCAAAATATGGAAAATTTCTGCATTTTTTACCTGAAATAAGTGAAATTTCTGCAATTTTGCGCCAAAATAAGTGAAATTTTTGCAATTTTGCCCCAAAAATAAGGGAAATTTCTGGAATTTTGCCCCAAAATTAGTGAAATTTCTGAGTTTTACACCATAATAAAAAGAATTTCTGAATTTTTGCCTTAACATATAGGGAATTTCTGCATTTTTGCCCCACAATTAGGAGAATTTATGAAATTTTGCTTTAAAATACGGGGATTTTCTGCCTTTTACGCCGAAAATAAGGAGAATTTCTGCCATTTTGCCACCAAATAAGTGAAATTTCTGCAATTTTGCCCCATAATAGGGGAAATTTCTGGAATTTTGCCCCAAAATAAGTGAAATTTCTGAGTTTTGCCCCAAAATAAAGAGAATTTCTGTCTTTTTGCCCCAACATATAGGGAATTTCTGCATTTTTGCCCCACAATTAGGGGAATTTCTGCAATTTTTCTTCAAAATACAAGGATTTTCTGCCTTTTTCGCTGAAAAAAGGGGAATTTCAGCCATTTTGCAGTAAAATAAGTGAAATTTCTGCAGTTTTACCCCAAAATAAGGGGAATTCTGCGTTTTTGCCCCAAAATTAGGGGAATTTTTGCAATTTTGCTCCAAAATACGGGGAATTTCTGCATTTTTGCCCAAAAGTAAAGGTAATGTATATCTTTTTGCCATAAAAAAGGAGAATTTCTTCATTTTTACCCAAAAATAAGGGGATTTTTTGTAATTTTGACTCAAAATAAGTGCAATTTCTGACTTTTCGCAAAAAAATAAACAAAATTTCTGTCTTTTTGCCTTAAAATAAGGGAATTTCTGACTTTTTGCCCTGAAATAAGTAAAATTTCTAAAATTTTTCCCCAAAATAAGGGAAATGTCTGCTTTTTGCCCCAAAATAAGAGGAATTTCTGACTTTTTGCCCCAAAATAAGAGGATTTTCAGCCTTTTTACCTCAAAATAAGGGGAATTTCTGCATTTTTGCCACAAAATATTAGGAATTTCTGCCTTTTTGCCTCAAAATATGAAAAATTTCTGCAATTTTGTACGGAAATAAAAGAAATTTCTGAATTTTTGCCACAAAATAAGAAAATTTCTGCATTTTTCCCTGAAAAAAGTGAAATTTCTGCAATTTTGCTCCCAAATAAAAGAAATTTCTTCAATTTTGCCCCAATGTAAAGGAAATTTCTGCAATTTTGCCCCAAAATAAGAGGAATTTCTGACTTTTTGCCCTGAAATAAATGAAATTTCTGCAATTTTGCCTGAAAATAAGGGAAATTTGTGCCTTTTTGCCCCAAAATAAAAAGAATTTCTGCCTTTTGCCCCAAAATATGGGGAATTTCAGGATTTTACCTCAAAATAAGGGGAATTTCAGCCTTTTTGCACCAAAATATTGAGAATTTATGCCTTTTTGCCCCAAAATAAAGGGAATTTCTGCATTTTTGCACAAATATTAGGGGAATTTCTGCAATTTTGCTCCAAAATATGGGTCGTTTTTGCCTTTTTGCCCGAAATTAAGTGGAATTTCTGCCTTTTTGTCCCGAAATAAGTGAAATTTCTTCAATTTTAGCCAAAAATTAGGGATTTCATCTTTTTGCCCCAAAATAAGGGGAATTTCTGCCATTTTGCCCTGAAATATTTGAAATTTCTGCAATTTTACCGCAAAATAAGGGGAATTTCTGCCTTTTTGCCCCAAAATAAGGGGAATTTCAGCTTTATTACCTCAAAATAAGGGAAATTTCTGCCTTTTTGCAACAAAATATAAGGAATTTCTACCTTTTTGCCTAAAAATAAGGAAAATTTCTGCAATTTTGCCCCAAAATAAGGGGAATTTCTCCCTTTTTGCACCAAAATAAAGAAAATTTCAGGCTTTTTGCCTGAAAATAAGTAAAATTTCTGCAATTTTGCCCCAAATAAGGTAGATTCCTGCAATTTTGCCCCAAAATAAAAGAAATTTCTGGAATTTTGCACCAAAGTAAGGGGAATTTCTGATTTTTGCCCCAAAAAAAAGGGAAATTCTGCCGTTTCCCCAAAATTAGGGGAATTTCTGAAATTTTGATTCAAAATACGGGGAATTTCTGCCTTTTTGCCCAAAAATAAGGGGAATGCATACCTTTTTGCCATAAAAAAGGGAAATTTCTTCATCTTTGCTCCAAAATAAGGGGAATTTCTGCCTTTTTGCCTCAAAATAAGTGGAATTTCTGTCTTTTTCCCTAAAAACAAAGAGAATTTCTGTCTTTTTTGCCCCAAAATAAGGGGAATTTCAGCCTTTTTAACTCAAAATAAGGGGAATTTCTGCATTTTTGCCACAAAATATTAGGAATTTCTTCCTTTTTGCTCCAAAATAAAAAAATTTCTGCTTTTTTTCACTGAAATAAGTGAAATTTCTGCAATTTTGCCCCAAAATAAGGGAAATTTCTGCAATTTTGCCCCAAAATAAGAGAAATTTCTGGAACTTTGCCCCAAAATAAGTGGAATTTCTGAGTTTTGCCGCAAACAAGGAGAATTTCTGTATTTTTGCCCCAACATAATGGGAATTCCTGCCTTTTTGCCCCACAATTAGTGGAATTTCTGCTATTTTACTCCAAAATACGGAGAATTTCTGCCTTTTTGCCCGAAAATAAGTAGAATGCATACCTTTTTGCCATAAAAAGGGAAATTTCTTAATTTTTGCCCCCAAATAAGGGGAATTTCAGCATTTTTACCTCAAAATAAGAGGAATTTCTGCACTTTTGCCACAAAATATTAGGAATTTCTTCCTTTTTGCCCCAAAATAAGGAAAATTTTTGACTTTTTTCCCTGAAATAAGTGAAATCTCTGCAATTTTGGCCCATAATAAGTGAAATTTCTGCAATTTTGCCCCAAAATAAGGAAATTTCTAGAATTTTGCCCGAAATAAGTGGAATTTGAGTTATGCCCTAAAATAAGGAGAATTTCTGTCTTTTCGTCCCAACATATAGAGAATTTCTGCCTTTTTTCCCCACAATTAGGGGAATTTCTGCAATTTTGCTCCAAAATAAGGGGAATTTCTGCTTTTTTGCCCGAAAATAAGAATGCATACCTTTTTGCCATAAAAAAGGAAAATTTCTACATTTTTGCTCCAAAATAAGGGAAATTTCTGCTTTTTTCCCTATAAATAAGTGGAATTTCTGTCTTTTTCCCCAAAACAAAGGGAATTTCTGTCTTTTTTGCCCCAAAATAAGGAAAATTTCTGCCTTTTTTCCCTGAAATAAGTGAAATTTCTGCAATTTTGACTCAAAATAAGTGAAATTTTTCAATTTTGCCCCAAAATAAGGGAAATTTCTGGAATTTTGCCACAAATAATTGGAATTTCTGAGTTTTTCCACAAAATAAGGAGAATTTCTGTCTTTTTGCCTCAACACATAGGGAATTTCTGCCTTTTTGCCCCTCAATTAAGGAAATTTCAGCAATTTTGCTCCAAAATAGGGGGAATTTCTGCCTTTTTGCCTGAAAATAAGAAGAATGCATACCTTTTCGCCATAAAAATTAAAAATTTCTTCATTTTTGCTCCAAAATAAGGGGAATTTCTGCTTTTTTCCCTTTAAATAAGTGGAATTTCTGTATTTTTCCCCCAAAACAAAGGGAATTTCTGTCTTTTTTGCCCCAAAATAAGGAAAATTTCTGACTTATTACCCTGAAATAAGTGAAATTTCTGCAATTTAGCCCCAAAATAAGGGAAATTTCTGCCTCTTTGCCCCCAAATAAGGAAAATTTCAGCCTTTTAACCTCAAAATAAGGGGAATTTCTGCATTTTTTCCACAAAATATTAGGAATTTCTGCCTTTTTGCCCCAAAATAAGGAAAATTTCTGCCTTTTTTCCCTGAAATAAGTGAAATTTCTGCAATTTTGCCCCCAAATAAGTGAAATTTCTGCAATTTGGCCCCAAAATGAGAGGAATTTCTGCCTTTTTACCTAAAAATAAGTGAAATTTCTGCCTTTTTACCCAAAAATAAATGGAATTTCTGTCTTTTTGCCCCAAAATAAAAGGAATTTTTGAATTATGCCCTGAAATAAGTGAAATTTCTGCAATTTTGCCACAAAATAAGAGGAATTTCTGTATTTTTGCCCCAAAATAAGGGAAATTTCTGCCTTTTTGACCCCAAATAAGGGGGAATTTCACGCTTTTTACCTTAAAATAAGGGGAATTTCTGTATTTTTGCCACAAAATATTAAGAATTTCTGCCACTGTGCTCCAAAATATGGAAAATTTCTGCATTTTTTACCTGAAATAAGTGAAATTTCTGCAATTTTGCGCCAAAATAAGTTAAATTTTTGCAATTTTGCCCCAAAAATAAGGGAAATTTCTGGAATTTTGCCCCAAAATTAGTGAAATTTCTGAGTTTTACACCATAATAAAAAGAATTTCTGAATTTTTGCCTTAACATATAGGGAATTTCTGCATTTTTGCCCCACAATTAGGAGAATTTATGAAATTTTGCTTTAAAATACGGGGATTTTCTGCCTTTTACGCCGAAAATAAGGAGAATTTCTGCCATTTTGCCACCAAATAAGTGAAATTTCTGCAATTTTGCCCCATAATAGGGGAAATTTCTGGAATTTTGCCCCAAAATAAGTGAAATTTCTGAGTTTTGCCCCAAAATAAAGAGAATTTCTGTCTTTTTGCCCCAACATATAGGGAATTTCTGCATTTTTGCCCCACAATTAGGGGAATTTCTGCAATTTTTCTTCAAAATACAAGGATTTTCTGCCTTTTTCGCTGAAAAAAGGGGAATTTCAGCCATTTTGCAGTAAAATAAGTGAAATTTCTGCAGTTTTACCCCAAAATAAGGGGAATTCTGCGTTTTTGCCCCAAAATTAGGGGAATTTTTGCAATTTTGCTCCAAAATACGGGGAATTTCTGCATTTTTGCCCAAAAGTAAAGGTAATGTATATCTTTTTGCCATAAAAAAGGAGAATTTCTTCATTTTTACCCAAAAATAAGGGGATTTTTTGTAATTTTGACTCAAAATAAGTGCAATTTCTGACTTTTCGCAAAAAAATAAACAAAATTTCTGTCTTTTTGCCTTAAAATAAGGGAATTTCTGACTTTTTGCCCTGAAATAAGTAAAATTTCTAAAATTTTTCCCCAAAATAAGGGAAATGTCTGCTTTTTGCCCCAAAATAAGAGGAATTTCTGACTTTTTGCCCCAAAATAAGAGGATTTTCAGCCTTTTTACCTCAAAATAAGGAGAATTTCTGCATTTTTGCCACAAAATATTAGGAATTTCTGCCTTTTTGCCTCAAAATATGAAAAATTTCTGCAATTTTGTACGGAAATAAAAGAAATTTCTGAATTTTTGCCCCAAAATAAGAAAATTTCTGCATTTTTCCCTGAAAAAAGTGAAATTTCTGCAATTTTGCTCCCAAATAAAAGAAATTTCTTCAATTTTGCCCCAATGTAAAGGAAATTTCTGCAATTTTGCCCCAAAATAAGAGGAATTTCTGACTTTTTGCCCTGAAATAAATGAAATTTCTGCAATTTTGCCTGAAAATAAGGGAAATTTGTGCCTTTTTGCCCCAAAATAAAAAGAATTTCTGCCTTTTGCCCCAAAATATGGGGAATTTCAGGATTTTACCTCAAAATAAGGGGAATTTCAGCCTTTTTGCACCAAAATATTGAGAATTTATGCCTTTTTGCCCCAAAATAAAGGGAATTTCTGCATTTTTGCACAAATATTAGGGGAATTTCTGCAATTTTGCTCCAAAATATGGGTCGTTTTTGCCTTTTTGCCCGAAATTAAGTGGAATTTCTGCCTTTTTGTCCCGAAATAAGTGAAATTTCTTCAATTTTAGCCAAAAATTAGGGATTTCATCTTTTTGCCCCAAAATAAGGGGAATTTCTGCCATTTTGCCCTGAAATATTTGAAATTTCTGCAATTTTACCGCAAAATAAGGGGAATTTCTGCCTTTTTGCCCCAAAATAAGGGGAATTTCAGCTTTATTACCTCAAAATAAGGGAAATTTCTGCCTTTTTGCAACAAAATATAAGGAATTTCTACCTTTTTGCCTAAAAATAAGGAAAATTTCTGCAATTCTGCCCCAAAATAAGGGGAATTTCTCCCTTTTTGCCCCAAAATAAAGAAAATTTCAGGCTTTTTGCCTGAAAATAAGTAAAATTTCTGCAATTTTGCCCCAAATAAGGTAGATTCCTGCAATTTTGCCCCAAAATAAAAGAAATTTCTGGAATTTTGCACCAAAGTAAGGGGAATTTCTGATTTTTGCCCCAAAAAAAAGGGAAATTCTGCCGTTTCCCCAAAATTAGGGGAATTTCTGAAATTTTGATTCAAAATACGGGGAATTTCTGCCTTTTTGCCCAAAAATAAGGGGAATGCATACCTTTTTGCCATAAAAAAGGGAAATTTCTTCATCTTTGCTCCAAAATAAGGGGAATTTCTGCCTTTTTGCCTCAAAATAAGTGGAATTTCTGTCTTTTTCCCTAAAAACAAAGAGAATTTCTGTCTTTTTTGCCCCAAAATAAGGGGAATTTCAGCCTTTTTAACTCAAAATAAGGGGAATTTCTGCATTTTTGCCACAAAATATTAGGAATTTCTTCCTTTTTGCTCCAAAATAAAAAAATTTCTGCTTTTTTTCACTGAAATAAGTGAAATTTCTGCAATTTTGCCCCAAAATAAGGGAAATTTCTGCAATTTTGCCCCAAAATAAGAGAAATTTCTGGAACTTTGCCCCAAAATAAGTGGAATTTCTGAGTTTTGCCGCAAACAAGGAGAATTTCTGTATTTTTGCCCCAACATAATGGGAATTCCTGCCTTTTTGCCCCACAATTAGTGGAATTTCTGCTATTTTACTCCAAAATACGGAGAATTTCTGCCTTTTTGCCCGAAAATAAGTAGAATGCATACCTTTTTGCCATAAAAAAGGGAAATTTCTTAATTTTTGCCCCCAAATAAGGGGAATTTCAGCCTTTTTACCTCAAAATAAGAGGAATTTCTGCACTTTTGCCACAAAATATTAGGAATTTCTTCCTTTTTGCCCCAAAATAAGGAAAATTTTTGACTTTTTTCCCTGAAATAAGTGAAATCTCTGCAATTTTGGCCCATAATAAGTGAAATTTCTGCAATTTTGCCCCAAAATAAGGAAATTTCTAGAATTTTGCCCGAAATAAGTGGAATTTGAGTTATGCCCTAAAATAAGGAGAATTTCTGTCTTTTCGTCCCAACATATAGAGAATTTCTGCCTTTTTTCCCCACAATTAGGGGAATTTCTGCAATTTTGCTCCAAAATAAGGGGAATTTCTGCTTTTTTGCCCGAAAATAAGAATGCATACCTTTTTGCCATAAAAAAGGAAAATTTCTACATTTTTGCTCCAAAATAAGGGAAATTTCTGCTTTTTTCCCTATAAATAAGTGGAATTTCTGTCTTTTTCCCCAAAACAAAGGGAATTTCTGTCTTTTTTGCCCCAAAATAAGGAAAATTTCTGCCTTTTTTCCCTGAAATAAGTGAAATTTCTGCAATTTTGACTCAAAATAAGTGAAATTTTTCAATTTTGCCCCAAAATAAGGGAAATTTCTGGAATTTTGCCACAAATAATTGTAATTTCTGAGTTTTTCCACAAAATAAGGAGAATTTCTGTCTTTTTGCCTCAACACATAGGGAATTTCTGCCTTTTTGCCCCTCAATTAAGGAAATTTCAGCAATTTTGCTCCAAAATAGGGGGAATTTCTGCCTTTTTGCCTGAAAATAAGAAGAATGCATACCTTTTCGCCATAAAAATTAAAAATTTCTTCATTTTTGCTCCAAAATAAGGGGAATTTCTGCTTTTTTCCCTTTAAATAAGTGGAATTTCTGTATTTTTCCCCCAAAACAAAGGGAATTTCTGTCTTTTTTGCCCCAAAATAAGGAAAATTTCTGACTTATTACCCTGAAATAAGTGAAATTTCTGCAATTTAGCCCCAAAATAAGGGAAATTTCTGCCTCTTTGCCCCCAAATAAGGAAAATTTCAGCCTTTTAACCTCAAAATAAGGGGAATTTCTGCATTTTTTCCACAAAATATTAGGAATTTCTGCCTTTTTGCCCCAAAATAAGGAAAATTTCTGCCTTTTTTCCCTGAAATAAGTGAAATTTCTGCAATTTTGCCCCCAAATAAGTGAAATTTCTGCAATTTGGCCCCAAAATGAGAGGAATTTCTGCCTTTTTACCTAAAAATAAGTGAAATTTCTGCCTTTTTACCCAAAAATAAATGGAATTTCTGTCTTTTTGCCCCAAAATAAAAGGAATTTTTGAATTATGCCCTGAAATAAGTGAAATTTCTGCAATTTTGCCACAAAATAAGAGGAATTTCTGTATTTTTGCCCCAAAATAAGGGAAATTTCTGCCTTTTTGACCCCAAATAAGGGGGAATTTCACGCTTTTTACCTTAAAATAAGGGGAATTTCTGTATTTTTGCCACAAAATATTAAGAATTTCTGCCATTGTGCTCCAAAATATGGAAAATTTCTGCATTTTTTACCTGAAATAAGTGAAATTTCTGCAATTTTGCGCCAAAATAAGTGAAATTTTTGCAATTTTGCCCCAAAAATAAGGGAAATTTCTGGAATTTTGCCCCAAAATTAGTGAAATTTCTGAGTTTTACACCATAATAAAAAGAATTTCTGAATTTTTGCCTTAACATATAGGGAATTTCTGCATTTTTGCCCCACAATTAGGAGAATTTATGAAATTTTGCTTTAAAATACGGGGATTTTCTGCCTTTTACGCCGAAAATAAGGAGAATTTCTGCCATTTTGCCACCAAATAAGTGAAATTTCTGCAATTTTGCCCCATAATAGGGGAAATTTCTGGAATTTTGCCCCAAAATAAGTGAAATTTCTGAGTTTTGCCCCAAAATAAAGAGAATTTCTGTCTTTTTGCCCCAACATATAGGGAATTTCTGCATTTTTGCCCCACAATTAGGGGAATTTCTGCAATTTTTCTTCAAAATACAAGGATTTTCTGCCTTTTTCGCTGAAAAAAGGGGAATTTCAGCCATTTTGCAGTAAAATAAGTGAAATTTCTGCAGTTTTACCCCAAAATAAGGGGAATTCTGCGTTTTTGCCCCAAAATTAGGGGAATTTTTGCAATTTTGCTCCAAAATACGGGGAATTTCTGCATTTTTGCCCAAAAGTAAAGGTAATGTATATCTTTTTGCCATAAAAAAGGAGAATTTCTTCATTTTTACCCAAAAATAAGGGGATTTTTTGTAATTTTGACTCAAAATAAGTGCAATTTCTGACTTTTCGCAAAAAAATAAACAAAATTTCTGTCTTTTTGCCTTAAAATAAGGGAATTTCTGACTTTTTGCCCTGAAATAAGTAAAATTTCTAAAATTTTTCCCCAAAATAAGGGAAATGTCTGCTTTTTGCCCCAAAATAAGAGGAATTTCTGACTTTTTGCCCCAAAATAAGAGGATTTTCAGCCTTTTTACCTCAAAATAAGGGGAATTTCTGCATTTTTGCCACAAAATATTAGGAATTTCTGCCTTTTTGCCTCAAAATATGAAAAATTTCTGCAATTTTGTACGGAAATAAAAGAAATTTCTGAATTTTTGCCACAAAATAAGAAAATTTCTGCATTTTTCCCTGAAAAAAGTGAAATTTCTGCAATTTTGCTCCCAAATAAAAGAAATTTCTTCAATTTTGCCCCAATGTAAAGGAAATTTCTGCAATTTTGCCCCAAAATAAGAGGAATTTCTGACTTTTTGCCCTGAAATAAATGAAATTTCTGCAATTTTGCCTGAAAATAAGGGAAATTTGTGCCTTTTTGCCCCAAAATAAAAAGAATTTCTGCCTTTTGCCCCAAAATATGGGGAATTTCAGGATTTTACCTCAAAATAAGGGGAATTTCAGCCTTTTTGCACCAAAATATTGAGAATTTATGCCTTTTTGCCCCAAAATAAAGGGAATTTCTGCATTTTTGCACAAATATTAGGGGAATTTCTGCAATTTTGCTCCAAAATATGGGTCGTTTTTGCCTTTTTGCCCGAAATTAAGTGGAATTTCTGCCTTTTTGTCCCGAAATAAGTGAAATTTCTTCAATTTTAGCCAAAAATTAGGGATTTCATCTTTTTGCCCCAAAATAAGGGGAATTTCTGCCATTTTGCCCTGAAATATTTGAAATTTCTGCAATTTTACCGCAAAATAAGGGGAATTTCTGCCTTTTTGCCCCAAAATAAGGGGAATTTCAGCTTTATTACCTCAAAATAAGGGAAATTTCTGCCTTTTTGCAACAAAATATAAGGAATTTCTACCTTTTTGCCTAAAAATAAGGAAAATTTCTGCAATTCTGCCCCAAAATAAGGGGAATTTCTCCCTTTTTGCACCAAAATAAAGAAAATTTCAGGCTTTTTGCCTGAAAATAAGTAAAATTTCTGCAATTTTGCCCCAAATAAGGTAGATTCCTGCAATTTTGCCCCAAAATAAAAGAAATTTCTGGAATTTTGCACCAAAGTAAGGGGAATTTCTGATTTTTGCCCCAAAAAAAAGGGAAATTCTGCCGTTTCCCCAAAATTAGGGGAATTTCTGAAATTTTGATTCAAAATACGGGGAATTTCTGCCTTTTTGCCCAAAAATAAGGGGAATGCATACCTTTTTGCCATAAAAAAGGGAAATTTCTTCATCTTTGCTCCAAAATAAGGGGAATTTCTGCCTTTTTGCCTCAAAATAAGTGGAATTTCTGTCTTTTTCCCTAAAAACAAAGAGAATTTCTGTCTTTTTTGCCCCAAAATAAGGGGAATTTCAGCCTTTTTAACTCAAAATAAGGGGAATTTCTGCATTTTTGCCACAAAATATTAGGAATTTCTTCCTTTTTGCTCCAAAATAAAAAAATTTCTGCTTTTTTTCACTGAAATAAGTGAAATTTCTGCAATTTTGCCCCAAAATAAGGGAAATTTCTGCAATTTTGCCCCAAAATAAGAGAAATTTCTGGAACTTTGCCCCAAAATAAGTGGAATTTCTGAGTTTTGCCGCAAACAAGGAGAATTTCTGTATTTTTGCCCCAACATAATGGGAATTCCTGCCTTTTTGCCCCACAATTAGTGGAATTTCTGCTATTTTACTCCAAAATACGGAGAATTTCTGCCTTTTTGCCCGAAAATAAGTAGAATGCATACCTTTTTGCCATAAAAAAGGGAAATTTCTTAATTTTTGCCCCCAAATAAGGGGAATTTCAGCCTTTTTACCTCAAAATAAGAGGAATTTCTGCACTTTTGCCACAAAATATTAGGAATTTCTTCCTTTTTGCCCCAAAATAAGGAAAATTTTTGACTTTTTTCCCTGAAATAAGTGAAATCTCTGCAATTTTGGCCCATAATAAGTGAAATTTCTGCAATTTTGCCCCAAAATAAGGAAATTTCTAGAATTTTGCCCGAAATAAGTGGAATTTGAGTTATGCCCTAAAATAAGGAGAATTTCTGTCTTTTCGTCCCAACATATAGAGAATTTCTGCCTTTTTTCCCCACAATTAGGGGAATTTCTGCAATTTTGCTCCAAAATAAGGGGAATTTCTGCTTTTTTGCCCGAAAATAAGAATGCATACCTTTTTGCCATAAAAAAGGAAAATTTCTACATTTTTGCTCCAAAATAAGGGAAATTTCTGCTTTTTTCCCTATAAATAAGTGGAATTTCTGTCTTTTTCCCCAAAACAAAGGGAATTTCTGTCTTTTTTGCCCCAAAATAAGGAAAATTTCTGCCTTTTTTCCCTGAAATAAGTGAAATTTCTGCAATTTTGACTCAAAATAAGTGAAATTTTTCAATTTTGCCCCAAAATAAGGGAAATTTCTGGAATTTTGCCACAAATAATTGGAATTTCTGAGTTTTTCCACAAAATAAGGAGAATTTCTGTCTTTTTGCCTCAACACATAGGGAATTTCTGCCTTTTTGCCCCTCAATTAAGGAAATTTCAGCAATTTTGCTCCAAAATAGGGGGAATTTCTGCCTTTTTGCCTGAAAATAAGAAGAATGCATACCTTTTCGCCATAAAAATTAAAAATTTCTTCATTTTTGCTCCAAAATAAGGGGAATTTCTGCTTTTTTCCCTTTAAATAAGTGGAATTTCTGTATTTTTCCCCCAAAACAAAGGGAATTTCTGTCTTTTTTGCCCCAAAATAAGGAAAATTTCTGACTTATTACCCTGAAATAAGTGAAATTTCTGCAATTTAGCCCCAAAATAAGGGAAATTTCTGCCTCTTTGCCCCCAAATAAGGAAAATTTCAGCCTTTTAACCTCAAAATAAGGGGAATTTCTGCATTTTTTCCACAAAATATTAGGAATTTCTGCCTTTTTGCCCCAAAATAAGGAAAATTTCTGCCTTTTTTCCCTGAAATAAGTGAAATTTCTGCAATTTTGCCCCCAAATAAGTGAAATTTCTGCAATTTGGCCCCAAAATGAGAGGAATTTCTGCCTTTTTACCTAAAAATAAGTGAAATTTCTGCCTTTTTACCCAAAAATAAATGGAATTTCTGTCTTTTTGCCCCAAAATAAAAGGAATTTTTGAATTATGCCCTGAAATAAGTGAAATTTCTGCAATTTTGCCACAAAATAAGAGGAATTTCTGTATTTTTGCCCCAAAATAAGGGAAATTTCTGCCTTTTTGACCCCAAATAAGGGGGAATTTCACGCTTTTTACCTTAAAATAAGGGGAATTTCTGTATTTTTGCCACAAAATATTAAGAATTTCTGCCACTGTGCTCCAAAATATGGAAAATTTCTGCATTTTTTACCTGAAATAAGTGAAATTTCTGCAATTTTGCGCCAAAATAAGTTAAATTTTTGCAATTTTGCCCCAAAAATAAGGGAAATTTCTGGAATTTTGCCCCAAAATTAGTGAAATTTCTGAGTTTTACACCATAATAAAAAGAATTTCTGAATTTTTGCCTTAACATATAGGGAATTTCTGCATTTTTGCCCCACAATTAGGAGAATTTATGAAATTTTGCTTTAAAATACGGGGATTTTCTGCCTTTTACGCCGAAAATAAGGAGAATTTCTGCCATTTTGCCACCAAATAAGTGAAATTTCTGCAATTTTGCCCCATAATAGGGGAAATTTCTGGAATTTTGCCCCAAAATAAGTGAAATTTCTGAGTTTTGCCCCAAAATAAAGAGAATTTCTGTCTTTTTGCCCCAACATATAGGGAATTTCTGCATTTTTGCCCCACAATTAGGGGAATTTCTGCAATTTTTCTTCAAAATACAAGGATTTTCTGCCTTTTTCGCTGAAAAAAGGGGAATTTCAGCCATTTTGCAGTAAAATAAGTGAAATTTCTGCAGTTTTACCCCAAAATAAGGGGAATTCTGCGTTTTTGCCCCAAAATTAGGGGAATTTTTGCAATTTTGCTCCAAAATACGGGGAATTTCTGCATTTTTGCCCAAAAGTAAAGGTAATGTATATCTTTTTGCCATAAAAAAGGAGAATTTCTTCATTTTTACCCAAAAATAAGGGGATTTTTTGTAATTTTGACTCAAAATAAGTGCAATTTCTGACTTTTCGCAAAAAAATAAACAAAATTTCTGTCTTTTTGCCTTAAAATAAGGGAATTTCTGACTTTTTGCCCTGAAATAAGTAAAATTTCTAAAATTTTTCCCCAAAATAAGGGAAATGTCTGCTTTTTGCCCCAAAATAAGAGGAATTTCTGACTTTTTGCCCCAAAATAAGAGGATTTTCAGCCTTTTTACCTCAAAATAAGGAGAATTTCTGCATTTTTGCCACAAAATATTAGGAATTTCTGCCTTTTTGCCTCAAAATATGAAAAATTTCTGCAATTTTGTACGGAAATAAAAGAAATTTCTGAATTTTTGCCCCAAAATAAGAAAATTTCTGCATTTTTCCCTGAAAAAAGTGAAATTTCTGCAATTTTGCTCCCAAATAAAAGAAATTTCTTCAATTTTGCCCCAATGTAAAGGAAATTTCTGCAATTTTGCCCCAAAATAAGAGGAATTTCTGACTTTTTGCCCTGAAATAAATGAAATTTCTGCAATTTTGCCTGAAAATAAGGGAAATTTGTGCCTTTTTGCCCCAAAATAAAAAGAATTTCTGCCTTTTGCCCCAAAATATGGGGAATTTCAGGATTTTACCTCAAAATAAGGGGAATTTCAGCCTTTTTGCACCAAAATATTGAGAATTTATGCCTTTTTGCCCCAAAATAAAGGGAATTTCTGCATTTTTGCACAAATATTAGGGGAATTTCTGCAATTTTGCTCCAAAATATGGGTCGTTTTTGCCTTTTTGCCCGAAATTAAGTGGAATTTCTGCCTTTTTGTCCCGAAATAAGTGAAATTTCTTCAATTTTAGCCAAAAATTAGGGATTTCATCTTTTTGCCCCAAAATAAGGGGAATTTCTGCCATTTTGCCCTGAAATATTTGAAATTTCTGCAATTTTACCGCAAAATAAGGGGAATTTCTGCCTTTTTGCCCCAAAATAAGGGGAATTTCAGCTTTATTACCTCAAAATAAGGGAAATTTCTGCCTTTTTGCAACAAAATATAAGGAATTTCTACCTTTTTGCCTAAAAATAAGGAAAATTTCTGCAATTCTGCCCCAAAATAAGGGGAATTTCTCCCTTTTTGCCCCAAAATAAAGAAAATTTCAGGCTTTTTGCCTGAAAATAAGTAAAATTTCTGCAATTTTGCCCCAAATAAGGTAGATTCCTGCAATTTTGCCCCAAAATAAAAGAAATTTCTGGAATTTTGCACCAAAGTAAGGGGAATTTCTGATTTTTGCCCCAAAAAAAAGGGAAATTCTGCCGTTTCCCCAAAATTAGGGGAATTTCTGAAATTTTGATTCAAAATACGGGGAATTTCTGCCTTTTTGCCCAAAAATAAGGGGAATGCATACCTTTTTGCCATAAAAAAGGGAAATTTCTTCATCTTTGCTCCAAAATAAGGGGAATTTCTGCCTTTTTGCCTCAAAATAAGTGGAATTTCTGTCTTTTTCCCTAAAAACAAAGAGAATTTCTGTCTTTTTTGCCCCAAAATAAGGGGAATTTCAGCCTTTTTAACTCAAAATAAGGGGAATTTCTGCATTTTTGCCACAAAATATTAGGAATTTCTTCCTTTTTGCTCCAAAATAAAAAAATTTCTGCTTTTTTTCACTGAAATAAGTGAAATTTCTGCAATTTTGCCCCAAAATAAGGGAAATTTCTGCAATTTTGCCCCAAAATAAGAGAAATTTCTGGAACTTTGCCCCAAAATAAGTGGAATTTCTGAGTTTTGCCGCAAACAAGGAGAATTTCTGTATTTTTGCCCCAACATAATGGGAATTCCTGCCTTTTTGCCCCACAATTAGTGGAATTTCTGCTATTTTACTCCAAAATACGGAGAATTTCTGCCTTTTTGCCCGAAAATAAGTAGAATGCATACCTTTTTGCCATAAAAAAGGGAAATTTCTTAATTTTTGCCCCCAAATAAGGGGAATTTCAGCCTTTTTACCTCAAAATAAGAGGAATTTCTGCACTTTTGCCACAAAATATTAGGAATTTCTTCCTTTTTGCCCCAAAATAAGGAAAATTTTTGACTTTTTTCCCTGAAATAAGTGAAATCTCTGCAATTTTGGCCCATAATAAGTGAAATTTCTGCAATTTTGCCCCAAAATAAGGAAATTTCTAGAATTTTGCCCGAAATAAGTGGAATTTGAGTTATGCCCTAAAATAAGGAGAATTTCTGTCTTTTCGTCCCAACATATAGAGAATTTCTGCCTTTTTTCCCCACAATTAGGGGAATTTCTGCAATTTTGCTCCAAAATAAGGGGAATTTCTGCTTTTTTGCCCGAAAATAAGAATGCATACCTTTTTGCCATAAAAAAGGAAAATTTCTACATTTTTGCTCCAAAATAAGGGAAATTTCTGCTTTTTTCCCTATAAATAAGTGGAATTTCTGTCTTTTTCCCCAAAACAAAGGGAATTTCTGTCTTTTTTGCCCCAAAATAAGGAAAATTTCTGCCTTTTTTCCCTGAAATAAGTGAAATTTCTGCAATTTTGACTCAAAATAAGTGAAATTTTTCAATTTTGCCCCAAAATAAGGGAAATTTCTGGAATTTTGCCACAAATAATTGGAATTTCTGAGTTTTTCCACAAAATAAGGAGAATTTCTGTCTTTTTGCCTCAACACATAGGGAATTTCTGCCTTTTTGCCCCTCAATTAAGGAAATTTCAGCAATTTTGCTCCAAAATAGGGGGAATTTCTGCCTTTTTGCCTGAAAATAAGAAGAATGCATACCTTTTCGCCATAAAAATTAAAAATTTCTTCATTTTTGCTCCAAAATAAGGGGAATTTCTGCTTTTTTCCCTTTAAATAAGTGGAATTTCTGTATTTTTCCCCCAAAACAAAGGGAATTTCTGTCTTTTTTGCCCCAAAATAAGGAAAATTTCTGACTTATTACCCTGAAATAAGTGAAATTTCTGCAATTTAGCCCCAAAATAAGGGAAATTTCTGCCTCTTTGCCCCCAAATAAGGAAAATTTCAGCCTTTTAACCTCAAAATAAGGGGAATTTCTGCATTTTTTCCACAAAATATTAGGAATTTCTGCCTTTTTGCCCCAAAATAAGGAAAATTTCTGCCTTTTTTCCCTGAAATAAGTGAAATTTCTGCAATTTTGCCCCCAAATAAGTGAAATTTCTGCAATTTGGCCCCAAAATGAGAGGAATTTCTGCCTTTTTACCTAAAAATAAGTGAAATTTCTGCCTTTTTACCCAAAAATAAATGGAATTTCTCTCTTTTTGCCCCAAAATAAAAGGAATTTTTGAATTATGCCCTGAAATAAGTGAAATTTCTGCAATTTTGCCACAAAATAAGAGGAATTTCTGTATTTTTGCCCCAAAATAAGGGAAATTTCTGCCTTTTTGACCCCAAATAAGGGGGAATTTCACGCTTTTTACCTTAAAATAAGGGGAATTTCTGTATTTTTGCCACAAAATATTAAGAATTTCTGCCATTGTGCTCCAAAATATGGAAAATTTCTGCATTTTTTACCTGAAATAAGTGAAATTTCTGCAATTTTGCGCCAAAATAAGTGAAATTTTTGCAATTTTGCCCCAAAAATAAGGGAAATTTCTGGAATTTTGCCCCAAAATTAGTGAAATTTCTGAGTTTTACACCATAATAAAAAGAATTTCTGAATTTTTGCCTTAACATATAGGGAATTTCTGCATTTTTGCCCCACAATTAGGAGAATTTATGAAATTTTGCTTTAAAATACGGGGATTTTCTGCCTTTTACGCCGAAAATAAGGAGAATTTCTGCCATTTTGCCACCAAATAAGTGAAATTTCTGCAATTTTGCCCCATAATAGGGGAAATTTCTGGAATTTTGCCCCAAAATAAGTGAAATTTCTGAGTTTTGCCCCAAAATAAAGAGAATTTCTGTCTTTTTGCCCCAACATATAGGGAATTTCTGCATTTTTGCCCCACAATTAGGGGAATTTCTGCAATTTTTCTTCAAAATACAAGGATTTTCTGCCTTTTTCGCTGAAAAAAGGGGAATTTCAGCCATTTTGCAGTAAAATAAGTGAAATTTCTGCAGTTTTACCCCAAAATAAGGGGAATTCTGCGTTTTTGCCCCAAAATTAGGGGAATTTTTGCAATTTTGCTCCAAAATACGGGGAATTTCTGCATTTTTGCCCAAAAGTAAAGGTAATGTATATCTTTTTGCCATAAAAAAGGAGAATTTCTTCATTTTTACCCAAAAATAAGGGGATTTTTTGTAATTTTGACTCAAAATAAGTGCAATTTCTGACTTTTCGCAAAAAAATAAACAAAATTTCTGTCTTTTTGCCTTAAAATAAGGGAATTTCTGACTTTTTGCCCTGAAATAAGTAAAATTTCTAAAATTTTTCCCCAAAATAAGGGAAATGTCTGCTTTTTGCCCCAAAATAAGAGGAATTTCTGACTTTTTGCCCCAAAATAAGAGGATTTTCAGCCTTTTTACCTCAAAATAAGGAGAATTTCTGCATTTTTGCCACAAAATATTAGGAATTTCTGCCTTTTTGCCTCAAAATATGAAAAATTTCTGCAATTTTGTACGGAAATAAAAGAAATTTCTGAATTTTTGCCCCAAAATAAGAAAATTTCTGCATTTTTCCCTGAAAAAAGTGAAATTTCTGCAATTTTGCTCAAATTAAAAGAAATTTCTTCAATTTTGCCCCAATGTAAAGGAAATTTCTGCAATTTTGCCCCAAAATAAGAGGAATTTCTGACTTTTTGCCCTGAAATAAATGAAATTTCTGCAATTTTGCCTGAAAATAAGGGAAATTTGTGCCTTTTTGCCCCAAAATAAAAAGAATTTCTGCCTTTTGCCCCAAAATATGGGGAATTTCAGGATTTTACCTCAAAATAAGGGGAATTTCAGCCTTTTTGCACCAAAATATTGAGAATTTATGCCTTTTTGCCCCAAAATAAAGGGAATTTCTGCATTTTTGCACAAATATTAGGGGAATTTCTGCAATTTTGCTCCAAAATATGGGTCGTTTTTGCCTTTTTGCCCGAAATTAAGTGGAATTTCTGCCTTTTTGTCCCGAAATAAGTGAAATTTCTTCAATTTTAGCCAAAAATTAGGGATTTCATCTTTTTGCCCCAAAATAAGGGGAATTTCTGCCATTTTGCCCTGAAATATTTGAAATTTCTGCAATTTTACCGCAAAATAAGGGGAATTTCTGCATTTTTGCCCCAAAATAAAGGAAATTTCAGCCTTTTTACCTGAAAATAAGTGAAATTTCTGCAATTTTGCCCCAAATAAGGTAAATTCCTGCAATTTTGCCTAAAAATAAATGAAATTTCTGGAATTTTGCCCCAAAGTAAGGGGAATTTCTGATTTTTGCCCCAAAATAAAAAGAAATTCTGCCTTTTCCCCCAAAATTAGGGGAATTTCTGAAATTTTGATTCAAAATACGGAGAATTTCTGCATTTTTGCCCAAAAATAAGGGGAATGCATAACTTTTTGCCATAAAAAAGGGAAATTTCTTCAATTTTGCTCTAAAATAAGGGGAATTTCTGCCTATTTGCCTCAAAATAAGTGGAATTTCTGTCTTTTTCCTCCAAAACAAAGAAAATTTCTGTCTTTTTTGCCCCAAAATAAGGGGAATTTTCCGCCTTTTTAACTCAAAATTAGGGGAATTTCTGCATTTTTGCAACAAAATATTAGGAATTTCTTTCTTTTTGCCCCAAAATAAGAAAATTTCTGCTTTTTTCCCTGAAATAAGTGAAATTTCTGCAATTTTGCCCCAAAATAAGGGAAATTTCTGCAATTTTGCCCCAAAATAAGGGAAATTTCTGGAACTTTGCTCCAAAATAAGTGGAATTTCTGAGTTTTGCCCTAAAACAAGGAGAATTTCTGTATTTTTGCCTCAACATATATAGAATTTCTGCCTTTTTGCCCCACAATTAGGGGAATTTCTGCAATTTTGCTCCAAAATACAGAGAATTTCTTCCTTTTTGCCCGTAAATTAGAAGAATGCATACCTTTTGGCCATAAAAAAGGAAAATTTCTTCATTTTTGCCCCCAAATAAGGGGAATTTCAGCCTTTTTACCTCAAAATAAGGGGAATTTCTGCATTTTTGCCACAAAATATTAGGAATTTCTGCCTTTTTGCCCCAAAATAAGGAAAATTTTTGCCTTTTTTTCCTAAAATAAGTGAAATCTCTTCAATTTTGGCCCATAATAAGGAAATTTTAGAATTTTGCCCCAAATAAGTGGAATTTCTGAGTTTTGCCCCAAAATAAGGAGAATTTCTGTCTTTTCGCCCCAACCTATAGGGAATTTCTGCCTTTTTGCCCCACAATTAGGGGAATTTCTGCAATTTTGCTCCAAAATAAGGGAAATTACTGCCTTTTTGCCCGAAAATAAGAAGAATGCATACCTTTTTGCCATAAAAAAGGGAAATTTCTTCATTTTTGCTCCAAAATAATGGGAATTTCTGCTTTTTTGCCTCTAAATAAGTGGAATTTCTGTATTTTTCCCCAAAACAAAGGGAATTTCTCTCTTTTTTGCCCCAAAATAAGGAAAATTTCTTACTTATTACACTGAAAAAAGTGAAATTTCTGCAATTTTGCCCCAAAATAAGGGAAATTTCTGCCTTTTTGCCCCCAAATAAGGGGAATTTCAGCCTTTTTACCTCAAAATAAGGGGAATTTCTGCATTTTTGCCACAAAATATTAGGAATTTCTGCCTTTTTGCCCCAAAATAAAGAAAATTTCTGCCTTTTTTTCCCTGAAATAAGTGAAATTTCTGCAATTTTGCCTCAAAATATGTGAAATTTTAGCAATTTTGCCCCAAAATAAGGGAAATTTCTGGAATTTTGCCCCAAATAAGTGGAATTTCTGAGCTTTACCCCAAAATAAGGAGAATTTCTGACTTTTTGCCCCAACATATAGGGAATTTCTGCCTTTTTGCCCCACAATTAGGGGAATTTCTGCAATTTTGCTCCAAAATAAGGGGAATTTCTGCCTTTTTGCCCGAAAATAAGACGAATGCATACCTTTTCGCGATAAAAATGGAAATTTCTTCATTTTTGCTCCAAAATAAGGGGAATTTCTGCTTTTTTCCCTCTAAATAAGTGGAATTTCTGTCTTTTTCCCCTAAAACAAAGGGAATTTCTTTCTTTTTTGCCCCAAAATAAGGAAAATTTCTGACTTATTACCCTTATATAAGTGAAATTTTTGCAATTTAGCCCCAAAATAAGGGAAATTTTTGCTTTTTGCCCCCAAATAAGGGTAATTTCAGCCTTTTTACCTCAAAATAAGTGGAATTTCTGCATCTTTGACACAAAATATTAGGAATTTCTGCCTTTTTGCCCCAAAATAAGAAAAATTTCTGCCTTTTTTCCCTGAAATAAGTGAAATTTCTGCAATTTTGCCCCAAAATAAGTGAAATTTCTGCAATTTGGCCCCAAAATAATAGGAATTTCTGCCTTTTTACCTGAAAATAAGTGAAATTTCTGCTTTTTTACCCAAAAATAAAGGAAATTTCTGTCTTTTTGCCCCAAAATAAAAGGAATTTTTGAATTATGCCCTGAAATAAGTGAAATTTCTGCAATTTTGCCCCAAAATAAAAGAAATTTCTGCCTTTTTGCCACAAAATAAGGGGAATTTCTGTCTTTTTGCCCCAAAATAATGGAAATTTCTGCCTTTTTGCCCCTAAATAAGGGGGAATTTCAGGCTTTTTACCTCAAAATAAGGGGAATTTCTGCATTTTTGCCACAAAATATTAAGAATTTCTGCCATTGTGCTCTAAAATATGGAAAATTTCTGCATTTTTCCCTGAAATAAGTGAAATTTCTGCAATTTTGCCCCAAAATAAGTGAAATTTCTGCAATTTTGCCCCAAAATATGGGAAATTTCTGGAATTTTGCCCCAAAATAAGTGAAATTTCTGAGCTTTACCCCAAAATAAGGAGAATTTCTGACTTTTTGCCCCAACATATAGGGAATTTCTGCCTTTTTGCCCCACAATTAGGGGAATTTCTGCAATTTTGCTCCAAAATACGGGGAATTTCTTCTTTTTTGCCTGAAAATAAGGGGAATGTATAATTTTTGCCACAAAAAAGGGAAATTTCTTAATTTTTGCCCCAAAATAAGAGGAATTTCTGCCTTTTTACCTCAGAATAAGTAAAATTTCTGTCTTTTTACCCCAAAATAAATGGAATTTCTGTCTTTTTGCTCCAAAATAAGAGGAATTTTTGAATTATGCCCTGAAATAAGTGAAATTTCTGCAATTTTGCCCCAAAATAAAAAAAATTTCTTCCTTTTTGTCACAAAAAAGGAATTTCTCTCTTTTTGCCCCAAAATAAGGGAAATTTCAGCCTTTTTAGCTGAAAATATGGGGAATTTCTGCATTTTTGCCACAAAATATTAAGGATTTTTGCCACTGTTCTCTAAAATACGGAAAATTTCTGCCTTTTTTTCCTGAAATAAGTGAAATTTCTGCAATTTTGTCCCACAATAGGTGAAATTTCTGCAATTTTGCCCCAAAATAAGGGAAATTTCTGGAATTTTGCCCCAAAATAAGTGGAATTTCTGAGTTTTGCCCCAAAATAAGAAGAATTTCCACCTTTTGCCCCAACATATAAGGAATTTTTGCATTTTTGCCCCACAATTAGAAGAATTTCTGCAATTTTGCTCTAAAATACTGGGAATTTCTACTTTTTTGCCCGAAAATAAGGGGAATGTATATCTTTTGCCACAAAATAGGGAAATTTCTTCATTTTTGCCCCAAAATAAGAGGAATTTCTGCCTTTTTACCTCAAAATAAGTGAAATTTCTGCCTTTTTACCCAAAAATAAACAGAATTTCTGTTTTTTGCCAAAAATTAAAGGAATTTTTGAATTATGCCCTGAAATAAGTGAAATTTCTGCAATTTTGCCCCAAAATAAAAGAAATTTCTGCATTTTTGCCACAAAATAAGGGGAATTTCTCTCTTTTTACCCCAAAATAAGGGAAATTTCTGCCTTTTTGCCCCAAATAAGATGGAATTTCAAGCTTTTTACCTCAAAATAAGGGGAATTTCTGCATTTTTGCCACAAAATATTAAGAATTTCTGCCATTGTGCTCCAAAATATGGGAAATTTCTGCCTTTTTTCCCTGAAATAAGTGAAATTTCTGCAATTGTGCCCTAAAATAAGTGAAATTTCTGAAATTTTGCCTCAAAATAAAAGAAATTTCTGGAATTTTGCCCCAAAATAAGTGAAATTTCTGAGTTTTTCTCCAAAATAAGGAGAATTTCTGTCTTTTTGCCCCAACATATAGGGAATTTCTGCATTTTTGCCCCACAATTAGGGGAATTTCTGCAATTTTCCTCCAAAATACGAGGATTTTCTGCCTCTTTCGCCGAAAATAAGGGTAATTTCTGCCATTTTGTGGAGAAATAAGTGAAATTTCTGCAGTTTTACCCCAAAATAAGGGGAAGTTCTGCGTTTTTGCTTCAAAATTAGGGGAATTTCTGCAATTTTGCTCGAAAGTACGGGGAATATCTGCCTTTTTTGCCCGAAAATAAAGAGAATGAATACCTTTTTGCCATAAAAAAGGAGAATTTCTTCATTTTTTATCTAAAATAAGGGGATTTTCCGCCTTTTTGACTCAAAATAAGTGCAATTTCTGACTTTTCCCCAAAAATAAACAGAATTTCTGTCTTTTTGCCTTAAAATATGGGAAATTTCTGACTTTTTGCCCTGAAATAAGTAAAATTTCTAAAATTTTTCCCAAAATAAGGGAAATGTCTGCTTTTTGCCCCAAATTAAGTGGAATTTCTGACTTTTTGCCCCAAAATAAAGGGATTTTCAGCCTTTTTACCTCAAAATAAGGGGAATTTCTGCATTTTTGCCACAAAATATTAGGAATTTCTGCCTTTTTGCCCCAAAATAATAAAAATTTCTGCAATTTTGTACGAAAATAAAAGAAATTTCTGCCTTTTTGCCCCAAAATAAAAAAAATTCTGCTTTTTTTCCCTGAAAAAAGTGAAATTTCTGCAATTTTGCCCCCAAATAAAGGAAATCTCTGCAATTTTGCCCAAATGTAAAGAAAATTTCTTCAATTTTGCCCCAAATAAGGGGAATTTATGACTTTTTGCCCTGAAATAAATGAAATTTCTGCAATTTTGCCCGAAAATAAAGGAAATTTGTGCCTTTTTGCCACAAAATAATGGGAATTTCTGCCTTTTGCCCCAAAATATGGGGAATTTCAGGATTTTACATCAAAATAAGGGGAATTTCAGCCTTTTTGCACCAAAATATTGAGAATTTCTGCCTTTTTGCCCCAAAATAAAGGGAATTTCTGCATTTTTGCACAAATATTAGGGGAATTTCTGCAATTTTGCTCCAAAATATGTGTCATTTTTGCCTTTTTGCCCGAAATTAAGTGGAATTTCTGCCTTTTTGTCCCGAAATAAGTGAAATTTCTTCAATTTTAGCCAAAAATTAAAGATTTCATCTTTTTACCCAAAAATAAAAGGAATTTCTGCCATTTTGCCCTTAAATATTTAAAATTTCTGCAATTTTACCCCAAAATTAGAGGTTTTTCTGCCTTTTTGCCCCAAAATAAGGAGAATTTCAGCTTTATTACCTCAAAATAAGGGAAATTTCTGCATTTGGCTACAAAATATAAGGAATTTCTGGTTTTTGGCCCAAAATAAAGAAAATTTCTGCAATTTTGCCCCAAAATAAGGGGAATTTCTCCCTTTTTTCCCCAAAATAAAAGAAATTTCTGGAATTTTGCCCCAAAATAAGGGGAATTTCTGATTTTTGCCCAAAAAAAAGGGAAATTCTGCCTTTTCCCCCAAAATTAGGGGAATTTCTGAAATTTTGATTCAAAATACGGGGAATTTCTGTCTTTTTGCCCGAAAAAAGGGGAATGCATACCTTTTTGCCATAAAAAAGGGAAATTTTTTCATTTTTGCTCCAAAATAAGGGGAATTTCAACCTTTTTGTCTCTAAATAAGTGGAATTTCTGTCTTTTTCCCCCAAAACAAAGGGAATTTCTGTCTTTTTTGCCCCAAAATAAGAGGAATTTCAGCCTTTTTATTTCAAAATAAAAGAAATTTCTGCATTTTTGCCACAAAATATTAGGAATTTTTTCCTTTTTGCCCCAAAAAAAGAAAATTTCTGCTTTTTTTTCCTGAAATAAGTGAAATTTCTGCAATTTTGCCCGAAAATTAAGGAAATTTCTGCAATTTTCCCTAAAATAAGGGAAATTTCTGGAACTTTGCCCCAAAATAAGTGGAATTTTTGAGTTTTGCCCAAAAATAAGGAGAATTACTGTATATTTGCACCAACATATAGGGAATTTCTGCCTTTTTGCCCCACAATTAGGGGAATTTCTGCAATTTTGCTCCAAAATACGGGGAAATAAGAAGAATTTTTATTTTTTTTGCCCAAAAATAAGAAGTATGCATACCTTTTGCCATAAAAAAAGAAATTTCTTCATTTTTGCCCCCAAATAAGGGGAATTTCAGCCTTTTTAACTCAAAATAAGGGGAATTTCTGCATTTTTGCCACAAAATATTAGGAATTTCTGCCTTTTTGCCCCAAAATAAGGAAAATTTTTGCCTTTTTTCCCTGAAATAAGTGAAATTTCTGCAATTTTGCCCCATAATATGTGAAATTTCTGCAATTTTGCCCCTAAATAATCAAATTTCTGGAATTTGTCCCCAAATAATGGGAATTTCTGAGTTTTGCCCCAAAATAAGGAGAATTTCTGTCTTTTCGCCCCAACATATAGGGAATTTCTGCCTTTTTGCCCCACAATTAAGGGAATTTCTCCAATTTTGCTCCAAAATAAGGGGAATTTCTGCCTTTTTGCCCGAAAATAAGGAGAATGCCTAACTTTTTGCCATAAAAAAGGGAAATTTCTTCATTTTTGTTCCAAAATAAGGGGAATTTCTGCTTTTTTCCCTCTAAATAAGTGGAATTTCTGTATTTTTCCCAAAAACAAGGGGAATTTCTGTCTTTTTTGCCCCAAAAAAAGGAAAATTTCTGACTTATTACTCTGAAATATGTGAAGTTTCTGCAATTTTGCCACATAATAAGGGAAATTTCTGCCTTTTTGCCCCCAAATATAGGGAATTTTAGAATTTTTACCTCAAAATAAGGGGAATTTCTGCATTTTTGCCACAAAATATTAGGAATTTCTGCCTTTTTGCCCAAAAAAAAGGAAAATTTCTTTCTTTTTTCCTGAAATAAGTGAAATTTCTGCAATTTTGCCCCAAAATAAGGGAAATTTCTGGAATTTTGCCCCAAATAAGTGGAATTTCTGAGTTTTTCCCCAAAATAAGGAGAATTTCTGTCTTTTTGCCCCAACATATAAGGAATTTCTGCCTTTTTGCCCCACAACTAGGGAAATTTCTGCAATTTTGCTCCAAAATAGGGGGAATTTCTGCCGTTTTGCCCAAAAATAAGAAGAATGCATACCTTTTTGCCATAAAAAATGGAAATTTCTTCAGTTTTGCTCCAAAATAAGGGAAATTTCTGTTTTTTTCCCTCTAAATAAGTGGAATTTCTGTCTCTTTACCCCAAAACAAAGAAAATTTCTGTCTTTTTTGCCCCAAAATAAAAAAAAATTCTGACTTATTACCCTGAAATAAGTGAAATTTCTGCAATTTTGCCCCAAAATAAGGGAAATTTCTGACTTTTTGCCCACAAATAAGGGGAATTTTAGCCTTTTTACCTCAAAATAAAAGGAATTTCTTCATTTTTGCCACAAAATATTAGAAATTTCTGCCTTTTTGCCCCAAAATAAGGAAAATTTCTGCCTTTTTTCCCTGAAATAAGTCAAATTTCTGCAATTTTGCCCCAAATAAGTTAAATTCCTGCAATTTTGCCCGAAAATAAAAGAAATTTCTGGAATTTTGCCCCAAAGTAAGGGGAATTTCTGATTTTAGCCCCAAAATAAAAGGAAATTCTGCGTTTTGCCCCAAAATTAGGGAAATTTCTGCAATTTTGCTCCAAAATACGGGGAATTTCTGCCTTTTTGCCCAAAAATAAGGGGAATGCCTACCTTTTTAGCATAAAAAAGGGAAATTTCTTCATCTTTGCTTCAAAATAAGGGGAATTTCTGCATTTTTGCCTCTAAATAAGTGGAATTTCTGTCTTTTGCCCCCAAAACAAAGGGAATTTCTGTTTTTTTGCCCCAAATTAAGGGGAATTTCAGCCTTTTTACCTCAAAATAAGGGGAATTTCTGCATTTTTGCCACAAAATATTAGAAATTTCTTCCTATTTGCCACAAAATAAGAAAATTTCTGCTTTCTTCCCCTAAAATAAGTGAAATTTCTGCAATTTTTACCCCAAAATAAGTGAAATTTCTGGAATTTTGCTCCAAATTAAGTGAAATTTCTGGAATTTTGCCCCAAAATAAGTGAAATTTCTGAGTTTTACCCCAAAATAAGCAGAATTTCTGACTTTTTGCCCCAACATATAGGGAATTTCTGCATTTTTGCCCCACAATTAGGGGAATTTCTGCAATTTTGCTCCAAAATACGGGGAATTTCTGCCTTTTTCGCAAAAATAAGGGGAATTTCTGCCATTTTGCCGCGAAATAAGTGAAATTTCTGCAATTTTGCCCCATAATAAGGGAAATTTCTGGAATTTTGCCCCAAAATAAATGAAATTTCTGAGTTTTGCCCCAAAATAAGGAGAATTTCTGTATTTTTGCCCCGACATATAAGGAATTTCTGCATTTTTGCCCCACAATTAGGGGAATTTCTGCAATTTTGCTTCAAAATACGGGATTTTCTGCCTTTTTCACCGAAAAAAAGGAAATTTCTGCCATTTTACCGCGAAATAAGTGAAATTTCTGCAGTTTTACCCCAAAATAAGGGGAATTCTGCGTTTTTGCCCCAAAATTAGGGGAATTTCTGCAATTTTGCTCCAAAATATGGGGAATTTTTGCATTTTTGCCCAAAAATAAAGGGAATGTATACCTTTTTGCCATAAAAAAGGAGAATTTCTTCATTTTTACCCCAAAATAAGGGGATTTTTTGTATTTTTGACTCAAAATAAGTGCAATTTCTGACTTTTCCCCAAAAACAAACGAAATTTCTGTATTTTTGCCTTAAAATAAGAAGAATTTCTGACTTTTTGCCCTGAAATAAGTTAAATTTCTAAAATTTTTCCCCAAAATAAGGGAACTGTCTGCTTTTGGCCCCAAAATAAAAAGAATTTTTGACTTTTTGCCCCAAAATAAGGGGAATTACAGACTTTTAACCTCAAAATAAGGGGAATTTCTGCATTTTTGCACCAAAATATGGGAAATTTCTTCCTTTTTGCACAAAATAAGAAAAATTTCTGCAATTTTGTACGAAAATAAAAGAAATTTCTGCCTTTTTGCCCCAAAATAATAAGAATTTCTGTCTTTTTGCCCCAAAATAAGAAAAATTTCTGCCTATATGCCCCCAAATAAGGAGAATTTCAGAATTTTTACCACAAAATAAGGAAAATTTCTGCATTTTTGCCACAAAATATTAAAAATTTTTGCAATTGTGCTCTAAAATATGGAAAATTTCTGCGTTTTTTCTCTGAAATAAATGAAATTTCTGCAATTTTGCCCCAAAATAAGTGAAATTTCTGCAATTTTGCCCAAAAATAAAGGAAATTTTTGGAATTTTGCCCCAAAATAAGTGGAATTTCTGAGTTTTGCCCCAAAATAAGGAGAATTTTTGTCTTTTTGTCCCAACATATAGGGAATTTCTGCCTTTTTGCCCCACAATTAGGGGAATTTCTGCAATTTTGCTCCAAAATACGGGGAATTTCTGCTTTTTTGCCTGAAAAAGAGGAATGTATAATTTTTGCCACAAAAAAGGGAAATTTCTTAATTTTTGCCCCAAAATAAGAGGAATTTCTGCCTTTTTACCTCAGAATAAGTAAAATTTCTGTCTTTTTACCCCCAAATAAATGGAATTTCTGTCTTTTTGCTTCAAAATAAGAGGAATTTTTGAATTATGCCCTGAAATAAGTGAAATTTCTGCAATTTTGCCACAAAATAAAAAAAATTTCTTCCTTTTTGTCACAAAAAAGGAATTTCTCTTTTTTTGCCCCAAAATAAGGGAAATTTCAGCCTTTTTAGCTGAAAATATGGGGAATTTCTGCATTTTTGCCACAAAATATTAAGGATTTTTGCCACTGTTCTCTAAAATACGGAAAATTTCTGCCTTTTTTTCCTGAAATAAGTGAAATTTCTGCAATTTTGCCCCACAATAGGTGAAATTTCTGCAATTTTGCCCCAAAATAAGGGAAATTTCTGGAATTTTGCCCCAAAATAAGTGGAATTTCTGAGTTTTGCCCCAAAATAAGAAGAATTTCCGCCTTTTTGCCCCAACATATAAGAAATTTTTGCATTTTTGCCCCACAATTAGAAGAATTTCTGCAATTTTGCTCTAAAATACTGGGAATTTCTTCTTTTTTGCCCGAAAATAAGGGGAATGTGTATCTTTTGCCACAAAATAGGGAAATTTCTTCATTTTTGCCCCAAAATAAGAGGAATTTCTGCCTTTTTACCTCAAAATATGTGAAATTTCTGCCTTTTTACCCAAAAATAAATGGAATTTCTGTTTTTTGCCCAAAAATAAAAGGAATTTTTGAATTATGCCCTGAAATAAGTAAAATTTCTGCAATTTTGCCCCAAAATAAAAGAAATTTCTGCATTTTTGCCACAAAATAAGGGGAATTTCTGTCTTTTTACCCCAAAATAAGGGAAATTTCTGCCTTTTTGCCCCAAATAAGATGGAATTTCAAGCTTTTTACCTCAAAATAAGGGGAATTTCTGCATTTTTGCCACAAAATATTAAGAATTTCTGCCATTGTGCTCCAAAAATATGGGAAATTTCTGCCTTTTTTCCCTGAAATAAGTGAAATTTCTGCAATTGTGCCCCAAAATAAGTGAAATTTCTGAAATTTTGCCTCAAAATAAGGGAAATTTCTGGAATTTTGCCCCAAAATAAGTGAAATTTCTGAGTTTTCCTCCAAAAAAAGGAGAATTTCTGTCTTTTTGCCCCAAAATAAGAAAAATTTCTGCCTATATGCCCCCAAATAAGGAGAATTTCAGAATTTTTGCCTCAAAATAAGGAAAATTTCTGCATTTTTGCCACAAAATATTAAAAATTTTTGCAATTGTGCTCTAAAATATGGAAAATTTCTGCCTTTTTTCTCTGAAATAAATGAAATTTCTGCAATTTTGCCCCAAAATAAGTGAAATTTCTGCAATTTTGCCCAAAAATAAAGGAAATTTCTGGAATTTTGCCCCAAAATAAGTGGAGTTTCTGAGTTTTGCCCCAAAATAAGGAGAATTTCTGTCTTTTTGTCCCAACATATAGGGAATTTCTGCCTTTTTGCCCCACAATTAGGGGAATTTCTGCAATTTTGCTCCAAAATACGGGGAATTTCTGCTTTTTTGCCTGAAAATAAGGGGAATGTATAATTTTTGCCACAAAAAAGGGAAATTTCTTAATTTTTGCCCCAAAATAAGAGGAATTTCTGCCTTTTTACCTCAGAATAAGTAAAATTTCTGTCTTTTTACCCCAAAATAAATGGAATTTCTGTCTTTTTGCTTCAAAATAAGAGGAATTTTTGAATTATGCCCTGAAATAAGTAAAATTTATGCAATTTTGCCCCAAAATAAAAAAAATTTCTTCCTTTTTGTCACAAAAAAGGAATTTCTCTCTTTTTGCCCCAAAATAAGGGAAATTTCAGCCTTTTTAGCTGAAAATATGGGGAATTTCTGCATTTTTGCCACAAAATATTAAGGATTTTTGCCACTGTTCTCTAAAATACGGAAAATTTCTGCCTTTTTTTCCTGAAATAAGTGAAATTTCTGCAATTTTGTCCCACAATAGGTGAAATTTCTGCAATTTTGCCCCAAAATAAGGGAAATTTCTGGAATTTTGCCCCAAAATAAGTGGAATTTCTGAGTTTTGCCCCAAAATAAGAAGAATTTCCTCCTTTTTGCCCCAACATATAAGGAATTTTTGCATTTTTGCCCCACAATTAGAAGAATTTCTGCAATTTTGCTCTAAAATACTGGGAATTTCTGCTTTTTTGCCCGAAAATAAGGGGAATGTATATCTTTTGCCACAAAATAGGGAAATTTCTTCATTTTTGCCCCAAAATAAGAGGAATTTCTGCCTTTTTACCTCAAAATAAGTGAAATTTCTGCCTTTTTACCCAATGGAATTTCTGTTTTTTGCCCAAAAATAAAAGGAATTTTTGAATTATGCCCTGAAATAAGTAAAATTTCTGCAATTTTGCCCCAAAATAAAAGAAATTTCTGCATTTTTGCCACAAAATAAGGGGAATTTCTGTCTTTTTACCCCAAAATAAGGGAAATTTCTGCCTTTTTGGCCCAAATAAGATGGAATTTCAAGCTTTTTACCTCAAAATAAGGGGAATTTCTGCATTTTTGCCACAAAATATTAAGAATTTCTGCCATTGTGCTCCAAAATATGGGAAATTTCTGCCTTTTTTCCCTGAAATAAGTGAAATTTCTGCAATTGTGCCCCAAAATAAGTGAAATTTCTGAAATTTTGCCTCAAAATAAGGGAAATTTATGGAATTTTGCCCCAAAATAAGTGAAATTTCTGAGTTTTCCTCCAAAATAAGGAGAATTTCTGTCTTTTTGCCCCAAAATAAGAAAAATTTCTGCCTATATGCCCCCAAATAAGGAGAATTTCAGAATTTTTACCTCAAAATAAGGAAAATTTCTGCATTTTTGCCACAAAATATTAAAAATTTTTGCAATTGTGCTCTAAAATATGGAAAATTTCTGCCTTTTTTCTCTGAAATAAATGAAATTTCTGCAATTGTGCTCCAAAATAAGTGAAATTTCTGCAATTTTGCCCAAAAATAAAGAAAATTTCTGGAATTTTGCCCGAAAATAAGTGGAATTTCTGAGTTTTGCCCCAAAATAAGGAGAATTTCTGTCTTTTTGTCCCAACATATAGGGAATTTCTGCCTTTTTGCCCCACAATTAGGAGAATTTCTGCAATTTTGCTCCAAAATACGGGGAATTTCTGCTTTTTTGCCTGAAAATAAGGGGAATGTATAATTTTTGCCACAAAAAAGGGAAATTTCTTAATTTTTGCCCCAAAATAAGAGGAATTTCTGCCTTTTTACCTCAGAATAAGTAAAATTTCTGTCTTTTTACCCCAAAATAAATGGAATTTCTGTCTTTTTGCTCCAAAATAAGAGGAATTTTTGAATTATGCCCTGAAATAAGTGAAATTTCTGCAATTTTGCCCCAAAATAAAAAAAATTTCTTCCTTTTTGTCACAAAAAAGGAATTTCTCTCTTTTTGCCCCAAAATAAAGGAAATTTCAGCCTTTTTAGCTAAAAATATGGGGAATTTCTGCATTTTTGCCACAAAATATTAAGGATTTTTGCCATTGTTCTCTAAAATACGGAAAATTTCTGCCTTTTTTTCCTGAAATAAGTGAAATTTCTGCAATTTTGTCCCACAATAGATGAAATTTCTGCAATTTTGCCCCAAAATAAGGGAAATTTCTGGAATTTTGCCCCAAAATAAGTGGAATTTCTGAGTTTTGCCCCAAAATAAGAAGAATTTCCGCCTTTTTGCCCCAACATATAAGGAATTTTTGCATTTTTGCCCCACAATTAGAAGAATTTCTGCAATTTTGCTCTAAAATACTGGGAATTTCTGCTTTTTTGCCCGAAAATAAGGGGAATGTATATCTTTTGCCACAAAATAGGGAAATTTCTTCATTTTTGCCCCAAAATAAAAGGAATTTCTGCCTTTTTACCTCAAAATAAGTGAAATTTCTGCCTTTTTACCCAAAAATAAATGGAATTTCTGTTTTTTGCCCAAAAATAAAAGGAATTTTTCAATTATGCCCTGAAATAAGTAAAATTTCTGCAATTTTGCCCCAAAATAAAAGAAATTTCTGCATTTTTGCCACAAAATAAGGGGTATTTCTGTCTTTTTACCCCAAAATAAGGGAAATTTCTGCCTTTTTGGCCCAAATAAGATGGAATTTCATGCTTTTCACCTCAAAATAAGGGGAATTTCTGCATTTTTGCCACAAAATATTAAGAATTTCTGCCATTGTGCTCCAAAATATGGGAAATTTCTGCCTTTTTTCCCTGAAATAAGTGAAATTTCTGCAATTGTGCCCCAAAATAAGTGAAATTTCTGAAATTTTGCCTCAAAATAAGGGAAATTTATGGAATTTTGCCCCAAAATAAGTGAAATTTCTGAGTTTTCCTCCAAAATAAGGAGAATTTCTGTCTTTTTGCCCCAAAATAAGAAAAATTTTTGCCTATATGCCCCCAAATAAGGAGAATTTCAGAATTTTTACCTCAAAATAAGGAAAATTTCTGCATTTTTGCCACAAAATATTAAAAATTTTTGCAATTGTGCTCTAAAATATGGAAAATTTCTGCCTTTTTTCTCTGAAATAAATGAAATTTCTGCAATTTTGCCCCAAAATAAGTGAAATTTCTGCAATTTTGCCCAAAAATAAAGGAAATTTCTGGAATTTTGCCCCAAAATAAGTGGAATTTCTGAGTTTTGCCCCAAAATAAGGAGAATTTCTGTCTTTTTGTCCCAACATATAGGGAATGTCTGCCTTTTTGCCCCACAATTAGGGGAATTTCTGCAATTTTGGTCCAAAATACGGGGAATTTCTGCTTTTTTGCCTGAAAATAAGGGGAATGTATAATTTTTGCCACAAAAAAGGGAAATTTCTTAATTTTTGCCCCAAAATAAGAGGAATTTCTGCCTTTTTACCTCAGAATAAGTAAAATTTCTGTCTTTTTACCCCAAAATAAATGGAATTTCTGTCTTTTTGCTTCAAAATAAGAAGAATTTTTGAATTATGCCCTGAAATAAGTAAAATTTCTGCAATTTTGCCCCAAAATAAAAAAAATTTCTTCCTTTTTGTCACAAAAAAGGAATTTCTCTCTTTTTGCCCCAAAATAAGGGAAATTTCAGCCTTTTTAGCTGAAAATATGGGGAATTTCTGCATTTTTGCCACAAAATATTAAGGATTTTTGCCACTGTTCTCTAAAATACGGAAAATTTCTGCCTTTTTTTCCTGAAATAAGTGAAATTTCTGCAATTTTGTCCCACAATAGGTGAAATTTCTGCAATTTTGCCCCAAAATAAGGGAAATTTCTGGAATTTTGCCCCAAAATAAGTGGAATTTCTGAGTTTTGCCCCAAAATAAGAAGAATTTCCGCCTTTTTGCCCCAACATATAAGGAATTTTTGCATTTTTGCCCCACAATTAGAAGAATTTCTGCAATTTTGCTCTAAAATACTGGGAATTTCTGCTTTTTTGCCCGAAAATAAGGGGAATGTATATCTTTTGCCACAAAATAGGGAAATTTCTTCATTTTTGCCCCAAAATAAGAGGAATTTCTGCCTTTTTACCTCAAAATAAGTGAAATTTCTGCCTTTTTACCCAATGGAATTTCTGTTTTTTGCCCAAAAATAAAAGGAATTTTTGAATTATGCCCTGAAATAAGTAAAATTTCTGAAATTTTGCCCCAAAATAAAAGAAATTTCTGCATTTTTGCCACAAAATAAGGGGAATTTCTGTCTTTTTACCCCAAAATAAGGGAAATTTCTGCCTTTTTGGCCCAAATAAGATGGAATTTCAAGCTTTTTACCTCAAAATAAGGGGAATTTCTGCATTTTTGCCACAAAATATTAAGAATTTCTGCCATTGTGCTCCAAAATATGGGAAATTTCTGCCTTTTTTCCCTGAAATAAGTGAAATTTCTGCAATTGTGCCCCAAAATAAGTGAAATTTCTGAAATTTTGCCTCAAAATAAGGGAAATTTATGGAATTTTGCCCCAAAATAAGTGAAATTTCTGAGTTTTCCTCCAAAATAAGGAGAATTTCTGTCTTTTTGCCCCAAAATAAGAAAAATTTCTGCCTATATGCCCCCAAATAAGGAGAATTTCAGAATTTTTACCTCAAAATAAGGAAAATTTCTGCATTTTTGCCACAAAATATTAAAAATTTTTGCAATTGTGCTCTAAAATATGGAAAATTTCTGCCTTTTTTCTCTGAAATAAATGAAATTTCTGCAATTGTGCTCCAAAATAAGTGAAATTTCTGCAATTTTGCCCAAAAATAAAGAAAATTTCTGGAATTTTGCCCGAAAATAAGTGGAATTTCTGAGTTTTGCCCCAAAATAAGGAGAATTTCTGTCTTTTTGTCCCAACATATAGGGAATTTCTGCCTTTTTGCCCCACAATTAGGAGAATTTCTGCAATTTTGCTCCAAAATACGGGGAATTTCTGCTTTTTTGCCTGAAAATAAGGGGAATGTATAATTTTTGCCACAAAAAAGGGAAATTTCTTAATTTTTGCCCCAAAATAAGAGGAATTTCTGCCTTTTTACCTCAGAATAAGTAAAATTTCTGTCTTTTTACCCCAAAATAAATGGAATTTCTGTCTTTTTGCTCCAAAATAAGAGGAATTTTTGAATTATGCCCGGAAATAAGTGAAATTTCTGCAATTTTGCCCCAAAATAAAAAAAATTCTTCCTTTTTGTCACAAAAAAGGAATTTCTCTCTTTTTGCCCCAAAATAAAGGAAATTTCAGCCTTTTTAGCTAAAAATATGGGGAATTTCTGCATTTTTGCCACAAAATATTAAGGATTTTTGCCATTGTTCTCTAAAATACGGAAAATTTCTGCCTTTTTTTCCTGAAATAAGTGAAATTTCTGCAATTTTGTCCCACAATAGATGAAATTTCTGCAATTTTGCCCCAAAATAAGGGAAATTTCTGGAATTTTGCCCCAAAATAAGTGGAATTTCTGAGTTTTGCCCCAAAATAAGAAGAATTTCCGCCTTTTTGCCCCAACATATAAGGAATTTTTGCATTTTTGCCCCACAATTAGAAGAATTTCTGCAATTTTGCTCTAAAATACTGGGAATTTCTGCTTTTTTGCCCGAAAATAAGGGGAATGTATATCTTTTGCCACAAAATAGGGAAATTTCTTCATTTTTGCCCCAAAATAAAAGGAATTTCTGCCTTTTTACCTCAAAATAAGTGAAATTTCTGGCTTTTTACCCAAAAATAAATGGAATTTCTGTTTTTTGCCCAAAAATAAAAGGAATTTTTCAATTATGCCCTGAAATAAGTAAAATTTCTGCAATTTTGCCCCAAAATAAAAGAAATTTCTGCATTTTTGCCACAAAATAAGGGGAATTTCTGTCTTTTTAGCCCAAAATAAGGGAAATTTCTGCCTTTTTGGCCCAAATAAGATGGAATTTCAAGCTTTTTACCTCAAAATAAGGGGAATTTCTGCATTTTTGCCACAAAATATTAAGAATTTCTGCCATTGTGCTCCAAAATATGGGAAATTTCTGCCTTTTTTCCCTGAAATAAGTGAAATTTCTGCAATTGTGCCCCAAAATAAGTGAAATTTCTGAAATTTTGCCTCAAAATAAGGGAAATTTATGGAATTTTGCCCCAAAATAAGTGAAATTTCTGAGTTTTCCTCCAAAATAAGGAGAATTTCTGTCTTTTTGCCCCAAAATAAGAAAAATTTCTGCCTATATGCCCCCAAATAAGGAGAATTTCAGAATTTTTACCTCAAAATAAGGAAAATTTCTGCATTTTTGCCACAAAATATTAAAAATTTTTGCAATTGTGCTCTAAAATATGGAAAATTTCTGCCTTTTTTCTCTGAAATAAATGAAATTTCTGCAATTGTGCTCCAAAATAAGTGAAATTTCTGCAATTTTGCCCAAAAATAAAGAAAATTTCTGGAATTTTGCCCGAAAATAAGTGGAATTTCTGAGTTTTGCCCCAAAATAAGGAGAATTTCTGTCTTTTTGTCCCAACATATAGGGAATTTCTGCCTTTTTGCCCCACAATTAGGAGAATTTCTGCAATTTTGCTCCAAAATACGGGGAATTTCTGCTTTTTTGCCTGAAAATAAGGGGAATGTATAATTTTTGCCACAAAAAAGGGAAATTTCTTAATTTTTGCCCCAAAATAAGAGGAATTTCTGCCTTTTTACCTCAGAATAAGTAAAATTTCTGTCTTTTTACCCCAAAATAAATGGAATTTCTGTCTTTTTGCTCCAAAATAAGAGGAATTTTTGAATTATGCCCTGAAATAAGTGAAATTTCTGCAATTTTGTCCCGAAATAAAAAAAATTTCTTCCTTTTTGTCACAAAAAAGGAATTTCTCTCTTTTTGCCCCAAAATAAAGGAAATTTCAGCCTTTTTAGCTAAAAATATGGGGAATTTCTGCATTTTTGCCACAAAATATTAAGGATTTTTGCCATTGTTCTCTAAAATACGGAAAATTTCTGCCTTTTTTTCCTGAAATAAGTGAAATTTCTGCAATTTTGTCCCACAATAGATGAAATTTCTGCAATTTTGCCCCAAAATAAGGGAAATTTCTGGAATTTTGCCCCAAAATAAGTGGAATTTCTGAGTTTTGCCCCAAAATAAGAAGAATTTCCGCCTTTTTGCCCCAACATATAAGGAATTTTTGCATTTTTGCCCCACAATTAGAAGAATTTCTGCAATTTTGCTCTAAAATACTGGGAATTTCTGCTTTTTTGCCCGAAAATAAGGGGAATGTATATCTTTTGCCACAAAATAGGGAAATTTCTTCATTTTTGCCCCAAAATAAAAGGAATTTCTGCCTTTTTACCTCAAAATAAGTGAAATTTCTGCCTTTTTACCCAAAAATAAATGGAATTTCTGTTTTTTGCCCAAAAATAAAAGGAATTTTTCAATTATGCCCTGAAATAAGTAAAATTTCTGCAATTTTGCCCCAAAATAAAAGAAATTTCTGCATTTTTGCCACAAAATAAGGGGTATTTCTGTCTTTTTACCCCAAAATAAGGGAAATTTCTGCCTTTTTGGCCCAAATAAGATGGAATTTCAAGCTTTTCACCTCAAAATAAGGGGAATTTCTGCATTTTTGCCACAAAATATTAAGAATTTCTGCCATTGTGCTCCAAAATATGGGAAATTTCTGCCTTTTTTCCCTGAAATAAGTGAAATTTCTGCAATTGTGCCCCAAAATAAGTGAAATTTCTGAAATTTTGCCTCAAAATAAGGGAAATTTATGGAATTTTGCCCCAAAATAAGTGAAATTTCTGAGTTTTCCTCCAAAATAAGGAGAATTTCTGTCTTTTTGCCCCAAAATAAGAAAAATTTTTGCCTATATGCCCCCAAATAAGGAGAATTTCAGAATTTTTACCTCAAAATAAGGAAAATTTCTGCATTTTTGCCACAAAATATTAAAAATTTTTGCAATTGTGCTCTAAAATATGGAAAATTTCTGCCTTTTTTCTCTGAAATAAATGAAATTTCTGCAATTTTGCCCCAAAATAAGTGAAATTTCTGCAATTTTGCCCAAAAATAAAGGAAATTTCTGGAATTTTGCCCCAAAATAAGTGGAATTTCTGAGTTTTGCCCCAAAATAAGGAGAATTTCTGTCTTTTTGTCCCAACATATAGGGAATGTCTGCCTTTTTGCCCCACAATTAGGGGAATTTCTGCAATTTTGGTCCAAAATACGGGGAATTTCTGCTTTTTTGCCTGAAAATAAGGGGAATGTATAATTTTTGCCACAAAAAAGGGAAATTTCTTAATTTTTGCCCCAAAATAAGAGGAATTTCTGCCTTTTTACCTCAGAATAAGTAAAATTTCTGTCTTTTTACCCCAAAATAAATGGAATTTCTGTCTTTTTGCTTCAAAATAAGAAGAATTTTTGAATTATGCCCTGAAATAAGTAAAATTTCTGCAATTTTGCCCCAAAATAAAAAAAATTTCTTCCTTTTTGTCACAAAAAAGGAATTTCTCTCTTTTTGCCCCAAAATAAGGGAAATTTCAGCCTTTTTAGCTGAAAATATGGGGAATTTCTGCATTTTTGCCACAAAATATTAAGGATTTTTGCCACTGTTCTCTAAAATACGGAAAATTTCTGCCTTTTTTTCCTGAAATAAGTGAAATTTCTGCAATTTTGTCCCACAATAGGTGAAATTTCTGCAATTTTGCCCCAAAATAAGGGAAATTTCTGGAATTTTGCCCCAAAATAAGTGGAATTTCTGAGTTTTGCCCCAAAATAAGAAGAATTTCCGCCTTTTTGCCCCAACATATAAGGAATTTTTGCATTTTTGCCCCACAATTAGAAGAATTTCTGCAATTTTGCTCTAAAATACTGGGAATTTCTGCTTTTTTGCCCGAAAATAAGGGGAATGTATATCTTTTGCCACAAAATAGGGAAATTTCTTCATTTTTGCCCCAAAATAAGAGGAATTTCTGCCTTTTTACCTCAAAATAAGTGAAATTTCTGCCTTTTTACCCAATGGAATTTCTGTTTTTTGCCCAAAAATAAAAGGAATTTTTGAATTATGCCCTGAAATAAGTAAAATTTCTGCAATTTTGCCCCAAAATAAAAGAAATTTCTGCATTTTTGCCACAAAATAAGGGGAATTTCTGTCTTTTTACCCCAAAATAAGGGAAATTTCTGCCTTTTTGGCCCAAATAAGATGGAATTTCAAGCTTTTTACCTCAAAATAAGGGGAATTTCTGCATTTTTGCCACAAAATATTAAGAATTTCTGCCATTGTGCTCCAAAATATGGGAAATTTCTGCCTTTTTTCCCTGAAATAAGTGAAATTTCTGCAATTGTGCCCCAAAATAAGTGAAATTTCTGAAATTTTGCCTCAAAATAAGGGAAATTTATGGAATTTTGCCCCAAAATAAGTGAAATTTCTGAGTTTTCCTCCAAAATAAGGAGAATTTCTGTCTTTTTGCCCCAAAATAAGAAAAATTTCTGCCTATATGCCCCCAAATAAGGAGAATTTCAGAATTTTTACCTCAAAATAAGGAAAATTTCTGCATTTTTGCCACAAAATATTAAAAATTTTTGCAATTGTGCTCTAAAATATGGAAAATTTCTGCCTTTTTTCTCTGAAATAAATGAAATTTCTGCAATTGTGCTCCAAAATAAGTGAAATTTCTGCAATTTTGCCCAAAAATAAAGAAAATTTCTGGAATTTTGCCCGAAAATAAGTGGAATTTCTGAGTTTTGCCCCAAAATAAGGAGAATTTCTGTCTTTTTGTCCCAACATATAGGGAATTTCTGCCTTTTTGCCCCACAATTAGGAGAATTTCTGCAATTTTGCTCCAAAATACGGGGAATTTCTGCTTTTTTGCCTGAAAATAAGGGGAATGTATAATTTTTGCCACAAAAAAGGGAAATTTCTTAATTTTTGCCCCAAAATAAGAGGAATTTCTGCCTTTTTACCTCAGAATAAGTAAAATTTCTGTCTTTTTACCCCAAAATAAATGGAATTTCTGTCTTTTTGCTCCAAAATAAGAGGAATTTTTGAATTATGCCCTGAAATAAGTGAAATTTCTGCAATTTTGCCCCAAAATAAAAAAAATTCTTCCTTTTTGTCACAAAAAAGGAATTTCTCTCTTTTTGCCCCAAAATAAAGGAAATTTCAGCCTTTTTAGCTAAAAATATGGGGAATTTCTGCATTTTTGCCACAAAATATTAAGGATTTTTGCCATTGTTCTCTAAAATACGGAAAATTTCTGCCTTTTTTTCCTGAAATAAGTGAAATTTCTGCAATTTTGTCCCACAATAGATGAAATTTCTGCAATTTTGCCCCAAAATAAGGGAAATTTCTGGAATTTTGCCCCAAAATAAGTGGAATTTCTGAGTTTTGCCCCAAAATAAGAAGAATTTCCGCCTTTTTGCCCCAACATATAAGGAATTTTTGCATTTTTGCCCCACAATTAGAAGAATTTCTGCAATTTTGCTCTAAAATACTGGGAATTTCTGCTTTTTTGCCCGAAAATAAGGGGAATGTATATCTTTTGCCACAAAATAGGGAAATTTCTTCATTTTTGCCCCAAAATAAAAGGAATTTCTGCCTTTTTACCTCAAAATAAGTGAAATTTCTGGCTTTTTACCCAAAAATAAATGGAATTTCTGTTTTTTGCCCAAAAATAAAAGGAATTTTTCAATTATGCCCTGAAATAAGTAAAATTTCTGCAATTTTGCCCCAAAATAAAAGAAATTTCTGCATTTTTGCCACAAAATAAGGGGTATTTCTGTCTTTTTACCCCAAAATAAGGGAAATTTCTGCCTTTTTGGCCCAAATAAGATGGAATTTCAAGCTTTTCACCTCAAAATAAGGGGAATTTCTGCATTTTTGCCACAAAATATTAAGAATTTCTGCCATTGTGCTCCAAAATATGGGAAATTTCTGCCTTTTTTCCCTGAAATAAGTGAAATTTCTGCAATTGTGCCCCAAAATAAGTGAAATTTCTGAAATTTTGCCTCAAAATAAGGGAAATTTATGGAATTTTGCCCCAAAATAAGTGAAATTTCTGAGTTTTCCTCCAAAATAAGGAGAATTTCTGTCTTTTTGCCCCAAAATAAGAAAAATTTTTGCCTATATGCCCCCAAATAAGGAGAATTTCAGAATTTTTACCTCAAAATAAGGAAAATTTCTGCATTTTTGCCACAAAATATTAAAAATTTTTGCAATTGTGCTCTAAAATATGGAAAATTTCTGCCTTTTTTCTCTGAAATAAATGAAATTTCTGCAATTTTGCCCCAAAATAAGTGAAATTTCTGCAATTTTGCCCAAAAATAAAGGAAATTTCTGGAATTTTGCCCCAAAATAAGTGGAATTTCTGAGTTTTGCCCCAAAATAAGGAGAATTTCTGTCTTTTTGTCCCAACATATAGGGAATGTCTGCCTTTTTGCCCCACAATTAGGGGAATTTCTGCAATTTTGGTCCAAAATACGGGGAATTTCTGCTTTTTTGCCTGAAAATAAGGGGAATGTATAATTTTTGCCACAAAAAAGGGAAATTTCTTAATTTTTGCCCCAAAATAAGAGGAATTTCTGCCTTTTTACCTCAGAATAAGTAAAATTTCTGTCTTTTTACCCCAAAATAAATGGAATTTCTGTCTTTTTGCTCCAAAATAAGAGGAATTTTTGAATTATGCCCTGAAATAAGTGAAATTTCTGCAATTTTGCCCCAAAATAAAAAAAATTTCTTCCTTTTTGTCACAAAAAAGGAATTTCTCTCTTTTTGCCCCAAAATAAGGGAAATTTCAGCCTTTTTAGCTGAAAATATGGGGAATTTCTGCATTTTTGCCACAAAATATTAAGGATTTTTGCCACTGTTCTCTAAAATACGGAAAATTTCTGCCTTTTTTTCCTGAAATAAGTGAAATTTCTGCAATTTTGTCCCACAATAGGTGAAATTTCTGCAATTTTGCCCCAAAATAAGGGAAATTTCTGGAATTTTGCCCCAAAATAAGTGGAATTTCTGAGTTTTGCCCCAAAATAAGAAGAATTTCCGCCTTTTTGCCCCAACATATAAGGAATTTTTGCATTTTTGCCCCACAATTAGAAGAATTTCTGCAATTTTGCTCTAAAATACTGGGAATTTCTGCTTTTTTGCCCGAAAATAAGGGGAATGTATATCTTTTGCCACAAAATAGGGAAATTTCTTCATTTTTGCCCCAAAATAAGAGGAATTTCTGCCTTTTTACCTCAAAATAAGTGAAATTTCTGCCTTTTTACCCAATGGAATTTCTGGTTTTTGCCCAAAAATAAAAGGAATTTTTCAATTATGCCCTGAAATAAGTAAAATTTCTGCAATTTTGCCCCAAAATAAAAGAAATTTCTGCATTTTTGCCACAAAATAAGGGGAATTTCTGTCTTTTTACCCCAAAATAAGGGAAATTTCTGCCTTTTTGGCCCAAATAAGATGGAATTTCAAGCTTTTTACCTCAAAATAAGGGGAATTTCTGCATTTTTGCCACAAAATATTAAGAATTTCTGCCATTGTGCTCCAAAATATGGGAAATTTCTGCCTTTTTTCCCTGAAATAAGTGAAATTTCTGCAATTGTGCCCCAAAATAAGTGAAATTTCTGAAATTTTGCCTCAAAATAAGGGAAATTTATGGAATTTTGCCCCAAAATAAGTGAAATTTCTGAGTTTTCCTCCAAAATAAGGAGAATTTCTGTCTTTTTGCCCCAAAATAAGAAAAATTTCTGCCTATATGCCCCCAAATAAGGAGAATTTCAGAATTTTTACCTCAAAATAAGGAAAATTTCTGCATTTTTGCCACAAAATATTAAAAATTTTTGCAATTGTGCTCTAAAATATGGAAAATTTCTGCCTTTTTTCTCTGAAATAAATGAAATTTCTGCAATTGTGCTCCAAAATAAGTGAAATTTCTGCAATTTTGCCCAAAAATAAAGAAAATTTCTGGAATTTTGCCCGAAAATAAGTGGAATTTCTGAGTTTTGCCCCAAAATAAGGAGAATTTCTGTCTTTTTGTCCCAACATATAGGGAATTTCTGCCTTTTTGCCCCACAATTAGGAGAATTTCTGCAATTTTGCTCCAAAATACGGGGAATTTCTGCTTTTTTGCCTGAAAATAAGGGGAATGTATAATTTTTGCCACAAAAAGGGAAATTTCTTAATTTTTGCCCCAAAATAAGAGGAATTTCTGCCTTTTTACCTCAGAATAAGTAAAATTTCTGTCTTTTTACCCCAAAATAAATGGAATTTCTGTCTTTTTGCTCCAAAATAAGAGGAATTTTTGAATTATGCCCTGAAATAAGTGAAATTTCTGCAATTTTGCCCCAAAATAAAAAAAATTTCTTCCTTTTTGTCACAAAAAAGGAATTTCTCTCTTTTTGCCCCAAAATAAAGGAAATTTCAGCCTTTTTAGCTAAAAATATGGGGAATTTCTGCATTTTTGCCACAAAATATTAAGGATTTTTGCCATTGTTCTCTAAAATACGGAAAATTTCTGCCTTTTTTTCCTGAAATAAGTGAAATTTCTGCAATTTTGTCCCACAATAGATGAAATTTCTGCAATTTTGCCCCAAAATAAGGGAAATTTCTGGAATTTTGCCCCAAAATAAGTGGAATTTCTGAGTTTTGCCCCAAAATAAGAAGAATTTCCGCCTTTTTGCCCCAACATATAAGGAATTTTTGCATTTTTGCCCCACAATTAGAAGAATTTCTGCAATTTTGCTCTAAAATACTGGGAATTTCTGCTTTTTTGCCCGAAAATAAGGGGAATGTATATCTTTTGCCACAAAATAGGGAAATTTCTTCATTTTTGCCCCAAAATAAAAGGAATTTCTGCCTTTTTACCTCAAAATAAGTGAAATTTCTGCCTTTTTACCCAAAAATAAATGGAATTTCTGTTTTTTGCCCAAAAATAAAAGGAATTTTTCAATTATGCCCTGAAATAAGTAAAATTTCTGCAATTTTGCCCCAAAATAAAAGAAATTTCTGCATTTTTGCCACAAAATAAGGGGTATTTCTGTCTTTTTACCCCAAAATAAGGGAAATTTCTGCCTTTTTGGCCCAAATAAGATGGAATTTCAAGCTTTTCACCTCAAAATAAGGGGAATTTCTGCATTTTTGCCACAAAATATTAAGAATTTCTGCCATTGTGCTCCAAAATATGGGAAATTTCTGCCTTTTTTCCCTGAAATAAGTGAAATTTCTGCAATTGTGCCCCAAAATAAGTGAAATTTCTGAAATTTTGCCTCAAAATAAGGGAAATTTATGGAATTTTGCCCCAAAATAAGTGAAATTTCTGAGTTTTCCTCCAAAATAAGGAGAATTTCTGTCTTTTTGCCCCAAAATAAGAAAAATTTTTGCCTATATGCCCCCAAATAAGGAGAATTTCAGAATTTTTACCTCAAAATAAGGAAAATTTCTGCATTTTTGCCACAAAATATTAAAAATTTTTGCAATTGTGCTCTAAAATATGGAAAATTTCTGCCTTTTTTCTCTGAAATAAATGAAATTTCTGCAATTTTGCCCCAAAATAAGTGAAATTTCTGCAATTTTGCCCAAAAATAAAGGAAATTTCTGGAATTTTGCCCCAAAATAAGTGGAATTTCTGAGTTTTGCCCCAAAATAAGGAGAATTTCTGTCTTTTTGTCCCAACATATAGGGAATGTCTGCCTTTTTGCCCCACAATTAGGGGAATTTCTGCAATTTTGGTCCAAAATACGGGGAATTTCTGCTTTTTTGCCTGAAAATAAGGGGAATGTATAATTTTTGCCACAAAAAAGGGAAATTTCTTAATTTTTGCCCCAAAATAAGAGGAATTTCTGCCTTTTTACCTCAGAATAAGTAAAATTTCTGTCTTTTTACCCCAAAATAAATGGAATTTCTGTCTTTTTGCTCCAAAATAAGAGGAATTTTTGAATTATGCCCTGAAATAAGTGAAATTTCTGCAATTTTGCCCCAAAATAAAAAAAATTTCTTCCTTTTTGTCACAAAAAAGGAATTTCTCTCTTTTTGCCCCAAAATAAGGGAAATTTCAGCCTTTTTAGCTGAAAATATGGGGAATTTCTGCATTTTTGCCACAAAATATTAAGGATTTTTGCCACTGTTCTATAAATACGGAAAATTTCTGCCTTTTTTTCCTGAAATAAGTGAAATTTCTGCAATTTTGTCCCACAATAGGTGAAATTTCTGCAATTTTGCCCCAAAATAAGGGAAATTTCTGGAATTTTGCCCCAAAATAAGTGGAATTTCTGAGTTTTGCCCCAAAATAAGAAGAATTTCCGCCTTTTTGCCCCAACATATAAGGAATTTTTGCATTTTTGCCCCACAATTAGAAGAATTTCTGCAATTTTGCTCTAAAATACTGGGAATTTCTGCTTTTTTGCCCGAAAATAAGGGGAATGTATATCTTTTGCCACAAAATAGGGAAATTACTTCATTTTTGCCCCAAAATAAGAGGAATTTCTGCCTTTTTACCTCAAAATAAGTGAAATTTCTGCCTTTTTACCCTAAAATAAACGGAATTTCTGAATTTTTCCCAAAAATAAAAGGAATTTTTGAATTATGCCCTGAAATAAGTGAAATTTCTGCAATTTTGCCCCAAAATAAAAGAAATTTCTGCATTTTTGCCACAAAATAAGGGGAATTTCTGTCTTTTTACCCCAAAATAAGAAAAATTTCTGCCTTTTTGCCCCCAAATAAGGGGGAATTTCAGGCTTTTTACCTCAAAATGAGGGGAATATCTGCATTTTTGCCACAAAATGTTAAGAATTTCTGCCATTGTGCTCCAAAATATGGAAAATTTCTGACTTTTTTCCCTGAAATAAGTGAAATTTTTACAATTTTCCCCCAAAATAAGTGAAATTTCTGAAATTTTGCCCCAAAATAAGGGAAATTTCTGGAATTTTGCCCCAAAATAATTGAAATTCCTGAGTTTTCCCCCAAAATAAGGAGAATTTCTGTATTTTTGCCCGAACATATAGGGAACTTCTGCATTTTTGCCCCACAATTAGGGGAATTTCTGCAATTTTGCTCCAAAATACAGGGATTTTCTGCCTTTTTCGTCGAAAATAAGGGGAATTTCTGCCATTTTGCCGCGAAATAAGTGAAATTTCTGCAGTTTTACCCCAAAATAAGGGGAAGTTCTGCGTTTTTGCTTCAAAATTAGGGGAATTTCTGCAATTTTGCTCCAAAATACGGGGAATTTCTGCCTTTTTGCCCGAAAATAAAGGGAATGAATACCTTTTTGCCATAAAAAAAAGAATTTCTTCATTTTTTCCCCAAAATAATGGGATTTTCCGCCTTTTTGACTCAAAATAAGTGCAATTTCTGACTTTTCCCCAAAAATAAACGGAATTTCTGTCTTTTTGCTTTAAAATAAGGGGAATTTCTGACTTTTTGCCCTGAAATAAGTAAAATTTCCAAAATTTTTTCCAAAATAAGGGAAATGTCTGCTTTTTGCCCCAAATTAAAGGAATTTCTGACTTTTTGCCCCAAAATAAGGGGATTTTAAGCCTGTTTACCTCAAAATAAGGGGAATTTCTGCATTTTTGCCACAAAATATTAGGAATTTCTGCCTTTTTGCCCCAAAATAAGGAAAATTTCTGCCTTCTTTCCCTGAAAAAAGTGAAATTTCTGCAATTTTGCCTCAAAATATGTGAAATTTTAGCAATTTTGCCCCAAAATAAGGGAAATTTCTGGAATTTTGCCCCAAATAAATGGAATTTCTGAGTTTTTCCCCAAAATAAAAAGAATCTCTGTCTTTTTGCCCCAACATATAGGGAATTTCTGCCTTTTTGCCCCACAATTAGGGAAATTTCTGCAATTTTGCTCCAAAATAAGGGGAATTTCTGCCTTTTTGCCCGAAAATAAGAAGAATGCATACCTTTTCGCGATAAAAATGGAAATTTCTTCATTTTTGCTTTAAAATAAGGGGAATTTCTGCTTTTTTTCCTCTAAATAAGTGGAATTTCTGTCTTTTTCCCCCAAAACAAAGGGAATTTCTTTATTTTTTGCCCCAAAATAAGGAAAATTTCTGACTTATTACCCTTATATAAGTGAAATTTCTGCAATTTAGCCCCAAAATAAGAGAAATTTTTGCTTTTTGCCCCCAAATAAGGGTAATTTCAGCCTTTTTACCTCAAAATAAGGGGAATTTCTGCATCTTTGACACAAAATATTAGGAATTTCTGCCTTTTTGCCCCAAAATAAGGAAAATTTCTGCCTTTTTTCCCTGAAATAAGTGAAATTTCTGCAATTTTGCCCCAAAATAAGTGAAATTTCTGCAATTTGGGCCAAAAAAAAGAGGAATTTCTGCCTTTTTACCTGAAAATAAGTGAAATTCCTGCCTTTTAACCCAAAAATAAAGGAAATTTCTGTCTTTTTGCCCCAAAATAAAAGGAATTTTTGAATTATGACCTGAAATAAGTGAAATTTCTGCAATTTTGCCCCAAAATAAAAGAAATTTCTGCCTTTTTGCCACAAAACAAGTGAAATTTCTGCCTTTTTGCCCCAAAATAAAAGAAATTTCTGCCTTTTTGCCCCTAAATAAGGGGGAATTTCAGGCTTTTTACCTCAAAATAAGGGGAATTTCTGCATTTTTGCCACAAAATATTAAGAATTTCTGCCATTGTGCTCTAAAATATGGAAAATTTCTGCATTTTTCCCTGAAATAAGTGAAATTTCTGCAATTTTGCCCCAAAATAAGTGAAATTTCTGCAATTTTGCCCCAAAATATGGGAAATTTCTTAGTTTTCCTCCAAAATAAGAAGAATTTCTGTCTTTTTGCCCCAACATATAGGGAATTTCTGCATTTTTGCCCCACAATTAGGGGAATTTCTGCAATTTTGCTCCAAAATACGAGGATTTTCTGCCTCTTTCGCCGAAAATAAGGGTAATTTCTGCCATTTTGCGGTGAAATAAGTGAAATTTCTGCAGTTTTACCCCAAAATAAGGGGAAGTTCTGCGTTTTTGCTTCAAAATTAGGGGAATTTCTGCAATTTTGCTCCAAAATACAAGGAATTTCTGCCTTTTTGCCCGAAAATAAAGGGAATGAATCCCTTTTTGCCATAAAAAAAAAAAGAATTTCTTCATTTTTTCCCCAAAATAAGGGGATTTTCCACCTTTTTGACTCAAAATAAGTGCAATTTCTGACTTTTCCCCAAAAATAAACAGAATTTCTGTCTTTTTGCCTTAAAATAAGGGGAATTTCTCACTTTTTGCCCTGAAATAAGTAAAATTTCTAAAATTTTTCCCAAAATAAGGGAAATGTCTGCTTTTTGCCCCAAATTAAGTGGAATTTCTGACTTTTTGCCCCAAAATAAAGGGATTTTCAGCCTTTTTACCTCAAAATAAGGGGAATTTCTGCATTTTTGCCACAAAATATTAGGAATTTCTGCCTTTTTGCCCCAAAATAATAAAAATTTTGCAATTTTGTACGAAAATAAAAGAAATTTCTGCCTTTTTGCCCCAAAATAAAAAAATTTCTGCTTTTTTTTTCTGAAAAAAGTGAAATTTCTGCAATTTTGCCCCCAAATAAAGGAAATTTCTGCAATTTTGCCCCAATGTAAAGGAAATTTCTGCAATTTTGCCCCAAAATAAGGGGAATTTATGACTTTTTTCCCTGAAATAAATGAAATTTCTGCAATTTTGCCCGAAAATAAGGGAAATTTGTGCCTTTTTGCCACAAAATAAGGGGAATTTCTGCCTTTTGTCCCAAAATATGGGGAATTTCAGGACTTTACCTCAAAATAAGGAAAATTTCAGACTTTTTGCAACAAAATATTGAGAATTTTTGCCTTGTTGCCCCAAAATAAAAGGAATTTCAGCATTTTTGCACAAATATTAGGGGAATTTCTGCAATTTTGCTCCAAAATATGGGTCGTTTTTGCCTTTTTGCCCGAAATTAAGTGGAATTTCTACCTTTTTGTCCCGAAATAAGTGAAATTTCTTCAATTTTAGCCAAAAATTAGGGATTTCATCTTTTTACCCAAAAATAAAAGGAATTTCTGCCATTTTGCCATTAAATATTTGAAATTTCTGCAATTTTACTCCAAAATTAGAGGTTTTTCTGCCTTTTTGCCCAAAAATAAAAAGAATTTCAGCTTTATTACCTCAAAATAAGGGAAATTTCTGCATTTTGCCACAAAATATAAGGAATTTGTGGTTTTTGGCCCAAAATAAAGAAAATTTCTGCAATTTTGCCCCAAAATAAGGGGAATTTCTCCCTTTTTGCCCCAAAATAAAAGAAATTTCTGGAATTTTGCCCCAAAGTAAGGGGAATTTCTGATTTTTGCCCAAAAAAAAAGGAAAATTCTGCCTTTTCCCCCAAAATTAGGGGAATTTCTGAAATTTTGATTCAAAATACGGGGAATTTCTGCCTTTTTGCATGAAAATAAGGGGAATGCATACCTTTTTGCCATAAAAAAGGGAAATTTTTTCATTTTTGCTCCAAAATAAGGGGAATTTCAACCTTTTTGCCTCTAAATAAGTGGAATTTCTGTCTTTTTCCCCCAAAACAAAGGGAATTTCTGTCTTTTTTGCCCCAAAATAAGAGGAATTTCAGCCTTTTTATTTCATAATAAAAGAAATTTCTGCATTTTTGCCACAAAATATTAGAAATTTTTTCCTTTTTGCCCCAAAATAAGAAAATTTCTGGTTTTTTCCCTGAAATAAGTGAAATTTCTGCAATTTTGCCCGAAAATTAAGGAAATTTCTGCAATTTTCCCTAAAATAAGGGAAATTTCTGGAACTTTGCCCCAAAATAAGTGGAATTTCTGAGTTTTGCCCCATAATAAGGAGAATTTCTGTATTTTTGCCCCAACATATAGGGAATTTCTGCCTTTTTGCCCCACAATTATGAGAATTACTGCAATTTTGCTCCAAAATACGGGGAAATAAGAAGAATTTTTATTTTTTTTGCCCAAAAATAAGAATGCATACCTTTTGCCATAAAAAAGGGAAATTTCTTCATTTTTGCCCCCAAATAAGGGGAATTTCAGCCTTTTTAACTCAAAATAAGGGGAATTTCTGCCTTTTTGCCCGAAAATAAGGAGAATGCCTAACTTTTTGCCATAAAAAAGGGAAATTTCTTCATTTTTGCTCCAAAATAAGGGGAATTTCTGCTTTTTTCCCTCTAAATAAGTGGAATTTCTGTCTTTTTCCCAAAAACAAGGGGAATTTCTGTCTTTTTTGCCCCAAAATAAGGAAAATTTCTGACTTATTACCCTGAAATATGTGAAGTTTCTGCAATTTTGCCTCAAAATAAAGAAAATTTCTGCCTTTTTGCCCCCAAATATGGGGAATTTTAGCATTTTTACCTCAAAATAAGGGGAATTTCTGCATTTTTGCCACAAAATATTAGGAATTTCTGCCTTTTTGCCCAAAAAAAGGAAAATTTCTGTCTTTTTTCCCTGAAATAAGGGAAATTTCTGCAATTTTGCCCCAAAATAAGTGAAATTTCTGCAATTTTGCCCCAAAATAAGGGAAATTTCTGGAATTTTCCCCAAATAAGTGGAATTTCTGAGTTTTTCCCCAAAATAAGGAGAATTTCTGTCTTTTTGCCCCAACATATAAGGAATTTCTGCCTTTTTGCCCCACAATTATGGAAATTTCTGCAATTTTGCTCCAAAATAGGGGGAATTTCTGCCGTTTTGCCCAAAAATAAGAAGAATGCATACCTTTTTGCCATAAAAAAATGGAAATTTCTTCAGTTTTGCTCCAAAATAAGGGAAATTTCTGCTTTTTTCCCTCTAAATAAGTGGAATTTCTGTCTCTTTCCTCCAAAACAAAGGAAATTTCTGTCTTTTTGCCCAAAAATAAAAAAAAATTTCTGACTTATTACCCTGAAATAAGTGAAATTTCTGCAATTTTGCCCCAAAATAAGGAAAATTTCTGCCTTTTTGCCCACAAATAAGGGGAATTTTAGCCTTTTTACCTCAAAATAAAAGGAATTTCTGCATTTTTTCCACAAAATATTAGAAATTTCTGCCTTTTTGCCCCAAAATAAGAAAAATTTTTGCCTTTTTTCCCTGAAATAAGTGAAATTTCTGCAATTTTGCCCCAAATAAGTTAAATTCCTGCAATTTTAACCCAAAATAAAAGAAATTTCTGGAATTTTGCCCCAAAGTAAGGGGAATTTCTGATTTTAGCCCCAAAATAAAAGGAAATTCTGCGTTTTGCCCCAAAATTAGGGGAATTTCTGCAATTTTGCTCCAAAATACGGGGAATTTCTGCCTTTTTGCCCGAAAATAAGGGGAATGCATACCTTTTTGCCATAAAAAAGGGAAATTTCTTCATTTTTGCTCCAAAATAAGGGGAATTTCTGCCTTTTTGCCTCTAAATAAGTGGAATTTCTGTCTTTTGCCCCCAAAACAAAGTAAATTTCTGTTTTTTTGCCCCAAATTAAGGGGAATTTCAGCCTTTTTACATCAAAATAAGGGGAATTTCTGCATTTTTGCCACAAAATATTAGAAATTTCTTCCTTTTTGCCTCAAAATAAGAAAATTTCTGCTTTTTTCTTCTAAAATAAGTGAAATTTCTGCAATTTTTACCCCAAAATAAGTGAAATTTCTGGAATTTTGCTTCAAATTAAGTGAAATTTCTGGAATTTTGCCCCAAAATAAATGAAATTTCGGAGTTTTGCCCCAAAATAAGGAGAATTTCTGTATTTTTGCCCCGACATATAAGGAATTTCTGCATTTTTGCCCCACAATTAGGGGAATTTCTGCAATTTTGCTCCAAAATACGGGATTTTCTGCCTTTTTCACCGAAAAAGGGAATTTCTGCCATTTTACCGCGAAATAAGTGAAATTTCTGCAGTTTTACCCCAAAATAAGGGGAATTCTGCGTTTTTGCCCCAAAATTAGGGGAATTTCTGCAATTTTGCTCCAAAATATGGGGAATTTCTGCATTTTTGCCCAAAAATAAAGGGAATGTATACCTCTTTGCCATAAAAAAGGAGAATTTCTTCATTTTTACCCCAAAATAAGGGGATTTTTTGTATTTTTGACTCAAAATAAGTGCAATTTCTGACTTTTCCCCAAAAATAAACGGAATTTCTGTCTTTTTGCCTTAAAATAAGGGGAATTTCTGACTTTTTGCCCTGAAATAAGTTAAATTTCTAAAATTTTTCCCCAAAATAAGGGAACTGTCTGCTTTTTGCCCCAAAATAGGAAGAATTTTTGACTTTTTGCCCCAAAATAAGGGGAATTACAGCCTTTTAACCTCAAAATAAGGGGAATTTCTGAATTTTTGCCCCAAAATATGGGAAATTTCTTCCTTTTTGCCCAAAATAAGAAAAATTTCTGCAATTTTGTACGAAAATAAAAGAAATTTCTGCCTTTTTGCCCCAAAATAAGGAGAATTTCTGTCTTTTTGCCCCAAAATAAGAAAAATTTCTGCCTATATGCCCCCAAATAAGGAGAATTTCAGAATTTTTACATCAAAATAAGGAAAATTTCTGCATTTTTGCCAAAAATATTAAAAATTTTTGCAATTGTGCTCTAAAATATGGAAAATTTCTTCCTTTTTTCTCTGAAATAAATGAAATTTCTGCAATTTTGCCCCAAAATAAGTGAAATTTCTGCAATTTTGCCCAAAAATAAAAGAAATTTCTGGAATTTTGCCCCAAAATAAGTGGAATTTCTGAGTTTTGCCCCAAAATAAGGAGAATTTCTGTCTTTTTTTCCCAACATATAGGGAATTTCTGCCTTTTTGCCCCACAATTAGGGGAATTTCTGCAATTTTGCTCCAAAATACGGGGAATTTCTGCTTTTTTGCCTGAAAATAAGGGGAATGTATATTTTTTGTCACAAAAAAAGAAAATTTCTTAATTTTTGCCCCAAAATAAGAAGAATTTCTGCCTTTTTACCTCAGAATAAGTAAAATTTCTGTCTTTACCCCAAAATAAATGGAATTTCTGTCTTTTTGCTCCAAAATAAGAAGAATTTTTGAATTATGCCCTGAAATAAGTGAAATTTCTGCAATTTTGCCTTAAAATAAAAAAAAATTTCTTCCTTTTTGTCACAAAAAAGGAATTTCTCTCTTTTTGCCCCAAAATAAAGGAAATTTCAGCCTTTTTAGCTAAAAATATGGGGAATTTCTGCATTTTTGCCACAAAATATTAAGGATTTTTGCCATTGTTCTCTAAAATACGGAAAATTTCTGCCTTTTTTTTCTGAAATAAGTGAAATTTCTGCAATTTTGCCCCACAATAGGTGAAATTTCTGCAATTTTGCCCCAAAATAAGGGAAATTTCTGCAATTTTGCCCCAAAATAAGTGGAATTTCTGAGTTTTGCCCCAAAATAAGAAGAATTTTCGCATTTTTGCCCCAACATATAAGGAATTTTTTAATTTTTGCCCCACAATTAGAAGAATTTCTGCAATTTTGCTCTAAAAATACTGGGAATTTCTGCTTTTTTGCCCGAAAATAAGGGGAATGTATATCTTTGCCACAAAATAGGGAAATTTCTTCATTTTTGCCCCAATATAAGAGGAATTTCTGCCTTTTTACCTCAAAATAAGTGAAATTTCTGCCTTTTTACCCTAAAATAAACGGAATTTCTGGTTTTTGCCCAAAAATAAAAGGAATTTTTGAATTATGCCCTGAAATAAATGAAATTTCTGCAATTTTTCCCTAAAATAATAGAAATTTTTGCATTTTTGCCACAAAATAAGGGGAATTTCTGTATTTTTACCCCAAAATAAAGGAAATTTCTGCATTTTTGCCCCCAAATAAGGGGGAATTTCAGGCTTTTTACCTCAAAATAAGGGGAATTTCTGCATTTTTGCCACAAAATATTAAGAATTTCTGCCATTGTGCTCCAAAATATGGAAAATTTCTGCCTTTTTTCCCTGAAATAAGTGAAATTTCTGCAATTTTCCCCCAAAATAAGTGAAATTTCTGAAATTTTGCCCCAAAATAAGGGAAATTTCTGGAATTTTGCCCCAAAATAATTGAAATTCCTGAGTTTTCCCCTAAAATAAGGAGAATTTCTGTCTTTTTGCCCGAACATATAGGGAACTTCTGCATTTTTGCCCCACAATTAGGGGAATTTCTGCAATTTTGCTCCAAAATACAGGGATTTTCTGCCTTTTTCGTCGAAAATAAGGGGAATTTCTGCCATTTTGCCGCGAAATAAGTGAAATTTCTGCAGTTTTACCCCAAAATAAGGGGAAGTTCTATGTTTTTGCTTCAAAATTAGGGGAATTTCTGCAATTTTGCTCCAAAATACAAGGAATTTCTGCCTTTTTGCCCGAAAATAAAGGTAATGAATACCTTTTTGCCATAAAAAAGGAGAATTTCTTCATTTTTTCCCTAAAATAAGGGGATTTTCCGCCTTTTTGACTCAAAATAAGTGCAATTTCTGACTTTTCTCCAAAAATAAACAGAATTTCTGTCTTTTTGCCTTAAAATAAGGGGAATTTCTGACTTTTTGCCCTGAAATAAGTAAAATTTCCAAAATTTTTTCCAAAATAAGGGAAATGTCTGCTTTTTGCCCCAAATTAAGGGAATTTCTGACTTTTTGCCCCAAAATAAGGGGATTTTCAGCCTTTTTACCTCAAAATAAGGGGAATTTCTGCATTTTTGCCACAAAATATTAGGAATTTCTGCCTTTTTGCCCCAAAATAAGAAAAATTTCTGCAATTTTGTACGGAAATAAAAGAAATTTCTGCCTTTTTGCCCCAAAATAAGAAAATTTCTGCTTTTTTTCCCTCAAAAAAGTGAAATTTCTGCAATTTTGCCCCCAAATAAAGGAATTTTCTGCAATTTTGCCCCAATATAAAAAAATTTCTCCAATTTTGCCCCAAAATAAGGCGAATTTCTGACTATTTGCCCTGAAATAAATGAAATTTCTGCAATTTTGCCCGAAAATAAGGGAAATTTGTGCCTTTTTGCTGCAAAATAAGGGGAATTTCTTCCTTTTGCCCCAAAATATGGGGAATTTCAGGATTTTACCTCAAAATAAGGGGAATTTCAGCTTTTTTGCATCAGAATATTGAGAATTTCTGAATTTTTGCCCAAAAATGAAGGGAATTTCTGCATTTTTGCACAAATATTAGGGGAATTTCTGCAATTTTGCTCCAAAATATGGGTCATTTTTGTCTTTTTGCCCGAATTTAGTGGAATTTCTGCCTTTTTGTCCCGAAATAAGTGAAATTTCTTCAATTTTAGCCAAAAATTAGGGATTTCATCTTTTTGCCCCAAAATAAGGGGAATTTCTGCCATTTTGCCCTTAAATATTTGAAATTTCTGCAATTTTACCCCAAAATTAGGGGAATTTCTGCCTTTTTGCCCGAAAATAAAAGGAATTTCAGCTTTATTACCTCAAAATAAGGGAAATTTCTGCATTTTGCCACAAAATATAAGGAATTTCTGCTTTTTGGCCCCAAAATAAAAAAAATTTCTGCAATTTTGCCCCAAAATAAAGGGACTTTCTCCCTTTTTGCCCCAAAATAAAAGAAATTTCTGGAATTTTGCCCCAAAGTAACAGGAATTTCTGATTTTTGCCCCCAATAAAGGGAAATTCTGCCTTTTCCCCCAAAATTAGGGGAATTTCTGAAATTTTGATTCAAAATACGGGGAATTTCTGCTTTTTGCCCGAAAATAAGGGGAATGCATACCTTTTGCCATAAAAAAGGGAAATTTTTTCATTTTTGCTCCAAAATAAGGGGAATTTCTGCCTTTTTGCCTCTAAATAAGTGGAATTTCTGTCTTTTTCTTCCAAAACAAAGGGAATTTCTGTATTTTTTGCCCCAAAATAAGGGGGATTTCAGCCTTTTTATTTCAAAATAATGGAAATTTCTGCATTTTTGCCACAAAATATTAGGAATTTCTTCCTTTTTGCCCCAAAATAAGAAAATTTCTGCTTTTTTTCCCTGAAATAAGTGAAATTTCTGCAATTTTGCCCGAAAATTAGGGAAATTTCTTCAATTTTCCCCAAAATAAGGGAAATTTCTGGAACTTTGCCCCAAAATAAGTGGAATTTCTGAGTTTTGCTTCAAAATAAGGAGAATTTCTGTTTTTTGCCCCAACATATAGGGAATTTCTGCCTTTTTGCCCCACAATTAGGGGAATTTCTGCAATTTTGCTCCAAAATACGGGGAATTTCTGCATTTTTGCCCGAAAATAAGAAGAATGCATAGCTTTTGCCATAAAAAAGGGAAATTTCTTCATTTTTGCCCCCGAATAAGGGGAATTTCCGCCTTTTTACCTCAAAATAAGGGGAATTTCTGCATTTTTGCCACAAAATATTAGGAATTTCTGTTTTTTTGCCGCAAAATAAAGAAAATTTTTGCCTTTTTTCCCTGAAATAATTGAAATCTCTGCAATTTTGCCCCAAAATGAGTGAAATTTCTGCAATTTTGCCCCAAAATAAGGGAAATTTCTGCAATTTTGCCCCAAAATAAGGAAATTTCTGCAATTTTGCCACAAAATAGGGAAATTTCTGGAATTTTGCCCCAAATAAGTGGAATTTCTGAGTTTTGCCCCAAAATAAGGAGAATTTCTGTCTTTTCGCCCCAACATAAAGGGAATTTCTGCCTTTTTGCCCCACAATTAGGGGAATTTCTGCAATTTTGCTCCAAAATAAAGGGAAATTCTGCCTTTTTGCCTGAAAATAAAGAGAATGCATACCTTTTTGCCATAAAAAATGGAAATATCTTCATTTTTGCTCCAAAATAAAGAGAATTTCTGCTTTTTTCCCTCTAAATAAGTGGAATTTCTGTCTTTTTCCCCAGAACAAAAGGAATTTCTGTGTTTTTTGCCCCAAAATAAGGAAAATTTCTGACTTATTACCCTGAAATATGTGAAATTTCTGCAATTTTGCCCCATAATAAGGGAAATTTCTGCCCCCAAATAAGGGGAATTTCTGTATTTTTACCTCAAAATAAGGGGAATTTCTGCATTTTTGCCACAAAATATTAAGAATTTCTGCCTTTTTGCCCCAAAATAAGGAAAATTTCTGCCTTTTCTCCCTGAAATAAGTGAAATTTCTGCAATTTTGCCCCAAAATAAGTGAAATTTCTGCAATTTTGCCCCAAAATAAGGAAAATTTCTGCAATTTTGCCCCAAATAAGTGGAATTTCTGCAATTTTGCCCCAAATAAGTGGAATTTCTGAGTTCTTCCCCAAAATAAGGAGAATTTCTGCCTTTTTGCCCCACAATTAGGGGAATTTCGGCAATTTTGCTCCAAAATAGGGGGAATTTCTGCCTTTTTGCCCAAAAATAAGAAGAATGCTTACCTTTTTGCCATAAAAAAATGGAAATTTCTTCAGTTTTGCTCCAAAATAAGGGAAATTTCTGCTTTTTTCCCTCTAAATAAGTGGAATTTCTGTCTTTTTCCTTCAAAACAAAAGGAATTTCTGTCTTTTTTGCCCCAAAATAAGGAAAATTTCTGACTTATTACCCTGAAATAAGTGAAATTTCTGCAATTTTGCCCCAAAATAAGCGAAATTTCTGACTTTTTGCTCTGAAATAAGTTAAATTTCTAAAATTTTTCCCCAAAATAAGGGAAATGTCTGCTTTTTGCCACAAAATAAGGGAAATTTTTGACTGTTTGTCCCAAAATAAGGGGAATTTCAGCCTTTTTACCTCAAAATAAGGGGAATTTCTGCATTTTTCCCTCAAAATATAGGAAATTTCTTCCTTTTTGCTTAAAATAAGAAAAATTTCTGCAATTTTGTACGAAAATAAAGAAATTTCTGCCTTTTTGCCCCAAAATAAGAAAATTTCTGCTTTTTTTCCATGAAATAAGTGAAATGTCTGCAATTTTGCCCGAAAATAAGGGAAATTTCTGCAATTGTGCCCAAATGTAATGGAAATTTCTTCAATTTTGCCCCAAAAAAGGGGAATTTCTGACTTATTGTCCTGAAATAAATGAAATTTCTGCAATTTTTCTCGAAAATAAGGGAAATTTGTGCCTTTTTGCCCCAAAATAAGGGGAATTTCTGCCTTTTGCCCCAAAATATGGGGTATTTCATCATTTTACCACAAAATAAGGGGAATTTCAGCTTTTTTGCACCAAAATATGGAGAATTTCTGCCTTTTTGCCCCAAAATAAAGGGAATTTCTGCATTTTTGCACAAATATTAGTGGAATTTCTGCAATTTTGCTCTAAAATACGGGTCATTTCTGCCTTTTTGCCCGAAATTAAGTGAAATTTGTGCCTTTTTGTCACGAAATAAGTGAAATTTCTTAAATTTTAGCCAAAAATTAGGTATTTCATCTTTCTGCCCCAAAATAAGGGTAATTGCTGCCATTTTGCCCTGAAATATTTGAAATTTCTGCAATTTTACCCCAAAATAAGGGGAATTTCTGCCTTTTTGCCCCAAAATAAGGGGAATTTCAGCTTTATTACCTCAAAATAAGGGAAATTTCTGCCTTTTTGCCACAAAATATAAGAAATTTCTGCCTTTTTGCCCCAAAATAAGGAAAATTTCTGCAATTTTGCCCCAAAATAAGGGGAATTTCTCCCTTTTGCCCCAAAATAAAGGAAATTTCAGTCTTTTTACCTGAAAATAAATGAAATTTCTGCAATTTTGCCCCAAATAAGATAAATTCCTGCAATTTTGCCCAAAAATAAAAGAAATTTCTGGAATTTTGCCCCAAAGTGAGGGGAATTTCTGATTTTAGCCCCAAAATAATGGGAAATTCGGCCTTTTTGCCCCAAAATTAGGGGAATTTCTGCAATTTTGCTCCAAAATACAAGGAATTTTTGCCTTTTTGCCCGAAAATAAGGGGAATGCATACCTTTTTGCCATAAAAAAGGGAAATTTTTTCATTTTTGTCCAAAATAAGGGGAATTTCTGCCTTTTTGCCTCTAAATAAGTGGAATTTCTGTCTTTTTCCCCCAAAACAAAGGGAATTTCAGTCTTTTTTGCCCCAAAATAAGGGGAATTTCAGCCTTTTTACCTCAAAATAAGGGGAATTTCTGCATTTTTGCCACAAAATATTAGGAATTTCTTTCTTTTTGCCCCAAAATAAGAAAATTTCTGCCTTTTTTCCAAAATAAGTGAAATTTCTGCAATTTTGCCCCAAAATAAGTGAAATTTCTGCAATTTTGCCCCAAAATAAGGGAAATTTCTGGAACTTTGCCCCATAATAAGTGGAATTTCTGATTTTGGCCCAAAATAAGGAGAATTTCTGTCTTTTTGCCCCAACATATAGGGAATTTCTGCCTTTTTGCCCCACAATTAGGGGAATTTCTGCAATTTAGCTCCAAAATACTGGGAATTTCTGCCTTTTTGCCCGAAAATAAGAAGAATGCATACCTTTTTGCCATAAAAAAGGGAAATTTCTTCATTTTTGCCCCCAAATAAGGGGAATTTCAGCCTTTTTACCTCAAAATAAGGGGAATTTTTGAATTTTTGCAACAAAATATTAGGAATTTCTGCTTTTATGCCCCAAAATAAGGAAAATTTCTGCCTTTTTTCTATGAAATAAGTGAAATCTCTGCAATTTTGCCACATAATAAGTGAAATTTCTGCAATTTTGCCCCAAAATAAGGAAATTTCTGGAATTTTGCCCCAAATAAGTGGAATTTCTGAGTTTTGCCCAAAATAAGGAGAATTACTGTCTTTTTGACCCAACATATAGGAAATTTCTGCCTTTTTGCCCCACAATTACGTGAATTTCTGCAATTTTGCTCCAAAATAGGGGGAATTTCTGCCTTTTTGCCCTAAAATAAGAAGAATGCATACTTTTTGCCATAAAAAATGGAAATTTCTTCATTTTTGCTCCTAAATAAGGGGAATTTCTTCTTTTTTCTCTCAAAATAAGTGGAATTTCTGTTTTTTTCCCCCAAAACAAAGGGAATTTCTGTCTTTTTTGCCCCAAAATAAGGAAAATTTCTGACTTATTATCCTGAAATAAGTGAAATTTCTGAAATTTTGCCCCAAAATAAGGGAAATTTCTGAAATTTTGCCCCAAAATAAAGGAAATTTCTGGAATTTTGCCCCAAAATAAGTGGAATTTCTGAGTTTTGCCCCAAAATAAGAAGAATTTCTGTCTTTTTGCCCCAACATATAAGGAATTTCTTTCTTTTTGTCCCACAATTAGGGGAATTTCTGCAATTTTGCTCCAAAATACGGGGAATTTCTGCCTATTTGCCCGAAAATAAGAAGAATGCATACATTTTGCCATAAAAAAGGGAAATTTCTTCATTTTTGCCCCAAAATAAGAGTAATTTCTGCCTTTTTACCTCAAAATAAGTTAAACTTCTGCCTTTTTACCCAAAAATAAACAGAATTTCTGTCTTTTTGCCCAAAATAAAAGGAATTTTTGAATTATGCCCTGAAATAAGTGAAATTTCTGCAATTTTGCCCTAAAATAGAAGAAATTTCTGCCTTTTTGCCACAAAATAAGGAGAATTTCTGTGTTTTTGCCCCAAAATAAGGAAAATTTCTGCCTTTTTGTCCACAAATAAGGGGAATTTCAGCCTTTTTACCTCAAAATAAGGGGAATTTCTGCATTTTTGCCACAAAATATTAGGAATTTCTGCCTTTTTGCCCCAAAATAAGAAAAGTTTCTCCAATTTTGTACGGAAATAAAAGAAATTTCTGCCTTTTTGCCCCAAAATAAGAAAATTTCTGCTTTTTTTCCCTCAAAAAAGTGAAATTTCTGCAATTTTGCCCCCAAATAAAGGAATTTTTTGCAATTTTGCCCCAATATAAAAAAATTTCTGCAATTTTGCCCCCAAATAAGGCGAATTTCTGACTATTTGCCCTGAACTAAATGAAATTTCTGCAATTTTGCCCGAAAATAAGGGAAATTTGTGCCTTTTTGCCGCAAAATAAGGGGAATTTCTTCCTTTTGCCCCAAAATATGGGGAATTTCAGGATTTTACCTCAAAATAAGGGGAATTTCAGCTTTTTTGCACCAAAATATTGAGAATTTCTGCCTTTTTGCCCAAAAATGAAGGGAATTTCTGCATTTTTGCACAAATATTAGGGGAATTTCTGCAATTTTGCTCCAAAATATGGGTCATTTTTGTCTTTTTGCCCGAAATTAAGTGGAATTTCTGCCTTTTTGTCCCGAAATAAGTGAAATTTCTTCAATTTTAGCCAAAAATTAGGGATTTCATCTTTTTGCCCCAAAATAAGGGGAATTTCTGCCATTTTGCCCTTAAATATTTGAAATTTCTGCAATTTTACCCCAAAATTAGGGGAATTTCTGCTTTTTGCCCGCAAATAAGGGGAATGCATACCTTTTGCCATAAAAAAGGGAAATTTTTTCATTTTTGCTCCAAAATAAGGGGAATTTCTGCCTTTTTGCCTCTAAATAAGTGGAATTTCTGTCTTTTTCCTTCAAAACAAAAGGAATTTCTGTCTTTTTTGCCCCAAAATAAGGAAAATTTCTGACTTATTACCCTGAAATAAGTGAAATTTCTGCAATTTTGCCCCAAAATAAGCGAAATTTCTGACTTTTTGCTCTGAAATAAGTTAAATTTCTAAAATTTTTCCCCAAAATAAGGGAAATGTCTGCTTTTTGCCACAAAATAAGGGAAATTTTTGACTGTTTGTCCCAAAATAAGGGGAATTTCAGCCTTTTTACCTCAAAATAAGGGGAATTTCTGCATTTTTCCCTCAAAATATAGGAAATTTCTTCCTTTTTGCTTAAAATAAGAAAAATTTCTGCAATTTTGTACGAAAATAAAGAAATTTCTGCCTTTTTGCCCCAAAATAAGAAAATTTCTGCTTTTTTTCCATGAAATAAGTGAAATGTCTGCAATTTTGCCCGAAAATAAGGGAAATTTCTGCAATTGTGCCCAAATGTAATGGAAATTTCTTCAATTTTGCCCCAAAAAAGGGGAATATCTGACTTATTGTCCTGAAATAAATGAAATTTCTGCAATTTTTCTCGAAAATAAGGGAAATTTGTGCCTTTTTGCCCCAAAATAAGGGGAATTTCTGCCTTTTGCCCCAAAATATGGGGTATTTCATCATTTTACCACAAAATAAGGGGAATTTCAGCTTTTTTGCACCAAAATATGGAGAATTTCTGCCTTTTTGCCCCAAAATAAAGGGAATTTCTGCATTTTTGCACAAATATTAGTGGAATTTCTGCAATTTTGCTCTAAAATACGGGTCATTTCTGCCTTTTTGCCCGAAATTAAGTGAAATTTGTGCCTTTTTGTCACGAAATAAGTGAAATTTCTTAAATTTTAGCCAAAAATTAGGTATTTCATCTTTCTGCCCCAAAATAAGGGTAATTGCTGCCATTTTGCCCTGAAATATTTGAAATTTCTGCAATTTTACCCCAAAATAAGGGGAATTTCTGCCTTTTTGCCCCAAAATAAGGGGAATTTCAGCTTTATTACCTCAAAATAAGGGAAATTTCTGCCTTTTTGCCACAAAATATAAGAAATTTCTGCCTTTTTGCCCCAAAATAAGGAAAATTTCTGCAATTTTGCCCCAAAATAAGGGGAATTTCTCCCTTTTGCCCCAAAATAAAGGAAATTTCAGTCTTTTTACCTGAAAATAAATGAAATTTCTGCAATTTTGCCCCAAATAAGATAAATTCCTGCAATTTTGCCCAAAAATAAAAGAAATTTCTGGAATTTTGCTCCAAAGTGAGGGGAATTTCTGATTTTAGCCCCAAAATAATGGGAAATTCGGCCTTTTTGCCCCAAAATTAGGGGAATTTCTGCAATTTTGCTCCAAAATACAAGGAATTTTTGCCTTTTTGCCCGAAAATAAGGGGAATGCATACCTTTTTGCCATAAAAAAGGGAAATTTCTTCATTTTTGTCCAAAATAAGGGGAATTTCTGCCTTTTTGCCTCTAAATAAGTGGAATTTCTGTCTTTTTCCCCCAAAACAAAGGGAATTTCAGTCTTTTTTGCCCCAAAATAAGGGGAATTTCAGCCTTTTTACCTCAAAATAAGGGGAATTTCTGCATTTTTGCCACAAAATATTAGGAATTTCTTTCTTTTTGCCCCAAAATAAGAAAATTTCTGCCTTTTTTCCAAAATAAGTGAAATTTCTGCAATTTTGCCCCAAAATAAGTGAAATTTCTGCAATTTTGCCCCAAAATAAGGGAAATTTCTGGAACTTTGCCCCATAATAAGTGGAATTTCTGATTTTGGCCCAAAATAAGGAGAATTTCTGTCTTTTTGCCCCAACATATAGGGAATTTCTGCCTTTTTGCCCCACAATTAGGGGAATTTCTGCAATTTAGCTCCAAAATACTGGGAATTTCTGCCTTTTTGCCCGAAAATAAGAAGAATGCATACCTTTTTGCCATAAAAAAGGGAAATTTCTTCATTTTTGCCCCCAAATAAGGGGAATTTCAGCCTTTTTACCTCAAAATAAGGGGAATTTTTGAATTTTTGCAACAAAATATTAGGAATTTCTGCTTTTATGCCCCAAAATAAGGAAAATTTCTGCCTTTTTTCTATGAAATAAGTGAAATCTCTGCAATTTTGCCACATAATAAGTGAAATTTCTGCAATTTTGCCCCAAAATAAGGAAATTTCTGGAATTTTGCCCCAAATAAGTGGAATTTCTGAGTTTTGCCCAAAATAAGGAGAATTACTGTCTTTTTGACCCAACATATAGGAAATTTCTGCCTTTTTGCCCCACAATTACGTGAATTTCTGCAATTTTGCTCCAAAATAGGGGGAATTTCTGCCTTTTTGCCCTAAAATAAGAAGAATGCATACTTTTTGCCATAAAAAATGGAAATTTCTTCATTTTTGCTCCTAAATAAGGGGAATTTCTTCTTTTTTCTCTCAAAATAAGTGGAATTTCTGTTTTTTTCCCCCAAAACAAAGGGAATTTCTGTCTTTTTTGCCCAAAAATAAGGAAAATTTCTGACTTATTATCCTGAAATAAGTGAAATTTCTGAAATTTTGCCCCAAAATAAGGGAAATTTCTGAAATTTTGCCCCAAAATAAAGGAAATTTCTGGAATTTTGCCCCAAAATAAGTGGAATTTCTGAGTTTTGCCCCAAAATAAGAAGAATTTCTGTCTTTTTGCCCCAACATATAAGGAATTTCTTTCTTTTTGTCCCACAATTAGGGGAATTTCTGCAATTTTGCTCCAAAATACGGGGAATTTCTGCCTATTTGCCCGAAAATAAGAAGAATGCATACATTTTGCCATAAAAAAGGGAAATTTCTTCATTTTTGCCCCAAAATAAGAGTAATTTCTGCCTTTTTACCTCAAAATAAGTTAAACTTCTGCCTTTTTACCCAAAAATAAACAGAATTTCTGTCTTTTTGCCCAAAATAAAAGGAATTTTTGAATTATGCCCTGAAATAAGTGAAATTTCTGCAATTTTGCCCTAAAATAGAAGAAATTTCTGCCTTTTTGCCACAAAATAAGGAGAATTTCTGTGTTTTTGCCCCAAAATAAGGAAAATTTCTGCCTTTTTGTCCACAAATAAGGGGAATTTCAGCCTTTTTACCTCAAAATAAGGGGAATTTCTGCATTTTTGCCACAAAATATTAGGAATTTCTGCCTTTTTGCCCCAAAATAAGAAAAATTTCTGCAATTTTGTACGGAAATAAAAGAAATTTCTGCCTTTTTGCCCCAAAATAAGAAAATTTCTGCTTTTTTTCCCTCAAAAAAGTGAAATTTCTGCAATTTTGCCCCCAAATAAAGGAATTTTTTGCAATTTTGCCCCAATATAAAAAAATTTCTGCAATTTTGCCCCCAAATAAGGCGAATTTCTGACTATTTGCCCTGAACTAAATGAAATTTCTGCAATTTTGCCCGAAAATAAGGGAAATTTGTGCCTTTTTGCCGCAAAATAAGGGGAATTTCTTCCTTTTGCCCCAAAATATGGGGAATTTCAGGATTTTACCTCAAAATAAGGGGAATTTCAGCTTTTTTGCACCAAAATATTGAGAATTTCTGCCTTTTTGCCCAAAAATGAAGGGAATTTCTGCATTTTTGCACAAATATTAGGGGAATTTCTGCAATTTTGCTCCAAAATATGGGTCATTTTTGTCTTTTTGCCCGAAATTAAGTGGAATTTCTGCCTTTTTGTCCCGAAATAAGTGAAATTTCTTCAATTTTAGCCAAAAATTAGGGATTTCATCTTTTTGCCCCAAAATAAGGGGAATTTCTGCCATTTTGCCCTTAAATATTTGAAATTTCTGCAATTTTACCCCAAAATTAGGGGAATTTCTGCTTTTTGCCCGCAAATAAGGGGAATGCATACCTTTTGCCATAAAAAAGGGAAATTTTTTCATTTTTGCTCCAAAATAAGGGGAATTTCTGCCTTTTTGCCTCTAAATAAGTGGAATTTCTGTCTTTTTCCCCCAAAACAAAGGGAATTTCTGTCTTTTTTGCCCCAAAATAAGGGGAATTTCAGCCTTTTTATTTCAAAATAATGGAAATTTCTGCATTTTTGCCACAAAATATTAGGAATTTCTTCCTTTTTACCCCAAAATAAGAAAATTTCTGCTTTTTTTCCCTGAAATAAGTGAAATTTCTGCAATTTTGCCTGAAAATTAGGGAAATTTCTTCAATTTTCCCCAAAATAAGGGAAATTTCTGGAACTTTGCCCCAAAATAAGTGGAATTTCTGAGTTTTGCCCCAAAATAAGGAGAATTTCTGTATTTTTGCCCCAACATATAGGGAATTTCTTCCTTATTGCCCCACAATTAGGGGAATTTCTGCAATTTTGCTCCAAAATACGGGGAATTTTGCATTTTTGCCCGAAAATAAGAAGAATGCATACCTTTTGCCATAAAAAAGGGAAATTTCTTCATTTTTGCTCCCAAATAAGGGGAATTTCAGCCTTTTTACCTCAAAATAAGGGGAATTTCTGCATTTTTGCCACAAAATATTAGGAATTTCTGCCTTTTTGCCACAAAATAAAGAAAATTTTTGCCTTTTTTCCCTGAAATAAGTGAAATCTCTGCAATTTTGCCCCAAAATAAGTGAAATTTCTGCAATTTTGCCCCAAAATAAGGGAAATTTCTTCAATTTTGCCCCCAAAAAGGAAATTTCTGCAATTTTGCCCCAAAATAGGGAAATTTCTGGAATTTTGCCCCAAATAAGTGTAATTTCTGAGTTTTGCCCCAAAATAAGGAGAATTTCTGTCTTTTCGCCCCAACATAAAGGGAATTTCTGCCTTTTTGCCCCACAATTAGGGGAATTTCTGCAATTTTGCTCCAAAATAAGGGGAATTTCTGCCTTTTTGCCTGGAAATAAGGAAAATGCATACCTTTTTGCCATAAAAAATGGAAATATCTTCATTTTTGCTCCAAAATAAAGAGAATTTCTGCTTTTTTCCCTCTAAATAAGTGGAATTTCTGTCTTTTTCCCCAGAACAAGAGGAATTTCTGTGTTTTTTGCCCCAAAATAAGGAAAATTTCTGACTTATTACCCTGAAATATGTGAAATTTCTGCAATTTTGCCCCATAATAAGGGAAATTTCTGCCCCCAAATAAGGGGAATTTCAGTATTTTTACCTCAAAATAAGGGGAATTTCTGCATTTTTGCCACAAAATATTAAGAATTTCTGCCTTTTTGCCCCACAATAAGGAAAATTTCTGCCTTTTTTCCCTGAAATAAGTGAAATTTCTGCAATTTTGCCCCAAAATAAGTAAAATTTCTGCAATTTTGCCCCAAAATAAGGGAAATTTTTGCAATTTTGCCCCAAATAAGTGGAATTTCTGAGTTCTTCCCCAAAATAAGGAGAATTTCTGCCTTTTTGCCCCACAATTAGGGGAATTTCGGCAATTTTGCTCCAAAATAGGGGGAATTTCTGCCTTTTTGCCCGAAAATAAGAAGAATGCTTACCTTTTTGCCATAAAAAAATGGAAATTTTTTCAGTTTTGCTCCAAAATAAGGGAAATTTCTGCTTTTTTCCCTCTAAATAAGTGGAATTTCTGTCTTTTTCCTTCAAAACAAAAGGAATTTCTGTCTTTTTTGCCCCAAAATAAGGAAAATTTCTGACTTATTACCCTGAAATAAGTGAAATTTCTGCAATTTTGCCCCAAAATAAGCGAAATTTCTGACTTTTTGCTCTGAAATAAGTTAAATTTCTAAAATTTTTCCCCAAAATAAGGGAAATGTCTGCTTTTTGCCACAAAATAAGGGAAATTTTTGACTGTTTGTCCCAAAATAAGGGGAATTTCAGCCTTTTTACCTCAAAATAAGGGGAATTTCTGCATTTTTGCCTCAAAATATAGGAAATTTCTTCCTTTTTGCTTTAAATAAGAAAAATTTCTGCAATTTTGTACGAAAATAAAAGAAATTTCTGCCTTTTTGCCCCAAAATAAGAAAATTTCTGCTTTTTTTCCATGAAATAAGTGAAATGTCTGCAATTTTGCCCGAAAATAAGGGAAATTTCTGCAATAGTGCCCAAATGTAATGGAAATTTCTTCAATTTTGCCCCAAAAAAGGGGAATTTCTGACTTATTGTCCTGAAATAAATGAAATTTCTGCAATTTTTCTCGAAAATAAGGGAAATTTGTGCCTTTTTGCCCCAAAATAAGGGGAATTTCTGCCTTTTGCCCCAAAATATGGGGTATTTCATCATTTTACCACAAAATAAGGGGAATTTCAGCTTTTTTGCACCAAAATATGGAGAATTTCTGCCTTTTTGCCCCAAAATAAAGGGAATTTCTGCATGTTTGCACAAATATTAGTGGAATTTCTGCAATTTTGCTCCAAAATACGGGTCATTTCTGCCTTTTTGCCCGAAATTAAGTGGAATTTCTGCCTTTTTGTCCCGAAATAAGTGAAATTTCTTAAATTTTAGCCAAAAATTAGGTATTTCATCTTTTTGCCCCAAAATAAGGGTAATTGCTGCCATTTTGCCCTGAAATATTTGAAATTTCTGCAATTTTACCCCAAAATAAGGGGAATTTCTGCCTTTTTGCCCCAAAATAAGGGGAATTTCAGCTTTATTACCTCAAAATAAGGGAAATTTCTGCCTTTTTGCCACAAAATATAAGAAATTTCTGCCTTTTTGCCCCAAAATAAGGAAAATTTCTGCAATTTTGCCCCAAAATAAGGGGAATTTCTCCCTTTTGCCCCAAAATAAAGGAAATTTCAGTCTTTTTACCTGAAAATAAGTGAAATTTCTGCAATTTTGCCCCAAATAAGATAAATTCCTGCAATTTTGCCCAAAAATAAAAAAAATTTCTGGAATTTTGCCCCAAAGTGAGGGGAATTTCTGATTTTAGCCCCAAAATAATGGAAAATTTTGCCTTTTTGCCCCAAAATTAGGGGAATTTCTGCAATTTTGCTCCAAAATACGGGGAATTTTTGCCTTTTTGCCCGAAAATAAGGGGAATGCATACCTTTTTGCCATAAAAAAATGAATTTCTTCATTTTTGTCCAAAATAAGGGGAATTTCTGCCTTTTTGCCTCTAAATAAGTGGAATTTCTGTCTTTTTCCCCCAAAACAAAGGGAATTTCAGTCTTTTTTGCCCCAAAATAAGGGGAATTTCAGCCTTTTTACCTCAAAATAAGGGGAATTTCTGCATTTTTGCCACAAAATATTAGGAATTTCTTTCTTTTTGCCCCAAAATAAGAAAATTTCTGCCTTTTTTCCAAAATAAGTGAAATTTCTGCAATTTTGCCCCAAAATAAGTGAAATTTCTGCAATTATGCCCCAAAATAAGGGAAATTTCTGGAACTTTGCCCCATATTAAGTGGAATTTCTGAGTTTTGTCCCAAAATAAGGAGAATTTCTGTTTTTTTGCCCCAACATATAGGGAATTTCTGCATTTTTGCCCCACAATTAGGGGAATTTCTGCAATTTAGCTCCAAAATACTGGGAATTTCTGCCTTTTTGCCCGAAAATAAGAAGAATGCATACCTTTTTGCCATAAAAAAGGGAAATTTCTTCATTTTTGCCCCCAAATAAGGGGAATTTCAGCCTTTTTACCTCAAAATAAGGGGAATTTCTGAATTTTTGCAAAAAAATATTAGGAATTTCTGCTTTTATGCCCCAAAATAAGGAAAACTTCTGCCTTTTTTCTATGAAATAAGTGAAATCTCTGCAATTTTGCCGCATAATAAGTGAAATTTCTGCAATTTTGCCCAAAATAAGGAAATTTCTGGAATTTTGCCCCAAATAAGTGGAATTTCTGAGTTTTGCGCCAAAATAAGGAAAATTACTGTCTTTTTGACCCAACATATAGGAAATTTCTGCCTTTTTGCCCCACAATTACGGAAATTTCTGCAATTTTGCTCCAAAATAGGGGGAATTTCTGCCTTTTTGCCCTAAAATAAGAAGAATGCATACTTTTTGCCAAAAAAAATGGAAATTTCTTCATTTTTGCTCCTAAATAAGGGGAATTTCTGCTTTTTTCCCTCAAAATAAGTGGAATTTCTGTTTTTTTCCCCCAAAACAAAGGGAATTTCTGTCTTTTTTGTCCCAAAATAAGGAAAATTTCTGACTTATTACCCTGAAATAAGTGAAATTTCTGCAATTTTGCCCCAAAATAAGAGAAATTTCTGAAATTTTGCCCCAAAATAAAGGAAATTTCTGTAATTTTGCCCCAAAATATGTGGAATTTCTGAGTTTTGCCCCAAAATAAGAAGAATTTCTGTCTTTTTGCCCCAACATATAAGGAATTTCTTTCTTTTTGCCCCACAATTAGGAGAATTTCTGCAATTTTGCTCCAAAATACGGGGAATTTCTGCCTATTTGCCGGAAAATAAGAAGAATGCATACATTTTGCCATAAAAAAGGGAAATTTCTTCATTTTTGCCCCAAAATAAGAGTAATTTCTGCCTTTTTACCTCAAAATAAGTTAAACTTCTGCCTTTTTACCCAAAAATAAACAGAATTTCTGTCTTTTTGCCCAAAATAAAAGGAATTTTTGAATTATGCCCTGAAATAAGTGAAATTTCTGCAATTTTGCCCTAAAATAAAAGAAATTTCTGCCTTTTTGCCACAAAATAAGGAGAATTTCTGTGTTTTTGCCCCAAAATAAGGAAAATTTCTGCCTTTTTGTCCCCAAATAAGGGGAATTTCAGCCTTTTTACCTCAAAATAAGGGGAATTTCTGCATTTTCGCCACAAAATATTAGGAATTTCTGCCGTTTTGCTCCAAAATAAGGAAAATTTCTGCCTTTTTTCCCTGAAATAAATGAAATTTCTGCAATTTTGCCCCAAATAAGTGAAATTTCTGCAATTTTGCCCCAAAATAAGGGAAATTTCTGGAATTTTGCCCCAAAATAAGTGGAATTTCTGAGTTTTGCCCCAAAATAAAGAGAATTTCTGTCTTTTTGCCCCCAAAAATAAGGAATTTCTGCATTTTTGTCCCACAACTAGGGGAGTTTCTGCAATTTTGCTCCAAAATACGTGGAATTTCTGCTTTTTTCCCGAAAATAAGGGGAATGTATACCTTTTCCCACAAAAAAGGAAAATATCTTCATTTTTGCCGCTAAATAAGAGAAATTTCGGCCTTTTTCCTCAAAATAAGTAAAATTTCTGCCTTTTTACCCAAAAATAAATAAAATTTCTGTCTTTTTGCTCCAAAAAAAAGGAATTTTTGAATTATGCCCTGAAATAAATGAAATTTCTGCAATTTTGCCCCACAATAAAAGAAATTTCTGCCTTTTTGCCTGAAAATAAGAAGAATGAATACCTTTTGCCATAAAAAAGGGAAATTTCTTCATTTTTGCCCCCAAATAAGGGGAATTTCAGCCTTTTTACCTCAAAATAAGGGGAATTTCTGCATTTTTGCCACAAAATATTAGGAATTTCTGCTTTTTTGCCCCAAAATAAATAAAATTTCTGCTTTTTTCTCTGAAATATGTGAAATTTCTGCAATTTTTCCCCAAAATATGTGAAATTTCTGCATTTTTGCCCCAAAATAAAGGAAATTTCTGGAATTTTGCCTTAAATAAGTGGAATTTCTGACTTTTGCCTTAAAATAAGGAGAATTTCTGTCTTTTTGCCCCAACATATAAGGAATTTCTGCCTTTTTGCTTCACAATTAAAGGAATTTCTGAAATTTTGCTCCAAAACACGGGGAATTTCTGCCTTTTTGCCCGAAAATAAGAAGAATGCACATCTTTTTGCCATAAAAAAGGGAAATTTCTTCGTTTTTGCTCCAAAATAAGGTGAATTTCTGCTTTTTTGCCTCTAAATAAGTGGAATTTCTGTCATTTTCCCTCAAAACAAAGGGAATTTCTGTATTTTTTGCCCCAAAATAAGGAAAATTTCTGACTTATTACCCTGAAATAAGTGAAATTTCTGCAAATTTGCCTCAAAATAAAGGAAATTTCTGCCTTTTTGCCCCCAAATAAGGGTAATTTCAGCCTTTTTACCTCAAAATAAGGGGAATTTCGGCATTTTTGCCACAAAATATTAGGAATTTCTGCATTTTTGCCCCAAAATAAGGAAAATTTCTGCCTTTTTTCCCTGAAATAAGTGAAATTTCTGCAATTTTACCCCAAAATAAGTGAAATTTCTGCAATTTTGCCCCAAAATAAGGGAAATTTCTGGAATTTTGTCTCAAAATAAGTGGAATTTCTGAGTTTTGCCACAAAATAAGGAGAATTTCTGTCTTTTTGCCCCAACATATAGGGAATTTCTGCCTTTTTGCCCCACAATTAGTGGAATTTCTGCAATTTTGCTCCAAAATACGGTGAATTTCTGCCTTTTTGCCCAAAAATAAAAAGAATGCATACCTTTTTGCCATAAAAAAGGGAAATTTCTTCATTTTTGTCCCAAAATAAGAGGAATTTCTGTTTTTTACCTCAAAATAAGTGAAATTTCTGCCTTTTTACCCAAAAATTAACCGAATTTCTGTCTTTTTGCCTCAAAATAAAAGGAATTTTTGAATTATGCCTTGAAATAAATGAAATTTATGCAATTTTGCCCCAAAATAAGGGAAATTTCTGCCTTTTTGCCCCCAAATAAGGGGAATTTCAGCATTTTACCTCAAAATATGGGGATTTTCTGCATTTTTGCCACAAAATATTAGGAATTTCTGCCTTTTTGCCCCAAAATAAGGAAAATTTCTGCATTTTTCCCTGAAATAAGTGAAATTTCTGCAATTTTGCCCCAAAATAAGTGAAATTTCTGAAATTTTGCCCCAAAATAAAGGAAATTTCTGGAATTTTGCCCCAAAATAAGTGGAATTTCTGAGTTTTGCCCCAAAATAAGAAGAATTTCTGTCTTTTTGCCCCAACATATAAGGAATTTCTTTCTTTTTGCCCCACAGTTAAAGGAATTTCTGCAATTTTGCTCCAAAATACGGGGAATTTCTGCTTTTTGCCCGAAAATAAAAAGAATGCATACCTTTTTGCCATAAAAAAGGGAAATTTCTTCATTTTTGCCCCAAAATAAGAGTAATTTTTGCCTTTTTACCTCAAATTAAGTGAAACTTCTGCCTTTTTATCCAAAAATAAACAGAATTTCTGTCTTTTTGCCCAAAATAAAAGGAATTTTTGAATTATGCCCTGAAATAAGTGAAATTTCTGCAATCTTGCCCTAAAATAAAAGAAATTTCTGCCTTTTTGCCACAAAATAAGGAGAATTTCTGTTTTTTTGCCCCAAAATAAGGGAAATTTCTGCCTTTTTGTTTCCAAATAAGGGGAATTTCAGCCTTTTTAACTCAAAATAAGGGGAATTTCTGCATTTTTGCCACAAAATATTAGGAATTTCTGCCGTTTTGCTCCAAAATAAGGAAAATTTCTGCCTTTTTTCTATGAAATAAATGAAATTTCTGTAATTTTGCCCCAAAATAAGTGAAATTTCTGCAATTTTGCCCCAAAATAAGGGAAATTTCTATGAATTTTGCCCCAAAATAAGTGGAATTTCTGAGTTTTGCCCCAAAATAAAGAGAATTTCTGTCTTTTTGCCCCCAAAAATAAGGAATTTCTGAATTTTTGTCCCACAACTAGGGGAGTTTCTGCAATTTTGCTCCAAAATATGTGGAATTTCTGCTTTTTTCCCAAAAATAAGGGGAATGTATACCTTTTCCCACAAAAAAGGAAAATATCTTCATTTTTGCCCCAAAATAAGAGAAATTTCGGGCTTTTTCCTCAAAATAAGTGAAATTTCTGCCTTTTTACCCAAAAATAAATGGAATTTCTGTCTTTTTGCTCCAAAAAAAGGAATTTTTGAATTATGCCCTGAAATAAGTGAAATTTCTGCAATTTTGCCCCACAATAAAAGAAATTTCTGCCTTTTTGCCTGAAAATAAGAAGAATGCATACCTTTTGCCATAAAAAAGGGAAATTTCTTCATTTTTGCCCCCAAATAAGGGGAATTTTAGCCTTTTTACCTCAAAATAAAGGGAATTTCTGCATTTTTGCCACAAAATATTAGGAATTTCTGCTTTTTTGCCCCAAAATAAATAAAATTTCTGCCTTTTTTCCCTGATATATGTAAAATTTCTGCAATTTTGCCCCAAAATAAGTGAAATTTCTGCATTTTTGCCCCAAAATAAGGGAAATTTCTGGAATTTTGCCTTAAATAAGTGGAATTTCTGACTTTTGCCTTAAAATAAGGAGAATTTCTGTCTTTTTGCCCCAACATATAAGGAATTTCTGTCTTTTTGCCCCACAATTAGGGGAATTTCTGCAATTTTGCTCCAAAACACGGGGAATTTCTACCTTTTTGCTCGAAAATAAGAAGAATGCATATCTTTTTGCCATAAAAAAGGGAAATTTCTTCATTATTGCTCCAAAATAAGGTGAATTTCTGCTTTTTTGCCTCTAAATAAGTGGAATTTCTGTCATTTTCCCTCAAAACAAAGGGAATTTCTGTATTTTTGGCCCCAAAATAAGGAAAATTTCTGACTTATTACCCTGAAATAAGTGAAATTTCTGCAATTTTGCCCAAAAATAAGGGAAATTTCTTCCTTTTTGCCCCCAAATAAGGGGAATTTCAGCCTTTTTACCTCAAAATATGGGGAATTTCTGCATTTTTGCCACAAAATATTAGGAATTTCTGCATTTTTGCCCCAAAATAAGAAAAATTTCTGCCTTTTTTCCCTGAAATAAGTGAAATTTCTGCAATTTTGCCCCAAAATAAGTGAAATTTCTGCAATTTTGCCCCCAAATAAGGGAAATTTCTGGAATTTTGCCTCAAAATAAGTGGAATTTCTGAGTTTTGCCCCAAAATAAGGAGAATTTCTGTCTTTTTGCCCCAACATATAGGGAATTTCTGCCTTTTTGCCTCACAATTAGTGGAATTTCTGCAATTTTGCTCCAAAATACGGTGAATTTCTGTTTTTTTGCCCAAAAATAAAAAGAATGCATACCTTTTTGCCATAAAAAAAGGAAATTTCTTCATTTTTGCCCCAAAATAAGAGGAATTTCTGCTTTTTTACCCCAAATAAATGAAATTTCTGCCTTTTTACCCAAAAATTAACCGAATTTCTGTCTTTTTGCCTCAAAATAAAAGGAATTTTTGAATTATTCCTTGAAATAAGTGAAATTTATGCAATTTTGCCCCAAAATAAAAGAAATTTCTGCCTTTTTGCCACAAAATAAAGAGAATTTCTGTCTTTTTGCCCCATGATAAGGGAAATTTCTGCCTTTTTGCCCCAAAATAAGAGGAATTTCAGCCTTTTTACTTCAAAATAAGGGGAATTTCTGCATTTTTACCACAAAATATTAAAAATTTCTGACATTGTGCTGTAAAATACGGAAAATTTCTGCCTTTTTTCCCTGAAATAAGTGAAATTTCTGCAATTTTGCCCCAAAATTAGTGAAATTTGTGCAATTTTGCCCCAAAATAAGGGAAATTTCTGGAATTTTGCCCCAAAATAAGTGGAATTTCTGAGTTTTGCCCCAAAATAAGGAGAATTTCTGTCTTTTTCTCCCAACATATAGGGAATTTCTGCATTTTTGCCCCACAATTAGGGGAATTTCTGAAATTTTGCTCCAAAATACGGGGAATTTCTGCCTTTTTGCTTGAAAATAAGGGGAATGTATACCTTTTGCCACAAAAACGGGAAATTTCTTCATTTTTGCCCGAAAATAAGAGAAATTTCTGCTTTTTTACCTCAAAATATGTGAAATTTCTGCCTTTTTACCCAAAAATAAACGGAATTTCTCTCTTTTTGCTCCAAAATGAAAGGAATTTTTGAATTATGCCCTGAAATAAGTGAAATTTCTGCAATTTTGCCCCAAATCAAAAAAAAATTTTTTTTGTCACAAAATAAGCGGAATTTCTGTCTTTTGCCCCAAGATAAGGGAAATTTCAGCCTTTTTGCCCCCAAATAAAGGGGAATTTCAGCCTTTTTAGCTCAAAATATGAGGAATTTCTGCATTTTTGCCACAAAATACTAAGGATTTCTGCAATTGTGCTCCAAAATACGGAAAATTTCTGCCTTTTTTTCCTGAAATAAGTGAAATTTCTGCAATTTTGCCCAAAAATAAGTGAAATTTCTGCAATTTTGCCCCAAAATAAGGGAAATTTCTGGAATTTTGCCCCAAAATAAGTGGAATTTCTGAGTTTTGCCACAAAATAAGGAGAATTTCTGTCTTTTTCTCCCAACATATAGGGAATTTCTGCATTTTTGCCCCACAATTAGGGGAATTTCTGCAATTTTGCTCCAAAATACGGGGAATTTCTGCCTTTTTGCTTGAAAATAAGGGGAATGTATACCTTTTGCCACAAAAATGGGAAATTTCTTCATTTTTGCCCCAAAATAAGAGAAATTTCTGCCTTTTTACCTCAAAATAAGTGAAATTTCTGCCTTTTTACCCAAAAATAAACGGAATTTCTTTCTTTTTGCTCCAAAATAAAAGAAATTTTTGAATTATGCCCTGAAATAAGTGAAATTTCTGCAATTTTGCCCCAAAATAAAAGAAATTTCTTTTTTTGTCACAAAATAAGGGGAATTTCTGTCTTTTTGCCCCAAAATAAGGGAAATTTCAGCCTTTTTGCCCCACATAATGTGGAATTTCAGGCTTTTTACCTCAAAATAAGGGGAATTTCTGCATTTTTGCCACAAAATATTAAGGATTTCTGCCATTGTGCTCCAAAATACGGAAAATTTCTGCCTTTTTTTCCTGAAATAAGTGAAATTTCTGCAATTTTGCCCCAAAATAAGTGTAATTTCTGCAATTTTGCCCCAAAATAAGGGAAATTTCTGGAATTTTGCCCCAAAATAAGTGGAATTTCTGAGTTTTGCCCCAAAATAAGGAGAATTTCTGTTTTTGCCTTAACATATAAGGAATTTCTGCATTTTTGCCCCACAATTAGAAGAATTTCTGCTATTTTGCTCCAAAATACAGGGAATTTCTGCTTTTTTGCCCGAAAATAAGGGAAATGTATATCTTTTGTCACAAAATATGGAAATTTCTTCATTTTTGCCCCAAAATAAGAGAAATTTCTGCCTTTTTACCTCAAAATAAGTGAAATTTCTGCCTTTTTACCCAAAAATAAACGGAATTTCTGTCTTTTTGCTTCAAAATAAGTGAAATTTCAGCCTTTTTGCCCCCAAATAAGGGGGAATTTCAGGCTTTTTACCTCAAATTAAGGGAATATCTGCATTTTTGCCACAAAATATTAAGAATTTCTGCCATTGTGCTCCAAAATATGGACAATTTCTGCATTTTTTCCCTGAAATAAGTGAAATTTCTACAATTTTGCCCAAAAATAAGTGAAATTTCTGCAATTTTGCCCCAAAATGAGGAAAATTTCTGGAATTTTGCCCCAAAATAAGTGAAATTTCTGAGTTTTGCCCCAAAATAAGGGGAATTTCTGTCTTTTTGCCCCAACATATAGGGAATTTCTGCATTTTTGCCTCACAATTAGGGGAATTTTTGCAATCTTGCTCCAAAATACTGGGATTTTCTGCATTTTTCGCCAAAAATAAGGAGAATTTCTGCCATTTTGCCGCAAAATAAGTAAAATTTCTGCAGTTTTACCCCAAAATAAGGGGAAGTTCTGCATTTTTGCCCCAAAATTAGAGGAATTTCTGCAATTTTTCTCCAAAATACAGGGAATTTCTGCCTTTTTGCCCGAAAATAAAGGGAATGTATACGTTTTGCCATAAAAAAGGAGAATTTCTTCATTTTTACCCCAAAATAAGGGAATTTTCCGTTTTTTTGACTCAAAATAAGTGCAATTTCTGACTTTTCCCTAAAAATAAACGGAATTTCTGTTTTTTTGCCTTAAAATACAGGGAATTTCTGACTTCTTGCCCTTAAATAAGTTAAATTTCTAAAATTTTTCCCCAAAATAAGGGAAATGTCTGCTTTTTGCCCCAAAATAAGGGGTATTTCAGCCTTTTTACCTCAAAATAAGGGGAATTTCTGCATTTTTGCCCCAAAATATGGAAAATTTCTTCCTTTTTGCCCCAAAATAAGAAAAATTTCTGCAATTTTGTACGAAAATAAAAGAAATTTCTGCCTTTTTGCCCCAAAATAAGAAAATATCTGCTTTTTTTCCCTGAAATAAGTGAAATTTCTGCAATTTTGCCCCAAAATAAGGGAAATTTCTGCAATTTTACCCCAATGTATAGGAAATTTCTGCAATTTTGCCCCAAAATAAGGGGAATTTCTGAATTTTGCCCTGAAATAAATGAAATTTCTGCAATTTTGCCCGAAAATAAAGGAAATTTGTGCCTTTTGCCCCAAAATAAAGGGAATTTCTGACTTTTGCCCCAAAATATGGGGAATTTCAGCATTTTACCTCAAAATAAGGGGAATTTCAGCCTTTTTGCACCAAAATATGGAGAATTTCTGCCTTTTTGCCCCAAAATAAAGGGAATTTCTGCATTTTTGCACAAATATTAGGGGAATTTCTGCAATTTTGCTCCAAAATACCGGTCATTTCTGCCTTTTTGCCCGAAATTAAGTGGAATTTCTGCCTTTTTGTCCCAAAATAAGTGAAATATATTCACTTTTAGGCAAAAATTAGGGATTTCATCTTTTTGCCCCAAAATAAGGGGAATTTCTGCCATTTTGCCATGAAATATTTGAAATTTCTGCAATTTTACCCCAAAATATGGGGAATTTCTTCCTTTTGTCCCAAAATTAGGGGAATTTTTGCAATTTTGCTCCAAAATACGAGGAATTTCTGACTTTTTGCCCGAAGATAAAAGGAATTTCTGTCTTTTTCCTCCAAAACAAAGGGAATTTCTGTCTGTTTTGCCCCAAAATAAGGAAAATTTCTGACTTATTACCCTGAAATAAGTGAAATTTCTGCAATTTTGCCCCAAAATAAGGGGAATTTCTGCCTTTTTGCCCGAAAATAAGGAGAATGCATACCTTTTTGCCATAAAAAAGGGAAATTTCTTCATTTTTGCTCCAAAATAAGGGGAATTTCTTCTTTTTGCCTCTAAATAAGTGGAATTTCTGTCTTTTTCCCCCCAAAACAAAGGGAATTTCTGTATTTTTTGCCACAAAATAAAGGGAATTTCTGACTTATTACCCTGAAATAAGTGAAATTTCTGCAATTTTGCCCCAAAATAAGAGAAATTTCTGCATTTTTGCCCCCAAATAAGGGAAATTTCAGCCTTTTTACCTCAAAAAAAGGGGAATTTCTGCATTTTTGACACAAAATATTAAGAATTTCTGCCTTTTTGCCCCAAAATAAGGAAAATTTCTTCCTTTTTTCCCTGAAATAAGTGAAATTTCTGAAATTTTGCCCCAAAATAAGAAAATTTCTGCAATTTTGCCCCAAAATAAGGAAAATTTCTGGAATTTTGCCCCCAAACAAGTGGAATTTCTGAGTTTTGCCCAAAAATAAGGAGAATTTCTGTCTTTTTGCCCCAACATATAGAGAATTTCTGTCTTTTTGCCCCACAATTATGGGAATTTCTGCAATTTTGCTCAAAAATACGGGGAATTTCTGACGTTTTGCCCAAAAATAAGGGGAATTTCTGTATTTTTCCTCTAAAACAAAGGGAATTTCTGTCTTTTTTGCCCTAAAATAAGGAAAATTTCTGACTTAATACCCTGAAATAAGTGAAATTTCTGCAATTTTGCCCCAAAATGAGGGAAATTTCTGACTTTTTGCCCTGAAATATGTGAAATTTCTTCAATTTTACCCCAAAACAAGGTGAATTTCTGCCTTTTTGCCCCAAAATACTGGGAATTTCTGCATTTTTGCTCCAAAATAAAAAAAGTTTTTGCTTTTTATCTCAGAAATAAATGAAATTTCTGCAATTTTGCCCTAAAATAAGGGAAATTTCTGCAATTTTGCCTCTAAATAAGAAAAATTTCTGCCTTTTTGCCCCCAAATAAGGGAAATTTCTGCAATTTTGTTCTAAAATAAGGGGAATTTCTGCCTTTTGCCCCAAAATAAGGATAATTTCTGCCTTTTTGCCCCAAAATAAAGAAAATTACTGTATTTTTTACCCCAAAATTAGGTGAATTTCTGCAATTTTGCTCCATAATACGGGGATTTTCTGCCTTTTTCGCCGAGAATAAGTGTAATTTCTGCCATTTTGCCGCTAAATAAGTGAAATTTCTGCAGTTTTACTTCAAAATAAGGGGAATTTCTGCCTTTTTGCCTCAAAATTAGGGGAATTTCTGCAATTTTGCTCCAAAATACGGGGAATTTCTGCCTTTTATCCCGAAAATAAAGGGAATGTATACCTTTTTGCCATAAAAAAAGGGAAATTTCTTCATTTTTGCCCCAAAATAAGGGGAATTTCTGCCATTTTGCCCTGAAATAATTGAAATTTCTGCAATTTTACCCCAAAATAATGGGAATTTGTGCCTTTTTGCCCCAAAATGAGGGGAATTTCAGCCTTATTACATCAAAATAAGGGCAATTTCTGACTTTTTGCTCCAAAATATAAGGAATTTCTGCTTTTTGCCCCAAAATAAGGAAAATTTCTGCAATTTTGACAGAAAATAAGGGGAATTTCGCACTTTTTGCCCCAAAATAAAGGAAATTTCAGCTTTTTTACTTGAAAAATAAGTGAAATTTCTGCATTTTTGCCCCAAATAAGGGAAATTTCTTCAATTTTGCTTCAAAATAAAGTAAATTCCTGCAATTTTGCCCCAAAATAAAGAAAATTTCTGGAATTTTGCCCCAAAATAAGGGGAATTTCTGATTTTTGCCCCAAAATACATGGAATTTCTGCCTTCTGCCCCAAAATTAGGGGAATTTCTGCAATTTTGCTCCAAAATACGGGGAATTTCTGCCTTTTTGCCCAAAAATAAGGGGAATGCATACCTTTTTGCCATAAAAAAGGGAAATTTTTTCATATTTCCTCCAAAATAAGGGGAATTTCTGCCTTTTTGCCTCTAAATAAGTGGAATTTCTGTCTTTTTCCCCCAAAACAAAGGGAATTTCTGTCTTTTTTCCCCAAAATAAGAAAAATTTCTGAATTATTACCCCGAAATAAGTGAAATTTCTGCAATTTTGCCCCAAAATAAGGGAAATTTCTTCCTTTTTACCCAAAAATAAACCGAATTTCTGTCTATTTTACCCAAAATAAAAGGAATTTTTTAGTTATGCCCTGAAATAGGTGAAATTTCTGCAATTTTGCCCAAAAATAAAAAAAATTTCAGCCTTTTTGCCACAAAATAAATGGAATTTCTGTCTTTTTGCCCCAAAATAAGGGAAATTTCTACCTTTTTGACCCGAAATAAGGGGAATTTCAACTTTTTACCTCAAAATAAGGGAAATTTCTGCATTTTTGCCACAAAATATTAAGAATTTCTGCCATTTTGCTTCAAAATACGGAAAATTTCTGTTTTTTTCCCCTAAAATAAGTGAAATTTCTGCAATTTTGCCCCAAAATAAGTGAAATTTCTGCAATTTTGCCCCAAAATAAGAAAAATTTCTGGAATTTTGCCCCAAAATAAGTGGAATTTCTGAGTTTTGCCCCAAAATAAGGAGAATATCTGTCTTTTTGCCCCAACATATAGGGAATTTCTGCATTTTTGCCCCAAAATTAGGGGAATTTCTGCAATTTTGCTCCAAAATACGGAGAATTTCTGCTTTTTTGCCAGAAAATAAGGGGAATGTATACCTTTTGCCACAAAAAAGAGAAATTTCTTCATTTTTGCCCCAAAATAAGAGGAAATTCTGCCTATTTACCTCAAAATAAGTGAAATTTCTGCCTTTTTACCTAAAAATAAACGGAATTTCTGTATTTTGCCCCAAAATAAAAGGAATTTTTGAATTATGCCCTGAAATAAGTGAAATTTCTCCAATTTTGCCCTAAAATAAAAAAAATTCTGCCTTTTTGCCACAAAATAAGAGGAATTTCTGTCTTTTTGCCCCAAAATAAGGGAAATTTCTGCCTTTTTGCCCTTAAATTAGGGGAAATTCAGCCTTTTTACCTCAAAATAAGGGGAATTTCTGCATTTTTGCCACAAAATATTAGGAATTTCTGCCTTTTTGCTCCAAAATAAGGAAAATTTCTGCCTTTTTTCCTGAAATAAGTGAAATTTCTGCAATTTTGCCCCAAAATAAGTGAAATTTCTGCAATTTTGCCCCAATATAAGGGAAATTTCTGGAATTTTGGCCCAAAATAAGTGGAATTTCTAAGTTTTGCCCCAAAATAAAAAGAATTTTAGACTTTTTGCCCCAATAAATAGGGAATTTCTGTTTTTTTGCCCAATAATTAGGGGAATTTCTGCAATGTTGCTCCAAAATACGGGAAATTAATGCTTTTTTCCCGAAAATAAGGGGAATGTATACCTTTTGCCAGAAAAAAAGGGGAAATTTCTTCATTTTTGCTCCCAAATAAAGGGAATTTTAGCCTTTTTACCTCATAATAAGGGGAATCTCTGCAATTTTGCCTCAAAATAAGTGAAATTTCTGCAATTTTGCCCCAAATAAGGGGAATTTCTGAATTTTTGTCCTGAAATAAGAAGAATTTCTGACTTTTTGCCCCAAAATAATGTGAATTTCTGGATTTTCCCTCAAAATTAGAGGAATTTGTGCAATTTTGCTTCAAAATACGGGGAATTTCTGCCTTATTGCACCAATAAAAAGAGAATTTCTGTATTTTTGCACCAATATAAGGGGAATTTCTGAAATTTGCTCCAAAATATGAGGAATTTCTGCCTTATTGCCCGAAATAAAGTGGAATTTCTGCCTTTTTGCTCTGAAATATTTGAAATTTCCGCAATTTTACCCCAAAATAAGGGGAATTTCTGTTTTTGGCCACAAAATTAGGGGAATTCCTGCTTTTTGCCCCAAAATAAGGCAAATTTCTGATTTTTGCCCTGAAATAAGTGAAATTTCTGCAATTTTACCCCAAAATAAGGGGAATTTCTGGCTTTTTGACCAAAATATGGGGAATTTCAGCATTTTACCTCCAAATAAGGGGAATTTCTGCCTTTTCGCCACAAAATATGGGGAATGTCTGCCTTATTGACCCAAAATAAGATAAATTTCTTCAATTTTGTACCAAAATAAATTTCTGCCTTTTTGCCCGAAAATAAGGGGAATTTCTGAATTTTTGCCCCCGAAAAAATGAGATTTTCTGTCCTTTGCCCTGAAATAAAGAGAATTTCTGCCTTTTTGCCCGAAAATAATGAAAATTATTTCAAGTTTTGCTTCAAAATATGGGGAATTTCTGCCTTTGAGCCCCAAAATAAAGGAAATTTCTGCATTTTTTCCCCAATATTAGGGGAATTTCTGCATTTTACCTCTAAATAAGCGGAATATCTGCATTTTACCTCAAAATAAGAATTTCTGCCTTTTGCCCCAAAATATGGGGAATTTCTGCCTTTGTGTTCAAAAATTTTAAAAAAATTCTTCAGTTTTGTACCATAATAAAACAAATTTCTGTTTTTGCCCCAAAATAACGGGAATTTCTGACTTTTTACCCTGAAATAAATAAAATTTCTGCAATTTTGCCCGAAAATAAGAAAAATTTGTGCCTTTTTGCCCCAAAATAAACTTAACCCTAACATTATCCCTAACACTAAACTCTAAAACCTAAACCTAATCTACCCGAAACTTTAAACAATCCTAAACCCAAAACCTTATACCCTAAACCCTAAACCCTAAACCTAATAACCTTAACCCTAAACCTAACCCTAAACCTAACCCTAACCCTAACCCTAACCCTAACCCTAAACCTAACCCTAACCATAACCCGAACCCTAACCCTAACCCTAACCCTAACCCTAACCCTAACCCTAACCCTAACCGTAACACTAACCCTAACACTAACCTTAACCCTATTCCTAACCCTAACCCTAACCCTAACCCCAACCGTAACCATAACACTATACTCTAAACCCTAAACCTAATCCACCCTAAACCTTAAACAATCCTAAACCATAAACCTTAAACCCTAAACCCTAAATCTAACAATAAACCTAAACCTAACCCTAAATCTAACCCTAACCCTAACCCTAACCCTAAACCTAAACCTGACCCTAACCCTAACCCTAATCCTAACATTAACCCTAACCCTAACCCTAACCCTAAACCTAACCCTAACCCTAAACATCACACTAACCATAATCTTAACACTAAACCATAAACTTAAAATCCAACCCTAACCCTAACCCTTCCCCTAACCCTAACCCTAACCCTATCCCTAAACCTAACCCTAACCCTAAACCTAACACTAGCCCTAATTCTAATCCTAACCCTAACACTAATCCTAACCTTAAACCTAACCCCCTAATAATAACCCTAACCCTAAACCTTACCCTACCCCTAGCCCTACCCCTAACAATTACCCTATCTCTAACACTAAACTCTAAACCCTAAACCTAATCCACCCTAAACCGTAAACAATCCTAAAACCTAAACCTTAAACCCTAAACACTAAACCCTAAACCTAACAATATCCATAACCCTAAACCTAACCCTAACCATTACCCTAACACTAACTCTAACCCTAACCCTAATCCTAACATTAAACCCTAAAATCTAAACCTAACCCTAACCCTA